>NC_045629.1:3335357-3645000 GCF_009829155.1 Mustela erminea
AAAATGAATGAATAAACCGTTGATACTATAAATTGTAAAGAAACATTGTCAGAGTTTTAGACAACATTGGAAATTCAGGTTTCCTTTTGACTATGATACCCAGAAAAAAAGAAATACAAAATTTCCAACTAAGATTGTTAATAAAATATAGAAATATAAAAATTTGTAAAAACTGTAATTATTTCCATGAAAATATTTCTGTGATCCCATATACATGTATCATATGTGTTTGTGTATAGTTTATATATAGATACTATAATATTTATATCATATACACACAGTGTTAAATAAATTTTATTCCAAGATTAAAACACAAGTTTAGGTTTCATTTATGAGGTTCTGCAATGCAGGAAATTGCTCTTTGAGAGAATCACTTGATTTTCTCCTAGAATGAGAGATTTATTTGGTGTTGATTGTACTGTTTTCACATGTACAAGCTGAAGGGCAGGTGTTGGGCAGAGAATTCCAAGCTGGAAGTCAATTATTTTTGTGATTTAGTTGAGGTAATAGACAGTTAACTTCCATGGGAATTTTTCAAAGGGGTTGAAATGCAGCCAAGTGCATAAATTTCATATACCTTTGTTGGGCCACCAATCCATGTACTCATGACTTGAGAGTCTAAACATGTCCTTCTATTGTTCATTCCCTAGTGTCTCAGATACGTAAGTGATGTTTTCCCCAATGAGCTTGCTAGATAACAGGAATCTGGAACTATCTGTGTCCAATATTTCCATTAAATGTTTGGAATGCTTGGGCAACTGAGAGAAAGAGTAAGAGGAGTGGCAACACCTGCCCTAAAGGTTTAAGCTGTAGAATAAAATGTGCGTGATCTTTTCTGGGCTTCTCACTGGGAGAGTCAATATATTCCCCAATTTTCCTTTAAAAATGTCTCCAAAACAACAACCAAAGGAACTATGATTCAATGTGAAAAGTGCTATAGAATGATGTACTGGGCTTTTACATTTTCTTGCTCCCAACTGATTTCAATACAGAAGAAGAAAAACTAAAAAGAAAAAATGAAGTTTTCAGAAGCAAGAGGAGGATGTGACCAACTCAACTGGCTTGTTTGGAAAAGGATTCATGGAAAATGCAACAGTTGGGCTCAGAAAAAGATATAGTTGGTTATTTATAAACTAACTACCCCCAAAGTTAGTGTCATGAGTCAAGGTCATCTAATTTCAGGTGGGTTTGCAGATATCTGTGGTGAACTGGGGGAAGGCTTGGAAACGGTTGGGCTAGAATAATGTCTACTGAGTGGATTCAGTTCTGCTCCATATCATTCTCTGGCTGGCTTTTCCAGGGGAAAGTTCTAGAAGGGAACCAGAAAGCTCAAAAGCTCTTGAAGTTCAAATCTAGGATTAAAATACCATTACTTCTGGTTCCTTCTACTAGCAAGAACAAATTTCAAAACTACCCAGATTCAAGGGAGAAATAGATTCCAATTCTTTACAAAAACTGTGAAGTATATTGCAAAGTATGGGTGCAAAGAAGCCATTGATTAAACTTGTTAATCCAATCAATTCACTAGGAAAGAGAGAATATAGATAGATGATAGATAGAAAGATGATAGATAGATAATAGATAGATAGATAGATGGACTTTACACACATGTATTTATCCAAACCAAAAAACCATTATATGATCTAGTGTGTAGATAAACTGTAACATACTATATAGTTGCATCCTTGCCAGAGAGTTTTGTTTGTTTGTTTGTTTTGTTTTGTTTTTCTTTTATCTCAGGAGTTTATGACAAGGTAATGAATCAGTGTAAAAAGAAAGCAACATTTACGTTATATCCACAGTTAATCAGAATCCATCATAAATTTATACTTTTATACATTATCTTTGGCACTGTGTTTGGCTCTAATCTTTTTGAAAAAATATGTATGTATTAAAAAAGCAAAGAAATAAAAAGTTTATATTTCTCCTTTTTATATTTATTTATTTTTAAAGATTTTATTTATTTATTTGACAGACAGAGATCACAATTAGGCAGAGAAGGGACACCTAGGTGGCTCAGTTGGTTAAGCAGCTGCCTGAGGCTCAGGTCATGATCCCAGCATCCTGGGATCAAGTCCCACGTTGGGCTCCTTGCTCAGCAGGGAGCCTGCTTCTTTCTCTGCCTCTGGCTGCCACTCTGTCTGCCTGTGCTCACTCTCTCTGACAAATATAAATAAATAAAATATTTAAAAAACACACACACAAAAAAACAACTAGGCAGAAAAGCAAGCAGAGAGAGAGAGGAGGAAGCAGGCTCCCTGCCCAGTACAGAGCTTGATGTGGGGCTCAATCCCAGGATCCTGGGATCATGACCTGAGCCGAAGGCAGAGGCTTTAACCCACTGAGCCACCCAGGCGCCCCTATGTTTGTCCTTAAAAAAAAAATTCTGTTATAAAAATCTGAATGAGTTTATGTTTGGGATATTCTTACTTAAAGAAGATATGCAATCTGAAATCTACAGGGGAGGACCCTGGAGAGAAATTCAAAGATTTTAAATGGTTATCTCCCAGAGAAGCTTGGATGAGAATGTATTTTCACCACACTTGAATGGCACTTTTGAGGCACTTGGACAAAAACACAAGTTTTTGTGGCATTTACAGAATTTAAACTTGGGAAATTGGATGATATACCTCTAAAAGGCAGATAGTTATCCTCTTGAATGTCTGAAAATTTAATATTACAAGAATTATGCAATACTGACACACACATATTAAGATGTGAAAAAGGGAAACAAACAGTAGTTGCAGATATACGTCCACAAAGAGAGTCACAGGGAAAGTTACACATATTAATTTGAAGTCAGGCTGCCTTTCACTTGGGAAACTCTATAGAGTAGGTCCTGGAGAGAATAACACCATGACAGAACTCATTTATCATGCATGTATGGCTAATGGTTAAAGATTCTCCCTAGTAAGGCAGGGTAGGCCAGGCAATTTCCTCTCTTTCTGTACGCCTATCTCACACATACACAAACCATACATTAGAAGTCATTGGCTTTATATCTGCTTTTCCATTTCTTTGACTCTTACCCCAAAATAATGCAAACAATAGAAATGATATTTCCATGAAACTATTCATACAAATAATATCAAAAGTAGAAAATAGACTATGCTATAAAATAAAGATATGACCAGTTATATTACCTCCACATAATAATTACATACAGTCTTGAAAAGTGATTTTAAAAGTGACTTTAAAATCGGGCTCTCTGCTCAGCAGGGAGCCTGCTTCCCTCTCTCTCTCTCTCTCTCTGCCTGCCTCTCCATCTGCTTGTGATATCTCTCTGTCAAATAAATAAATAAAATCTAAAAAAAAAAAAGAAAAAAAAGTGACTTTAAAGATTACATAAAATAAAAGTTTTACATATTGTGTTCAATTGAAAGTGTTAATAAAAATTATAAATATACTGTGATAATTAATGAGAGATCGGGCAATATACTGAAAAAGATTTTAGGAGAAAATACACTAAAGTTGTGAAGTAATTGATAAGGATGTGGCAGACAATTATCTTCATGCTTTTCCAATTTTTCCACAGTTAATTGTATTGGGTTTTATAACAGAAGATGCATCTATAGATAAAAGCAATCACGTACTTAATTCTCTTATGGAAGTGAAAATAATGAAAGTGTAAAGAATATAGATCAAAGAGAACGAAGGGAAGGGTATAGAACCAAATCTGTGCTTATGCCCTTCTGTTTTTGCTAAACTATGAATAACATTAATAATTTTAAACATGAATATCATCTAGTTGATTATACTAAAATATTATAATTATAGAAACATACAAGGTGAAACTTTCTACAAATATATGCTTATTACACTATCAAAAATACACCTTTGATGGTTTCAAAATGACTGAGTGTAATTTTAAAAAACAATTGTCTTAGGAAGTAACCACAGTATTAAAGCTCTTTCTTATGCCTGTAAATAACAAATTTTTCCAAGTTTGAAAAACAAAGACAGTATTTCGTTTAATTTTGTATTCTTGGAAATTATCACAGTGCTTCAGTAGTCTGATCATTCAATTTCCAACCATTGACTGCGCACTCACTGTGTGCACACCAGTGTGCTGCACACTGTTCTAAAGAAGGGGATTCATAAGCAAGCGGGTTACTGTTTTCTTACAGCCTGGATTACAGAGGGAGAGAGGAGTCAATACGGAAAGTTAATAATTTCCCAAGGTGACACTTGTTATAAAGACATTAAAACACATTGATTGATACACAGAAAGACAATGAAGATTGTTTAAATTGGCAGGTCAGGGGAGGCCTCATTGATAATGAGACTTACAAGCTGAGATACGAAGGAGAAGTGGGACCAAACATGTAAAAGATCTGGGCGGTGAGAGTAGTACTTCAGTTTTGGGGAATGGCATTTGCAAAGTTTCTACAGCAGGACTAAGTTTGGTGAGTATGAAGATTTGAAATGTAGGTGGTCAAGGAGGAAAGAGTGATGAAACAAATATCACACTGGCAAAACAGTGTTTATGCTCAATGGATTAGGAAACCCTGGGACGTTTTAAGCACAGGCAAGATATGGAATGATTTGTGTTGTCAAAAATCCATTCCTACTGCTGTGCAAAGATTCCAATGGAAAAACTCACTGGAATGAGATTAATTATTGGTATGTTATGGATATATCAATTGCACTAGAGTGAAAACTTATCCTGGAAGAAGTGGTAGGATTTGGGAAATATTTTAGGAACAAAAACAAGAGTTTTTCTTTGCTGATTCTTTGAATATGGTGTGTTAGTGTAGATAAATATTTACATGGCTCCTTGGTTTTGAGCTTTAACTGGAAGGGCAGTGGTGTATTTACTTGATGAAGACTATTTTCAGAGGAACAGATTCAGTGGGGGTGATGATCAAGTTGAGATGTCTAGTAAGTGTTCAAGTAGCTATGTCAATGACACAACTTGCATCTACATATATCTGGGACACAATGGAGTCTTTCTCAGATTGAAGTGTCAGTGTCATATAAATGATATTTCAAAGCAATGGGATTTGGGATTGGATGAGATCACTTATGCAGGTAATGCAGAAAAAGAAGAGTAGATTTCCGAGAACAAAATCCTGGGAATTCAAACATTAAGGGGTTTGAGCAGATAAGGTATCAGCACTGAAAACTGAGGAAAAAATAGCGATTTAAGTGAATAACTTCACAACAAGGAAGCAGGCATCAAATGGGTCAAGGACTTCTCTGGAGTCAGGTAAGATGTTGAATCTAATGTTAACTTCAAAAAGAAAAGTTATTTTGGGGTGCCTGGGTGGCTCAGTGGGTTAAAGCCTCTGCATTCCGCTCAGGTCATGATCCCAGTATCCTGGGATCCAGCCCTGCATCGGGCTCTCTGCTCAGTGGGTAGCCTGCTTCTTCCTGTCTCTCTGCCCGCCTCTCCGACTACTTGTAATCTCTATCAAATAAATAAATAAAATCTTAAAAAAAAGTTTTTTTATCACAAAAATGGGTTTATTTGAGAATAAAAAGAGAATTGCAGTTTGGGTTGTGCAAGCTATGACAAAGCTATAGGTGAGTCCAATAAACAAAGGAGAGGAGTTGTTTTATGAAGAAAAAGGAGGAACTTGGGAAGCATTGTTTTGAATGTAAGTCAGTTGGAGAAAAGCAGGAGTTCAGGGTGATGACAATTTCTCATTGGCTGAGTTATAGTACGGGTAGTCAATTTCTTGTAGGAGATGTAGTGTCCTTTTTTTTTTTTTTTTTTCTTTAGTCATGTAACTGACACTTCTTCCTATAACTGACAGTGAGCGGTACCACTCCCCATTCTTGTTTTCAGACTTTACTTTGATGAGGTCTCCCTTTACTATTTTTCACAAATGTAAGGAAAGAATAATGACTACTGGATTCAGAAATAGAAAACTCATTGGTTACTTTGATAGAAAAGCCCAATTAGATGGGTCTAGAAAAAAAAATGTTGACATATAGGCTAAATTGGCAGTATATCTTTTAAGGATAGTTTCATTTTTTGTCATTGGTTAGCAACCTGCTACCATGCAGGACTTGATGAGCTGTGAAAGGATTTCTATAGCACTGAAAACGTGAAGTGGAATTTCCACATATTTGTATATAAACTCTATTCACATTGATGTGTCTGAATAAAGCAATATTCCCTGCTTGAAGTTAGTGAACAAAAACAAAAAACAAACAAACAAAATACTTTCCAAGACACTGTCTCTGTCAAAGAGGCATGAAGAGGTGTCCTAGAAGTAGACTAGCTTGCTGTATGTTGAGCATTTTATGAATAAGATCCTGAGCCAGGTACTGTGTGTTAGTTAACTTTACTAAGTAGGTTGCCTTATTTCGGTTTAAAAATGAGGATATAGGCTCAAAATATTAAGTAACTTATCCAAGTGACAAAAGCACACTTTTTTTTTTAAAGCAAGTCATACTCATTTTTTTTTCTAAAGAAAAATAAATAAGAAAGTGTTCAGTCATTGTCTAAAATTAAATCTTACAAATGGGCAACTGTGGTTTACACTGCCCAACTACACTAAGTTCCTCTCACCTCCACTACTTTCCCCAACAGAACAATCAAACAAATGTAACTGATGGATTTTTGTACTTCAGCTGCTTTGAAACAGTAGACTTCTGAAATCTCATCTACCTTTTCCTATAACTGAAGTCAATTGAACTCAACTAATACAAAAGCAAACACAAATTCCTCTAGATTTACCTGGTGATAAATCAGCAAATTAGAACATGTTAGCTGGAGGCGGTCCAGTTGCAACTGACCAAAACCAAAAGTTCATGGTATTCCAAGAATTGAAATAGAAGACCTGCATAGCCCTGCTTCCTCAATATCCTTCCTTCTGATCCCATTTTGAATGATTCTCTTAGGAATGCTTTCCCATTTGGGACTTTTTTCCCCCCACAAACTCAACATTTCATTAGGAAACATACAAAAGAAAAAAAATAAATAAGATCCAATTTGGAAATAATTGGTAATAGACAGATAATACCTACTGGTACTTGAACACAAGAAAATACCAACCCAAAATGATGCTAGAGATATTGAAACCATTGATTGAAAGAGTCAGATGTGGGTATTGAGTTATCTCTAAAAGGAAACATAAGGAAAATACAGAAATAATGAGAAAAATATGTTAATAAAAACCAGAACCCCCGCACACTTGGATGGCTCAGTCGGTTAAGCAGTTAAGCAGCTGCCTTCCACTTGGGTCATGATCCCAGGGTCCTGGGATTGAGTCCCACATCCGGGGAGGAGGGCCCCTGTTCAGCAGGGAGCCTGCTTCTCCCTCTGCCTCTACCTGCTGCTCTGCCTGATTGTGCTCTCTCTCTCTGACAAATAAATAAATTTAAAATATTCTATTAAAAAAAAAAAAAGAACAGAACCCCCAAGTTATCTATTCTGTCTTGAAATTGAGGTGTAGAAATAGTGACCAAGGGATACTCCATCAATAACATTACCTATTTTTTATAGATATATACAAAGGTATTAAGATTTTATATGCAATGCTTTTTTTTTTTGGTATATGACAATTCAATCAGTTTCACAGGAATTATATTACCACCATTTTATATATGGTGTCAAGGTAGCTCAAAATAGGAGGCTTATATAAGTTATATAGAAGGTCAGAATTTTATATTGTATGGATATTTTGCTTTACATTTCAAACTCCCCCCTTCAAGGACTTCAAATTATTTCCAAAATGTTTCACAAACATGTTTTCTAAGATTCCTATACCGTGAAGAATGGGCTGGGTGGGATTGTATCCTAGTTTTGTAAACAAAGAAATTAAATGACCTGGTTTAGGATTCACAGTAACCATTCTAGAGTATTGGATTTTCTTGTGAATGTAATTCTTCATATACCGCATGGTGTTGATGTTTACATTCACATTATACTATGTTTACATTTTTAAAAATTAAAAAAAATTATTTAAAGATTTTATTTATTTGAGAGAGAGCACAAGAGAGCATGAACTGGGGGAGGGGCAGAAGGAGAACCCCAAGAAGGTATCAGAAGCAGGGAATCAATCCCAAGGCAGTTCTCAATCCTAGGACCCTGGGATCATGACCTGAGCAGAAGGCAGACCTTGAACCGACAACCACCCAGGCTTCCCATGTTTACATTTTTAAACTAATAACTTAAAATAATAAAAAGTACATTTAATTTTTTTAAAAATCTGTTCCAAGGGTGACATTTCTTAAAACATTTCTTTGATTGACCTCAGTATATCTGTCACCTGGTCTTGTTGCATTTTATTCATTTGTAGCATCAGATGTTTGACCATATTTAATTTCCATCTTAATTTCCACAACTGGTTATACAATTTGATGAGGAAAAATATGGAGTGGATTTTGCTTCTTAAAAAAAAAAAACAACATCAAACTAACATACTTACTGGGATTGACAGTTCAAATTAATCAACCACTTCTTTTTTCTCTTCCTGGCAGAGAGATAGGGAGGGGGAGAAAGATTGAAAGAGAGAGAGGTTCCGCATTAATGTCAATCAGTGCTTAGAAAGAGAATCTGTTCCTCTAGGTCTGAATAATCAAGTGCATATGTTTTTAATTAGTAACGTCTTTGTACCCTGTGCCTCATTTAAGTGCTCTTCTTTTATTTGGTGCATTAAATTTCTGCAATTATTCTTGTTTTTCTATGTCTGGAGAAAACAATTCAAACAATCAAATCAACTAGAATAAGCACAAAATTAAATACTGCGGAGAGATGCCTCTTGACTGATAGGGAGAAAGTGGCCTCTCACACAACAAGGCTGATTTTTGTCTCTTGACAAAAACCCAGCACTTTCTGAAACTTCCTTGTACAGATGACACATACTTGTTTGTGCAGATACAAGAAGCATGTGTTCCAATACATTTAAGGAAAAGGGAAATTTCATTTACCACAATCCTGAGAAATCCATCTATTTTCACATGGACCCTAAAGCAAAACACACCCTTCCAAATTAGCCTCAAGTAACAAATACTCCAAGGAAGTTTGTGTATGTTAGTGAGACCAAAATGCTTCATCAGGCACGGTTCCAGAGATTCACACCTTTTACACGTTCCTCTGCTCAAAAGGCCTGTTAGAGTAAGTTGATAATGGGCTTCTTTCCACTGCAAACATTTCCTGCGTGTGTAGCTCCACACAGCGTCCGCGGCCTGCAATGAGCCCAAAACTGGGCGCCGTCTCTTGCAGCCAGAGCGGGGAGCGGGCAGGGCGCCTGGTGCTCACCCCGGGGAAATGAAGGTAGCGCTGAGCAGCGAAATAGCTCAAAATCCAACGAAAACATGCACTTTTCGTGTGGATAAATAACCCGACAGCTTGATTTTCGTTCCCAAGTGATCCCAGTTCAAATGTTTCAGCTCAAGAGAACCAGCTAGCATTTTGCGGGCGCTGGCGTCTCCTACGTCCCTCGCTTAGACATTGCCTTGGAGAGCGCATTTAGCTCGGGGAGGCTTAGACCGACCCACCGGCATGGACGGTTCCAGACCCGCGCGCTAATCCGTAATGGAAGCGTGGGAGGAAAGCGTTGCGTTTATGACTTCCTCTGTGCTGCCAGAATCCGAGGACGAGGATTCTGAGAAATTGTCAAGGAAGGGAGGCTAGGGACAGGCGACAGCTCTTCTCCTAGCACCCTAGAGGAATTAGTGTTTCGCTCCGCCTTCCCCGCCCCCCGCCTCCCGGCTTCCATAGTAATTCTTTTCCAAATTTCCTCGCAAGTCTACCAACAGTCTTCTAGCACAGAAATCTACACTGCATAAGTTGAGAGCTTGAGGGATGGGCTGTTACACTACATTTTTCCTCTTCATTAAACATAGCTTCGAGGGTCCCAGTGGATGTGATTTGGATCTGTTTTCCAACAGTTTCAACGTTGTGTATTTCAATTCCCCTGCTCACAGCACTTGTGTCTGCACCCGTTGCAGAGTGTGGGTGGCGAAGCCCTCGGTGACCGCCCGGGAGACCATCCACACAAACCCTTTCTTATGCTTTGGTATCAGCCGGCTAAGAGCAGATAGAATGGGCAGAAGTGGGGGAACTGTACCGGGCAGGAGCGAAGTGCCTGCAAGGCCCGGGGAGACTCTGGACCAGAGAGGCTAGGGGGCGGCGAGGGAGACGAACGGGAAATGCACTGAAAAGCCAGGCAAAGGGCCGGGTGGGTTGGGCATTGTTATGGCTTTTAAAGGGCGGGGATGGTCGAGCCCTCCCGCTGACTTTATGCATTTCTTATTCGATTCTTTGTGAAATCACAGTCTTCCCACACCCCTCCGAGGATCCTGGGCCGTGGGCGGCTCTCGAGCACTGCCCTGGGAAAGCAACCTCCCGAGGCTCCCGACTCGACACACTGTTTCACGAGGCTCCCGGAGCACTGACACTCACATGAACCGCGTCCGGCTGGATCCTCTTAGCTGCTCCGCAAGGATTCCGAACCAATTCAGCCGCGTTTTAAAAGGTAGCAAAGCCGAGATAGATGCCTTTTCTTTCCTTTTTCTTTTTTCGTTCTCTGTCTTTGTTTTTTTTTCTTAAACTAACCTGTCATTTATGCCTGGAGGGTCCAAGAAGAACCCACGACCTCTTTACTGTGTCTAACCCAGGGATTTCAAACGGGGTTTTTCAGAAATTAAGTATGGCCCCCCTCAATTGATAATCAAGATTGCGGAGTCTTCCAAAATAATCCTTTACATTTTCTGTAATTAGAGACCCAAAGAAACTCTGGATTTTCCACGGTACATAATCTATATTTATTCATATTCCCTCTCTTCCTCCCTCCCCTCCCCCTCCCGCTTCCTCGTGCGCGTGTATGCGCGCGCTTGTGCGTTTCCTTTCATTTCTAGCATTAGGAAACTCGTTCAGGGCCACTGAAAAGTCGGGAGAGGCTCAAATCTGATCTCCCACGGATTCTTTCCTCTAATGTTAGATAATGCCCGGAAACGTTGTCACCAAATAAGTATGAGAGTATTATTTTGGAGAAACA
This sequence comes from Mustela erminea, assembly GCF_009829155.1. Taxonomy (NCBI): domain Eukaryota; kingdom Metazoa; phylum Chordata; class Mammalia; order Carnivora; family Mustelidae; genus Mustela; species Mustela erminea. Next base: position 3,346,313 of record NC_045629.1, read on the forward strand.
GTTAACCCCTACCAAAATATAAAGCGCCAGAGGAAAAGAGGTGAGACTGGAAGACAAGGAAGCCCTTTGCATTCGCTGGTGGAGCAAAGTGCGATCTGGGGACGGGCTGGGGTTCCAGTCCTTATACTTCAGCACCGGAGGGGATGGACAGCGTCTCTGGACTGGGCTACCGCCACAGGGACAAAACGGCGCTGCCCTTGCTGCCACTGTCGTCGCCACGGGCATCTGGGCTCCCTGCTCCTCGCAGCTAAAAGGCGGTGCCTCCAGATACCCCTTGGTTCCCCCTCCCTTTCCTTGATAGACGGAAAGTAACCCTTCTTATCCACCTGCTACAACTACCATACAGGGCTCTGAGGAGTCCTATTGTTCCACAGATTAAACTCTGAGCAACAACTTCAAGAATATTTCTCCGCAGGGGGCTGGGAGGAAATGCAAGCAGGAGAGTGAAGTTGAAGTTCTTAGAGGCTCTGAAAAACCATGGGCTCTGCAGAAGGGGTTGAAATGCTCAAAGGCCCACACTTTATGAAATAAACAGAATGCTCACCGGAGAGTTGCAACTATTTTGGAAATAGCTTTGTGAGAAGAGTTCCAGATCTACTCTCATCCCTACCTTAGAGACTGAGACTTCTAATTCCTTTACTCGGCTGGTAAGTGATAATATTATTACTTCTACTTATTTACAACTCTAATGACTTTTTAATAAAGGTTTTGACAGAAAGATTATAAACACTATGGTCTTGCCTTGTGGGTTAAGGAGTAGATAATTTTATTTTTTCAATGATTGTTCCTGCAGCGTGATCTTAGGAAACCTCTTGCCTCATAAAACAGTAGGATATTTTACTTCTCTGAAGCCTCTTATGTGACAAGAATATTAAAAATAATATGTATTGCCTTATATGATTAGAGTAAACTCCTGGTTGAGTATTTTTCTTAGTGCTGATCTTTTTGAATTTGTGTATTTAGTTTTTTTTTTTTCAAAACTAATATAATCTGGCATTTTGTAAAAGGCTTTTTTTTTAATCCTATGCATGCGGTTTAAAGTAATCTTCTCTGTGTTATATAGTATTCAGGACTCAAAGTTACAAGAGAGATGGTTTAGCAACCTCTTCTATTATATTTTATATGATTATAATTTGTCAAACCAGATATAAGAACAAACACATGTATACATACACACCTGATCCCTCTCTCTACCCAAACCCCCAAGTATACTTACACCTGTAGAATCTTATCTAAGAAATACACACATTTTTTTTGCTTAGCATAGTCTTTCCAGCCTTTTAAATCTTAACACGGCTTGCTCAAACCAGATCTGCCAGAAGGGAGAAAATGAGAAGCTTTAGTGTCTCTTTTTAGGAGAGTTGGCTTTTGATACCATTCGGACTTCTTCATTCTACAAAATACATTTGTCACTGAAATCCAAAAAGCAGTAGGCCAATAGGGTCTTGACAAACCATAAACTTTAAAGTGTTAATTAAATCTGTTTTCTGTTGATTCTTATCTCTGGAGTCTTCTCCTGGAGGTTTAAAAGTACAATCTTTCACAGTGACCTTGATAAACATTCTGCTTTAATAAAAAGGGTTCACTGAGTAAAGGCAGTTACACAAATTTATAGCATATGCCTGACATTTCCGTTAGAGCTTGATCAATTCCAATAAGAACATTCAGTTCAGCAGAGTGTTGACTTGCAAGTAAGGACCTCTACAATCATGTAAATACATGTGATGCTATCTGCATAACCAACACTGTGGAAGCAGTTTGTCCCTTTGAAAAATTATAGTTCTTTATGGTTCTCTTTTAATTTCATAGTTCATATATAAAAGTGATATAGAATGTTTCTAATACATATCCATACGTACTCCTCACTTTCAATATGAAAATCATCTGAGGCAGTTAAGATGGTATTGTTGGTGAGTTGATGGGCCCCTTATTTTGCATTGGCTCAGAGTGGCAGTTAAACTCTGAGGAAATATCATTCTTAACTGTCACTTACCACTTTCCATGAACCTGCTTGCTTAGCAGAAAGGGAGCAGAGGCATCTATGTCATTGAGCTCCTTGGGGGCTATTTTGCCCTATATAGGTCAGAAATGATAATCTGAGGAAAAGAAAATGTACCATTGATTTGGATTCCTTCCCAGGAGACTTACAATGTGCTCCTAACACAACCTGATTTTTTTTCTAATTTTAGAGATGCGGAAGTGAAATTACCACATGTAATGATAAATCATGTTTTAAGAGAATTATAGCATATTGTTAAACTTTTATTCTGGTTGTCAATTAATTACCATAGAGAGACTCCCCTGGTCGGCAGAGCATAAAAAGAAAGCAGAGAATGTATTCCAGGAAGCATGGCTGTTGGTATGGGGCCGCAATTACCTTCTTAGTGGTAGAGGGGGCAGGCTTGCCCTATGTGTGGCTGAACTACACAAAGTAAAAGTTACCTTTGCCTAATTCCTCTGGAGATTTAGTCGTAGAAAGAAATAACTCACATTCACCCACTGAAGCTCAGGCAAGGTGCTCATATCAATCCTTATCTTTGGGGAAATTGAGATAGACTTCTGCAGACCAGCTTAATGCCCATCTATATGCTAATATCTAACTGTCTTCCACACAAAAAAAAAAAAAAAAAAAAAAAGGAGTTGGTGGGCTAATGAACCAAACCTTTCTTTTTTATAGGATCACCTGTCTTTAGAGAGAAGTCAATAATTTACTCCAGTACATCCTTATCTTATTAAAGTCAGCTGTTTTAATAGTTATTTTGGTCTGTTACAGAATAAGGAAGCATGTGGTTTGGCCAGTACCAGACATAGCAATTCAGCATCCCCTCTCCTGGGGGTTAGGGGAGGGGAAGTATTATTGATAGGATAAGTGTGGTTAGCTGTTGCTTATATTTGACTCAAAAGAGAAAAGCAAGATAAGATTACATAATCGGGAAAATGTAAAGTGTATATAGGACAGAGAATAATTAACAGTGAGCTCTGGAGTCTATTCAGTTGCTTTTCTAATTTTAATAAGAAATATTGGAGAGTGGGACAGAGTTCTGCTCGGAATCTTTAAATTATGAAATATTATAAAACTACTTCTTGATCCACTTTTTCTGTAGGCCATCTAAATATTCATTTGATATTCTAATGTAATCACTGATAGAATCATATCATACTGGATTTGAGTATCTTCAAGTTGCTTTAGAATTGTTGCTTGAGTTTGAACCAGGTTGCATATGTTTTTATCAAAACACATAGGAATAGGAAATGTTTATTATTGAAACTTAGTAAGGCCCCTAGTAATTGACTTTTATTTTTATACAATTTAAAATATGTGAATTCTAGGCAAACAACCACTTATTCATCCAATTCTAACAAACAAGGTAAAAGACACTGGTAGAGAAAAGTATTTCATAAGTCAGAAATTATTTCTATAGTTATTTCACCTCCCCAGAAACCTATACAGTGAGTCATAGAATAGCATTCAAACGGAAAAAGAATTCTTATTTAGTATATTCCTTCTGTTTATGTTAGGAGATTGAGTCGTACATGGCATGCATTGAAAGAAGCAAACATGCTGCAGTACAAAATATGTTATGCATCATGATGTAGCAGAACAAGTACTGTTTGACAGTTAAAAGGTCAGGATTATTGAACTGCTTGTCATAGATCTTGGGCAAGTCCCTCAACCCACTGAAACTTAATTTTTCTTCCCTAAAAGAGATTATCTTACCTACTAATTAAGGCACAATGCTCTATGTACAGTTGAAACCTAAGTATTTGTGGGACAAATGAATGAATGTCTACTCTATGAAAGGTTGGAGAGTCACGATATGATGCTTTGGAGAGCATTTTGGAAACCTGAGTGCTGTATCTTTGGTTTATTATAAATAATCTCCAGTAGGATTGATTGCTTCATTCATTGAAAAATTCCTATATGGTGTTTCCTATATGGTGGGCATATCTCCTGTATTTAAGAACTAAAGTGTAAGTAATATAATATTTTCCTGTTAACGCAGCATCAACTTTTTATATCTCTTAATCAAATCAATGTTAGAATGCAGGTAGGACCTAGTTAAAAAATATTTATTACTCAAAACTGACACCATGTCTTACACCAAATATTTAGTCAAGCCTCGGTCAGCATGACTGGAGTTCATTTTATCTACTTTCATTTTGCCCTTAATTGGATCAGTCACTGCCTTCGTGTAGTCATTTTCTGGTCTGTAAAAGAGGAATGATATTATTAGTTATACCAATAAGAAAACTCATAGGGATCAAATGAACTTTAAAACTGAGTATCTAACAACACATGTAGAAAGCTTAGGTTTGATTCAGGGCAAGTGACAATAGAGTGAAGTGTGGACAACATGGACTGATCCATGGAGATGTCATGGAAATGCTGTGAAGATTAGTCCAAAGCTTAGATTCTATTCATGGACATCTTCAGGAATCTCAAGTTAAGCAACATCTCATTGCTTATTTTCTTTACATTGGATTTAAAACTACAACTATGATTTTTTAAATGTAATGACTGTGATTTTTTTAAATGTAATTTTTGAACATGTAGTCTTTTTAGATTTCTGTATCTGTAAAGATACAGATTTCTATATCTGTATCACTAAAAATATTGTGATAACATGTTTAAGAAATCTAAATTGTTGTGATGAAAATTACAAGATTACCTAGTGATAGAACTTAAAGATTTTTTTTTTGTTATCAGTTACCAAAAAGGGAAAAGGAAATAAACTACAAATAAAGGAAAATGGAGAAAAAGTAGGAAATGAAAGTCATTAAAATATTGTCATGTGACCAAGAACTTTATCTTTGAATTATCTCTGTGAAGCTTTTTGAACACATTCTATACAAAGTGTCAGAAGATCATTTTAGATTTTCATAATTTTAGTCTTTAAATTATCAGCAAAACTAAAATAATACCATTTTCTTAAATTAAAAGAATCATCAAATCAATGCAATAGAGTAGTGGCTAGCTTTCTATCACTTCATCACATTTAATGCACATACTTAAATTTTAAAACTAAAATTTGTAAGGTAGTTATAACTACATTTATATTTAGTAAATATATTACCAGTTACTCAACATTTCAAAGAGCCAAAGACTTAATTTTTTAAAGGAATAAATGCTTACCTGATAAATTCACCAAATTCATAGAAAGTAGGAATCTTTTAGAAATGGTATCAGAATTTTAACAATGTTACTCATATAAAGCAGTTGAAAAAATAATACATTCTCTTTAAAACTTCTCAAATGGATCTATGTTGAGAAATAAGTAAGTATCTGAGATTAAGAAATTTAAGAATGTTGATAAGAAAAAACGTGTCATTTGCATGGTTAAAAATGCTTTGGTGAGTGCTGTGAAGTGTGTAAACCTGGTGATTCACAGACCTGTACCCCTGGGGATAAAAATATATGTTTATAAAAAATAAAAAATTAAAAAAAATGCTTTGAGTACATATGAAGTCTGGAATCAAATATATTAGTTTTCTCATCAATTGATTATGTGATCTTGGGTAAATCACCTTATCTTAATTTAATAGCTTAACTATTTTCTTGATTCTCTTGGGAAATCATTATTGACTATTTGAAAACAAACACACAAAAACATACAGGTTTAGTTGAGCTGAAAATTTTCTTCTGCTTCCCTCAGATCATTTTTCTTGAAAACATTCCCATACTTTTATGGTGGAAAGTGCATGAGATTTGGGATCAGTTGAATCCTGGTAGAGTCTCATTAGCTGTACAAACGTGGGAAAGGGATGTAAACTCTGAGTCTCTTTATTTTCATATGTAAAACAAATAAAATTTCTACCTCATCTCTTGTTGGGAATGGGTAAAATAACAGGGCATAGAGAATGGTTAGTGAACTGCCTCTACCCAGCAGAAACTTGGTCAAGCTGGTGTTTGTTATTACTTCCTTTGTTAGGATAATCTGCATGTGGTGGCTCTCACTATCCCACAATTTTCTTTAATTACTTCTCCAGATAAATCTCCCATTTTGTCTTTCAAAGCATACTATGCTCATCACTACCTAGTTCTTTTCATCATGCTTTGTCTTAGACTGTTTCTGTTTCTCTTTACTTATACAAACCTACTCTTCTTTGCATAGATTGTAGATTGAAATGCCTACTGGGTTTAGGCATGTAAGCTAATGAGAGTGGCTGGCCAGGAGAGCCTGCAGCAAACTGCAGAAAGTAAGCCCCCCAAGAGGTTCCTGACTCTCTGCTTTTCTCTATTAAAGAGAAATCTGGAGGTGCCTCGTTAGCGCAGTAGGTAGTGCGTCAGTCTCATAAAGAGAAATCTGGAAAGTGAAAGCAGAGTTTTGTGTGAAATCTCATTTTCAGCTAGTTTAACTTTTAAAGTTTTTTTAATAGAACAAATGCATTAGAAATTGGACTCAGTGCATAGGCTGCCTTTGTTCCTGTGGCTGGCAGAACCAACACTTCTCTGCTTGCAGTGACATCTGTTAGAACTGACATTTGTAGTCAGTCTTTATTTTATTTTATTTTATTTAAGATTTTATTTATTTATTTGACAGAGAGGGACAGACAGCAAGAGAGGGAACACAAGGAGGGGGAGTGGGAGAGGGAGAAGCAGGCTTCCCGCACAGCAGGGAGCCTGATGTGGGACTCAATTCTATGACCCTGGGATCATGACCTGAGCAGCCGCCTAAGAACTAAGCCACCCAGGCACCCAGTAATCAGGGCCTTTTACTAGTCCTGTTTTTATCTAAAAATAGGAGAATGAACCGTGACTCAGCAAAAACCCTTATCTTAATACCTGTTGGAAGTTTACAGCTAATAAATCTCAAATGATGAGGAGTAGCTGAGATGAAGTAGATACTCCATTTCTCTGGTGGTCAAAAATATTGTGGGAAAAATAGTTCATATAATAAATAGGAATGAATATAGATCAACAATATCCCATCATTTATTTATTTTATTTATTTTTTTTAAAGATTATATTTTTATTTATTTGACAGAGATCACAAGCAGGCAGAGAGGCAGGCAGAAAGAGAGGAGGAAGCAGGCTCCCCGCCGAGCAGAGAGCCGGATGTGGGGCTTGATCCGAGGACCCTGGGATCATGACCTGAGCCAAAGGAAGAGGCTTTAACCCACTGAGCCACCCAGGCGCCCCTCCCATCATATATTTATTCTAGCGTCTTTTCTCACTACTGTCTTTCTTTCCTCTTCTTATACGTGCCACAACAATAATAACCCAGATGTTAATTTTGACTAAACTGTTAGGTGAAGAAAAAGAAAGATAATAAATTACGAACTATGGTCTATTAAGTGCAAAGCAGTTCCTCTATCCCCAGATTCAAATTTTTGTGCATTCTGCAGGTAAAGGGGGACTATACCATAGGATAAAAAGAACAGCAACTGTCCTCCACAGTATTACTCTAAGACATTTAATGTATCTAATGCTGACCAAATACTCAGCAAAAGTGGGCTTCTAGGTTTATTGTCTTGACTTTCTAAGAAAGAACATCTTTAGGATGAAATGTATACAACATGAACTGCAATGTAATTAATATACCAAATCTTTGTGGGTGTCCTTTTTACTTTATTAGTCAAATATGTATAGTACTAAAAGGACATGTGGATGGAGTAGGGAAAGTGACCAGTGTGGATAATACTACTTCCAACTGGATAGCATTTTTTTTCCTTTGGAGGGTGTTTTTTTTCTTTTTTTTGCCTCGCATTTTAAAGTAATATATCTTCATTTATGATATGATAAGCTTGCTCCAGTTTCACTAGATTATATATATATTTTTCTCCTCTGGTCTGGTTTTAATATTGAGAAAGTAGCACTCCTAAAGGTAGATCAATTGCCTAAATACTGTACCATGTATCATAGATGATATGACCAAGAAGGAGTATGATAGGGCACATTTAGAGTTAAGGTAAATAAAGATAGGGTAGTTCATCTAATTCATTAAATTCATAAATAAGCTGCTCATTTTTCTCCTTGGGTTCATCATTTTCTCTACTTATAAATCCTTTAAATGACTTATCTATTAACCACCTAATCAATTTTTTTTTTGTTTTCCATTTTGTATTCTCTTTTTATGGCAATAAATTTCTGAAAAGTCCCTTGAAGTTGGAGTTTACAGTATTTCTTTGTTATATAGAATCTTCACAGAACGTAAGAAATATGTTCCAGGAAACTTTAGTTTTTTAAATTTCCAGTCATACTATGATTCTCTTGGCATTTTGTATGATAGTAACAGTTTTAAAAAAGTCCACTTTAGGGAATCTCATGTGATTTTTATGGCAGGACTGTGAAGCTAATTGTCATTCCTGTTTTCCAAATGAGGTAATTGCAAACTGGGAAAGTTAAATGCTTCTTCTATATTAAATAAAAATTAAGATTTGATTGATATTTCATACTTTTCCACATGCTGTAGATAGTTTGGGAAGAAAAACTGCCACCTATTGTATGCATATTTCACCTGTTATATGCTTCACTTGCTTCAGATTGTGATAAACATAAAGCAACTCAGCAACTGTATTTTACGGACATTTTAGTAAGTTATGGAGGAGTTTAGATTCTTAAGGATCTTGAAGAGTTCCTATGTTATCTTGACCCAAATCTTCTACAGATAGGGAGGTTTGTGGACAACATAATGAAGTCATATTTTAGAAGCATCAGGGAGTCATGAAGGACCAGGATTGGTTCTGTTGCAGTAATTCAGATTGGAGGTGATGGGAACTTGACCTAAGGGGATTAAAGTTAAAAATAAGCAGATTAAAACTGGATGATTAGGTGAGAGTTATGCTACTAAAAAACAAAAGAAGAATCAAGAAGAGGAGCTCGAATGAGATAATGCTTTCAATACATGCTAGGTAAACGCTAAGCATGTAAATGTAAACTGCTGTTCTTTGGGAGGAACCATGTCACATCTGACTTGGAACATGTCAAATGAAGAGTGAAAGGGTGTTACAGCCAAATGGCAGGTGAAGGAGCCATTAGGTTCAGAAAGAGGATAAAACCTGACATACCCAACTCAGTCATTGCTATAAAGATTATTGCTGAAGCTGTGAAAATATATTAACTTTTTGAGAGAATGAAGGGAAAACACTTATTTATGAACATAAAGATTTACATTTGGGAATAGAAAAATAATAGAAGAGAGGATTATAAAAAAAATACTTAGAAAAGTGTAAGGGAAACAGAATTTCAAGAAAAAAATAAGTTAACATTGTTGATGCTACGTGGAGGTGAAAGGAATAAGGGATTCAGGGGCCTTTGGGTTGACCTATGAGTAGATCACTGGGCATCTTGGAGAGAACAGTTTTTGGAAAATGATTTAGATAATCCTTCAGAGTGTGAGGTCCTAAGGACCAAACCAAGGACAAGTGAATGGAAAGACCATATTCTTTCCAAGAATGTGATAGGAAGCAATATAGTTACCTTTTTGCTCCCAGTTCACAGCACCCGCTTCCCCTCCCCTTGAAATCTGGTGACATCATATTCCTGGGAAAATGAATACTTTGTTGCATTACATAGTTTTGCCTGTGGTAATGGAGGTCTGGTGAGAAAAATGTCATTTATCATAGAGTAAATCTAAAAGAGATACATATAATACTTGGGAAGAGATTTGTGTAAGCTTTTATTTTTCCCATTATATAAATATTTATTTTTAAGTGATCATGTAAAATATATAGAAGTCAATAATTGTTCTTTTTAGTTATTGGAAAGTTAACTTTCCTCCACTAGTAATATGTAACATAGTTTTGACTTTGCTTGAAAGGATGAAATTCATCTCATATTATTAATTATTAATAGTTATTAATCCTCCTTTGTATTCTTATGTATAATATCCACTTTCTTCTGCTTTAGATGTGTAACATTTTGATATCTATCTAAAAGAAATTTCTGAGGATGAAAATGGGTACAAGAGATCTTCAGACCAATCTAAATCTCTGTACTTTTTTATTTCTCATTGAGTTGAATGACCTGGAAGACCACAGAAGTATTGCCAGTTCTACTGAAATAGCTGGAATTTCCTAAAGAGTTCAGGCAAACAAAAACTTTGCTCTTGTCTTTTGGCTTTTTTTCTCCTGGTCTTATTTGAGAAATGGAATAATTTATTTCTGGCCAATTATAAATTTGCATGACTTAAATGTAAATGAGCTTACTAAATGCAACTCTTTGGTTATAATCCTTCTCACATTTCTCCATAAACTCACCAATAGTTGTAGTGATTCATGTCTATTAGATATTATAATTTTCTGTTGCTGTTGATATTCTATCTGGCATGTCAGATGAAAAATTTTTTAGAATTTTTTTCCTTCTACCTGTGGATCATATTTAAAGTAATATATGCATACATACTACATACTGTTCTACTGAATAAATTATAGGTGTTCTACATTATTTTAGGGTATACTATAAAAAATGGACAAATGATAAATATTTACCAGTTATGTTTATGAATAAATGAAATTGTTTTTGAGAAATAAACAATTCTATTATAAACAATGCAATTTTTGTGAAAATGAATTTCTTTAACTCATATCCAAACTTTAGTTCTCTGAGAAAATATATTGTTATATATATAAAAGCAGTAAAATCATAGAACAATCAATTAAGTGAAGCTTAGAAATCATTTACATTATTTTTATAAGCAAGTAAAGCCCCCAACAGGCTAGTTTCTCCTGAATGGAATTAACAAAACTCCAAATGAAATACAGTCTCTTCCTTCAATGTGTAGTCCGAGAATATTTGCATAAGAGCTTCACTTCAGTGTGTGTAGCTGAGCCAAACCACTGAGTTTTTTTTCAAGTTTATCAAGGACACATACACATTAAGAGATTGAATCCTAGGAGCAAGATGGCACTCAAATAGATAAAAGTTGTAAACATCAATCTGAGACTATATTATAAATATTCTTTACGAACATGGAAGTTGAGTGGTTGGAACAAGGCCAATATGTGCCCCCCCCCACACACAAAAAGTTTGGCAACTGATGAATTACTTAGCATTTCTTTTTGTAAAGAATAAAAGCTCTCTGGCTTCTAACAAAGAGTTTGTGAGCTGTACGGCAGTATTTTGAACAAGGAGATCATTTATAAATGCAGTCTTTATATTTAGGAAATGATTACGGGATGCAGCTGCAGTTTTTAATGACTTTTAATAAAGCACATTATAAAGTGAATTAGCAAAAATGTTTAACAGATGATACTGAATCAAGACATTATACAGCATCAGTAGATCTGTATATTAGATTGTTAAAGCAATATATGACTTTCCTGTGATACCACTGGTTTGTAATTTTCTGGAATATTTTGAAGGAAAATGCAGGGCAGATTTAAGTTTAATGAATGAGATTAGTGCATCAACAATTCTGCTAAGACAGTAAAAACTTTAGTTGTATGTCTGATTAAGTGAAGAATCTGAAAATTCCTTAAATTTCTACAATATATAGAATTATAGAATAAGATTCATACACGAACACATGAATATAATACTTCAACCATTTTAAATTCTTGAGTGTTTCATAAAGGGTGAATGCACTTTGTAGAAAGAAATTATTTGTTAGAAATAATCTGTGTTCAACACTTGTTTTACTGGCATTGTCAAAATTCTAAATTTCAGTGTCAAGTGGTTAGAATATTGATGAATAGAAGCAAGCCTGGCCCATAACTTAGCAGTTTCTGTATAATATTTGTAGGCCACTTCAGTATGCAGAACGATATGATATAAATTCCGTTTAAAGACTAAGCTTGGTCTCTGACTTAAAGAAGTTTAGAGTCTAAAGAGGCAAACAATGGATATCCAGAATCATGAAATCATGTCAAGGTAGAACCTGAAGTGTGCTCAGAGGTTATCAGGTTAGGAAACTGACCTTCAGAAAACTTTTGATATTTGCTAACAAGTTCAAATTAGTTCATAGCTGAGTTGAAATGGAACCATAAATTATGATTTAATCAATCAATGATGATACTCCAAGAACAGTAAAAGAAAGATAAATACTGTTTAATGCCCATCATAGATGCAGTTAGGGACAGCAATGCTATATTTGGATAATCTTTTTTTCAACTTCTTATCCAACTTAAATAATTATAAACAGAAAAGGATGTTGCAGAGACGGTTTCTTGTGAAACCTATCCCCAGCTTCCCTGCATGGTAACAGTTTACATACTTAGAAAACAATACCAAAACCAGGAATTGATATTGCCACAATCCTGTCTAACAAATTACAAGTCGTCTTTAGTTCATCAGTTTTTATCTCAGCCCATTTGTGTGTGTGTGTGTGTATGTGTGTGTGTGTAGTTTTATATAATTTATACCACTAGATTTACATAGCCACCCTAACAATCAAGATATAGAACTGTTTCATTCCTGCAAAAGAATTTCCTTGTTTTAACCCTTAATAGTGTGACCCACTCCCACTTGCAACCACTAATCCATTCTCTAGAATTTGCCATTTTTTTTCATTTTGAGAATGTAATATAAGTGTGATCATACAATATATAATCTTTTGAAAATGACTTTTGTTTTTCCACTCAGTATAATGCCTTTCAGATCCAATCAATTTGATGCATATGTCAGAAGTTTATCCTTTGAATTGCTGGATAGTATTCCATGGTACAGTTGTACCAGATTGTTGGCCCATCTAGTGGTCAGAGGACACTTGGGTTGTCTTAAATCTAGGGCTACAATGAATAACAGTGTTATAAGCCCTCATGTTTATGGAGTTTGTTATGTAATAACAGATAATCAGAATGTCTCATTATAAGTATATGGGACACTTAATTAGGATATGTTAATAATACATATTCAGAAGCCAGGTAACATACTGGAGAAAATAAAGAATTTTGAGCAAGTAATACTATTTTAAACTGATGGATGATGGATTTATAACAGTTACTTTTGCTTTATGAGCACTAATTTTTGATGTGTATTAGGTATAAAGCAATAATATTTGTCTAAGAATTAATGCAAAAGTTTAAATTATTCAATAACGTTCCCACACAATTACTGATTTCCTAAAAACAATTTTCATTAATGCCATATTTATTTGATTTTATAATCTCTCCCACATTCTATAACAAAAAATAAGGATATAGGTATGCAAATTTTAAAAATCTACACATAATACTTAAAAATGTAGATTATTTGCAATTTACATTATTTAGAAGTTCAAAAATACATTTACAAAAACTTGATCCTATATTGTGCAACATAGTAACCTGTGACAAATTTCAAATGTTTAAAATTCTAAGAGCATGGACTTTAATCAAGACCATTCAATTAAAAATGCTAGAGCTTTTTCAGCAAATTTACATGCCAAAATAAATAAATAAATAAAGAATCTAGACACAAATCTCACACCCTTCTTAAGAAATAACTCAAAATGGAAAATAGACCTAAATGTAAAATGAAAAACTGTAAAACAAAAGACAACATAGGAGAAAATCTAGATGATCTTAGGTATGGTGATGACTTTTTAGATACCATACAAAGACACAATTCCTTAGAGAAATAATTGAATAATTGGTAAGTTGGATTTCATCAAAGCTAAAAACATAGCTCTATGACAGATCATGTCAAGAATGAGAAGACAAACCATGGACTTGGAGAAAATTATTTGTAAAAGACATATTTGGGGGCATCTGGGTGGCTCAGTCATTAAGTTGCTGCCTTCCATTTGGGTCATGATTCTAGGGTCCTGGGATTGAGTGCTGCATGGGTTCCCTGCTCAGCAGGAAGCCTGCATCTCCCTCTCCCACTCCCCCTGCTTGTATTCCCTCTTTTGCTGTCTTTTTCCATCTCTGTGAAATAAATAAATAAAATCTTTAAAAGACATATTTGATAAAATACTATTACCCAAAATATATGAAGAACTCTTAAAACTCAACAGTAAAAGAAAGAACTTGGGGGAAATCAAGGGGGAGACAAACCATGAGAGACTGTGGACTCTGAGAAACAAACTGAGAGTTTTGGAGGGGAGGCGAGTGGGGTGTTAGGTGAGTGGTGGTGGGTATTAAGGAGGACACGTATTGCATGGAGCACTGGGTGGTGCATAAACAATGAATCTTGGAACACTGAAAAAATAAAACAAAATTAAAAAAAAAATTAAAGAAGTTAAAAAAGGGCAAAAGACCTAAAGAGAAACCTCAGCAGAGGTTCACAAAGAAGATATACAGATGGCAAAAAAGCATATGAAAGAAGATATACAGATGGCAAAAAAGCATATGAAAAGATGTTCAACATCATTTGTAATCAAGGAATTACATATTAACACAACAATGAGATACTACTACACTGCTGTTAGGAAGGAGAGGGGGAGACGGACCATGAGAGACTGTGGACTCTGAGAAACAAACTGAGGGTTTTGGAGGGGAGAGAGGTGGGGGGTTTGGAGAACCTGTGATGGGCATAAAGGAGGGCACGTATTGCATGGAGCACTGGGTGTGGTGCATAAACAATAAATCTTGGAACACTGAAAAAAAAAAAAAAAGAATGTGACTAGGATGGCCTAAGGTACTTAAAAGTGATGATTGTTATAACAGTTACAGGTTCTAATATTAATAAATAAAAATTATAACATTTATAATGAAAAAAAAAGATTGGTCAACATGCACCTAATGCTGGTGAGGATATGGAGCAAAAGAAACTCTAATTTACTGTTGGAAGGAAAGAAAAATAGTACAACCACTTTGGAAGACAGTTTTGCAGTTTCTTACATATCTAAACATAATCTAACCATGCAATCCAGCAACTGTGCTTTTTGGTATTACTCTAATGAATCAAAAACCCATGTCCACACAAAACCCTGTGCAAGGATGTCTATAGCAGCTTTATTCATAATTGTCAAAACTTGGAAGCAATATTGATGTATTGGGTGGATAGGTAGATGGATAAACTGTGATACATACAGTGGAACATTACTCATTTCTAAAAAGAAGTGAGCTGCTAAGCTATGAAAAGACCCAGTCCCTCCAGTTCCTGGTGCTTTTTGCCTACCACATTTACTCAGAAGCGCTCAAAAATTGTTATTAAATGATTGAATAGTTACCTTTTTAAAGGGGATTAATATTACATATAGTTTTTGCTCCGCTGTTTAACTTCAGGGCTATTCCGTTCACTTTTTTCTAAACTTTTATTTTGAAAAATTTCCATCCTATAAAGAAGGTTGAAAGAATGGTACAATAAACATCTGCAGATCTTTCACAGAGATTCTTTGTTAGTATAGTCTCTCATGTCTTTCATTACGGTGTTCAGTGTTATATTGTTATACATTATTTTTAATTATCTCAAACTATTCCTTGTTACTGTTTTTTAAAATAGTCAGCACTTCTTCAGTTTTACTGACAATTTCTGCTTGATATTTCCTTTAGAAAATAGATATGATTTCCAAACATAGTATCTAGCCTTTTAGAGTATATAATTCAAATATAACATGCATTATATACCATATGTGTGTGTATATCACCATATGATGCATATGTTATATACATATGCATGTTATATATAACATTATGTGTGGGTTGTGTATATGTAATATACAATATGAATATATAATATACATATGTGATATATAATATGTATATGTTAAAGAACACATATATTTATATATACAACCATATATTATATATAAAATATGTTGTATATAATATACATGTACATATTATATATGTTGTAGATATACATATATTAAATATGTACCTAAACTGTATCATATGTTCTTTCTCATATTTCCATGTAGACCTTCTTTGAGGGAAAGCATGATGGAGTGGTATTTGCAAACTAGACAATTTGTGGGGGTCTGAACCACATTCCACTTGAATATTAAACTAGTAATTCAAAGAGGAAATGCTGTGATTGAGAAAGGAAAGATTACTGTTTGGGAGGGAGAGACTTCAGGGCGAAACTATTCACTGGACAATATTCCTCTGGAGGGTGTGTATCTTATGATATTTTTTCTGCCTGAAAGTAAAGTGAGTGCAAAATAAACCCCAAAATAATTGTCAATGCCATGGTTATCTATAGTTCAATGATATTTTATAAAAATTTCAGGTGCAAAAAATCTGTTTGTATGTGCGTATGAGAATATCCTTTTTGAACAGGTAAATAAGTTGATTTAAAGTCTAATTTCCTGGGGTAATATGAGTTACAGTATGAAGTGCCTAATCAAATAGTTGAAACAAGTTTATGCATGTGTGTTATAAATAGATCTTTGACAGGATTAGATAAGAAGCCTGGAGACAAATGCAGGAATAAAGAAATTGTTTCTCTTTGAACTTGTGGAGAAAAAGTCTTAAATATGGTTTTACAAGTCATTATTATGTATCTCTGTGAGAAGGCCTGAGAAATCAATGCCAATACTCATTTAAAGCAAGGAATTTCAATCCATCCAATACCATAAAGATTGAGGAAAGTAAACAAAGTTGTCTAGATTACCAGTTAATAAGACTGACCAAGCAGTTTTTGGAAGATTTAAATGTATGAATAGACCCTATTCTAGACTTGCTAAATCTTAATCTTAACTCTGTAATGAGAGAGTAGCAAAAAAGTGTATATATTATAGCTCTCCTGGATATTCTGATGTTGTCTTCTGAGAATAAATGTTTGTAGAACACCTGATGAAATGAGGAATTAGAAGCATATCATTGGTCACCCCCATACTATTTCCCTTATTAAGGGCCCTTAAGGCCATAATTCACAGGCAGAGATGCTCTGGAGGATTTTGCATGTGGGAAATGCTGGACCACTGGAATAAGTGGGTTTATTTGAGGAACAGGAGCTGAGACAAGAAAGAATCCCTGAAGCAGAGAAGGTGGCCCTGTTTAAACACATGCTGGTTCTCACCTTCCCAGTCCAGCTCAAGAGAGATGCCAAGGCATTGAACCAAGGTATGCAGCACCCAGATTGGTGTGTCTGTTGCTCATGACCTCTCTTTGTACACTTGGCGGCATTCTTTGTTCTCAGCCTGCATCTCTGACCCAAAGGGTGCAAGCTAGAATCCTGACACCATGGACGTTGCAAAACCGAAAATTATAATTCATCAGTGAGCCTGGCACATGTGCTCATTTTGGTTTTTAATTTTTATTTGCATCTTAAAATTCTCCTTTCACTTTCTCTACTGGACTATGAGACATGGTCATGTTTTGTTTCTGTTTTTAAGTTCCCTGTCATAATATCTGTGATCTTTCAATGGCCATGGACACCAGTGCTTTGGCATCTCAGTTTAAAGGAACTAATCGATAATATGAAAATGAACCCAATGAAAACCAGTTAAAGTTGAAACTAAAAAATGTTTATGACCACTGAATAAAATCCTAATGGAATGGATCCTGTGGACTTAGTTGGCAAGAGTTGAGTTTCCAAAATGCAAAGCCATTTGCAAACTAATAGATATAATTTAAAAGGTTTAGTACATGAGTAGGAATCATTAACAGAGTTGGCCAAAATTATGTCAGCTAAATTAATACCTTTTAAAAATAAATTTAAAAATTGATTTGGCTGAAAGGAACATTTTCTTTTATTTTTTATGTGTGGCTCCAATAATTATGTGCCTTGACAATTCAGTGTGCTTAAAATTTCAAATCCACTTTTGCTCTGATTTCCCTATTTATTTATTAGTATGAGTTGATTTCATTGTGATCTCAATATTCTTTTGAGAATTATTATGGAACTAGCAGTTTTGGAGACTTGTATAAGTATCATTCACATGTTTGGTAATTAAAATATAATTGTCAAATTGGTTCAAGTAAAGTGTTGAGTATCTTGATTGTGGTAATAGTTTTAAATTGCACACTTTAAATATGTGCAGTTTTTTATATGTCAGTTATTCTCACACTGCTAAAAGAATTTCATTTAATCTATTTCTTTGTACCTTTTAAGGTGGCTGTTAGATAATTTAAAATGACCTATGTGGCTCACATTACATCTCTATCAGAAAGTGATGATCTAGCCCTAACTACCATTTCACGGGAAATACAGGGAACAAAAAAGTCTTTTATTCAACACTGCTGGGATTCGATCAGCTATATCTAGAGTGGAGAATATGTAGCACAAATGACTAGGCCTTTTCAACTAATATATGGCAAAACAAATCATAGCTAAAAATGGGACTTATGAAAAATAAGAGCAAAGGCAAAATGTGACTTTTTTTAGAGCTTGATTTTACATTTCTCTTTAAAGAGTTGTTCAGTTCTCTTAAACAGTGTGTTTTCTCTCTCCCTCTTTCTTTTACTACCTCCCTCTCTTGTTTTAGGGCTTTTCTGTTTGTGAAATATTGCTCCAACCAGATCCACAGGCTGGTAGTTTTGGCATAGTCATTGACTTTGTCTCTACCTCCTTTTTCATACCCCATCAATAATCAGTCTTCAATTCTGCTCTGTGTTTGTCTTTGAATTTGGCTTCTCCTCTCCATGTCTATGCTAGCAGTCTCCTAACTGGTCTTAACAACACCTTTCAAACCCATATCACTCTCAGATTTATTTCAAAAACACAAATCCTAATCTTTCCATGACCTGGATCCTTACCCTCACTGATTGCAGACAGCTGACATGGTAATTCCTTGTCATAATTTTCAAAGCTGTTTACAAGCTGAACCCACTTGTCTCTCTAATCTCGTGTTTGGTCATGTCCCATGATACTTTCCAAATGACAGTATGAGCTGAGTATGTACTAAGTACTTTTTGCCTGCCATATCAAATTTAATCTGTACAAGAATCCTAGAAGGTAGATAACAATCGTAATCTCTGCTTTATGGAGAAAGAGACATGGTGCATGTTTATTAAATTGGATACTCAGGATGAAAACCATGGCATTATTGTCAAAAGACAGCTTAACTACTGTACTGTTCTGCCACTGCCTACCTAACATTGAGTGGAATTCTTCCCTCCCCCAAATCCACAGCCTGTTCTCTCCCTCTTCCTTTCTTCCATTATTTTTTTGGACTTTATGACAGAAGTTAAGTTGATCATACCATTTACTACCAGTGAGTTCCTCAGCAGGAAATATCCATCACTGAAAGTAGATAATCTGAAGGGAACTTAATAAATGGATTATTTCCACAGTGCGGGAAGGATGCAGGGAAACAGCACGAGCCTGCATGCAGTATACCATTGGGTGCTGTCTGAAGGGGCACAGAGGGGACAGAGGACGGGAGCACTCATTTGGTCTCAGAGAAGGTGAGTGTGTGGACAGAGGTGACTGCCAGGATCTGTGTTTTCCTGAAGAGGGACTTTGCCAACTCAAGGACTTTGCCAACTCAGGGACTTCATAGGCAGCTGACTTGGGGGCAAACACCCCGAGCTCTCTTTCTCCACTCTCCCGTCTCCTGTTGGTGCCTCCTATTGACTTCATTTAAGCAGAAGTCAGAGGCAAGGAAGCCAGTTGATATAATCCGCTCAGCTCAGGCTCCTGTGGCACAGAGGTGAGTGGAGAATATGTATGAAGGATTTTTAAAAGACAAAAATATCACTATAAAATAGGTAACACATTTTGTATGTTATAAACTCATACAAACAGTATTGTGCTACAGACTTGTTATGCTTATGACCTTTTTTTCTTCCAGCAATATGTTTGTGAAGGTACCGCCATGGTATTTATATAGATATAGTTCAGTACTCCCAGGTACCACATAGTATTCCATACTAGAGATCTAACATTTTTTACCTACTTATCTCCTGGAGATGGACCCACAGATTGCTTTCAGGGACAAGATACTACATGGGGTAGTATAATAAAGTCCTTGCACATGTCTCTTATTGACTTAATGAGTTTTCTGAGTAGAAGGTTTTCACAATTTTAATTTCATTAAGTACTGCCCGACTGTTCTCCAAACTATCTATTTGAATTTATACTTTCTTCACCAGTGCATGAAGATTTCCATTTTCTCACATTCTGGATAACTTTTGGCATACTCCATTCTTTAAATTTGCCATTCTGTTGGGTGAAAATTAATATGTTGACATTTGAATTTGCATTTCTATCTATATGAGTAAATGTTAGAATCTTTGCAAATTATTTTCAACCATTACGATCCTGTCTGTAAATTGTATTTTTATGGTCAGATGTCAGTAAGTAGTTTAAATGAATGACAGAGCACTGAAGCATGTGGTTTTATTACAGCTTTTTGAAAGCCCCTTGCTCTTGACCACTTAGTAGACACAGATAAACACTCATTTAATATAGAGCAGTGTACTGTACTTACTTTTTGTATGTAGAATTCCTGCCATATGTCTTTTGAGTTGGCTCTGACTCTTCCGTCAGTCAATAAGGCTTTTAAAGTAACCAGACTGAACAACTTGTTCTCTAACTCCTTAGTACATTCTATACTTATGGATTCTTTTTTTAGAAAGGCCCACCTTTAGAACCTCTGTTCTCCCAGACAGCACTGAATGTTAGAAGAAATTCTAAACATGGGGCTTCTTGGGAAGACAGCAGATTCTGAAAAGATCTAGAATTCTCCTCCCCAACTTTTATTATAAAAAAGAAAAAAAGAGGAACAACAAAATTCACTTTATAAAGTGAAATAAGCTAAAATGTGAAAGCCTTATAAAGCATAGTAAATTATACACTAGAGGGTATTTGAATGTGAGGCAGTATGAGGTAAACTCTAGGCTCTTGGCATTCCACTTGTTCAGGATTTGGTCTGTATAATCTGAATTCCCCGGAATTTGAGGTGCTGGGATTGAACCAGCTCACTACAGAGAAATGCTGCATTGAATGCTGGAGGAGGAGCAAGGGCACAAACCAAATGCTCTGAAAGACCTCAGAAACTGGGCCTGGAGACAGTGAGCTCAGCGGTCCTCAACAAATACATTAAATAGGAGTGAGCAAAAATGTCTTAAAAGGCAGAGAATCCCACACCAGAGACTGTTACATAATAGTATATCTGAGGAAAGCCTGTGCCCACTCTTAGGGTAGGTGACAGTTGGTTAATTTAGGAAAAAAGTTGATTTACCTGGAAAATACTTTCTAAGTAGAAGCAGGCATAGCTGATCTAATCATAACAGATCTATCCTTATCTGTTAATATTCTTAATTTTAAAAATATAAATTTTTAATTGAAATATAGTTGGCATATAATATTATAGTAGTTTCAGGTATACAACATAGTGATTTGACTGTTATATATGTTAGGAAATATTCACTGTGCTAAGTGTGTTACCCTCTGTCAGCATCAAAATTACTACAATATTATTGAGTATTCCCTATGCTGTACTTTTCATCCTCATGACTTATTTCTTTTATAACTGGAATTTTCCATCTTTTAATCCTCTTCACCTATTTTTGCCTATCCCCCAACATCCTGCCCTCTGGCAGCCACCAGTTCATTCTGTGTATTTATGAGCTTCTTTCTTTTTTTTTATTTAGTTTTGCTACTTATCTTTCCCTGACTTGTTTCACTTCATATAGGACCCTCTAGGCCCATCCACATTGTCACAAATGGCAAGATTTCATTCTTTTTTAAGGTCTCATATTTTATCTCTTCACTTGATTATATATAATATTTAATTTATATGGCTAAATCATTGGTTTTGATTCCAGAATTACCAAGGAAACTTTTCTAACATTTGAGCTCTTCTTAAATTTGCTCGATGAGAGACACTGTGTACAACAGACAACATTTCTGTACATTCCCTTTCCTCAAGGGACATATTATAAATATATATTGAGGGCCTGTTATGTTCCCAATATTGTGCCAGGGACAGAGGATACAAAACAGTTATGGCCCTGCCCTCATGGAGTTTATAATCTGGTGAGGGAGAGAAATATTAGACATAATCATACAAGTGAAAATGTAAGTTGTGAATGAATATGTGAGGGAGAAATCCAGGATGCTACCACGGTGAATGTCCTAGCCTAAAGTGTCAGGAATGACTACCTTGAGGAAATGATCTTTGGACTGATATTCTAAATTTAATAAACTTTATTGATAAAATCAAGGTAACTTTAATGGTACAATATTTAGTGCACTTTGGAACCACCTTGGAGATTTAAAGTAGAACATTAAATAGACTGAATTCGCCAATAAAATATGTGTCTATATAGAGTGTATCTGAGTGGACAACCGTCATTCCAAGAGAAAAACTCTGCAAGCCCATATCCTTTTGCATTCAAAATATGAAAAATGTAAATAATAATAAATAAAAAGGTAGCTAGGTTCCTGGGTAATGTCAAAGGACACTATTCTTTGATCTTTCACCCACTTTCCATCCGAGAGGTGCAAAAACATAGGCTCCTTGCTTTTTCTTTTGAGGCAACTTAATGTCATCTAGCAGGTTGAATGACATTCTTGTACAGTAACAGGGCCTCTCTTCACAGAGAAAGTCATCTTTATAGCTCCCCTTTACCTCCCAGAAGTTATAAGATGGAGCTTATAATGACCCTACTTATAATTGATATTACTAGCAACAGCTTGATGTTGCTTCTTACCTTAATTCTGACTTCCACATTGAAACTCATTAAACAATAATTGTATTAAAACACTGAAGACATTTTTAATAAAAAGTAGCATTTAAGGTCAGTCATGGAGGTCTTTGCATATCCTTAAAATTAACGAGGGGCACAGCTGACAGCCCAAATTAGCACCTTGGGCTTGGAATGCCCGACCCTGCCCTGTGCACTGATTTACTTTATGCACCTGGCAAGCATTCCCAGGAGGGAATCTGTGCTGTGCTTTGCTAGCGGATACCATGAACTCTATAATAAAGTTTGTAATGAAAGTGTAGGAAGTTTTGGGGATAGAGGCTGGATATTCCTACTAATCTATTTCAGTATGCCTGAAATTATATGTGGTTCTTTTCTTCCAGATGCAACTCTGCCTTGGTTTACCATTTTATATTTATTTACTTATTTTTGGAGTAGTAAGTTTTTATGAGTCTGAGAAACCTACTGAGAGCACATACTAGGATAAAAGATATGAGAAATGTTTAGAATCAGAAGTCCTATCTTTGCCATCAAGAGGCTTAAAATCTAGTGGGATATGTGAGAATGGATACAAATGATTACAGATCAATATAGACCAATAAGACAAAGGGGGGATATGTATACTAAACATAGACTAGGCTACATCTGTCTGCCTTTCTAGTTAGACAGTGATATGAAGGAGTAAAGGAGACATTCTAAACCTTGACCAAATAGTCTGGTAAGAACTTTTCTTAATAGATGCTGTATTTGGCATGAGGGGATCCTACCCAAGACTGGGGAAAAGAAAAAATGAACTAATCATGATCATAGCTCTCAGCTTGCAGATCACTTTGTAGCCTAGAAAAATCTTACATACATTTCTTTTTTAAAAATAAGCTTTATTTTTTTTAAAGATTTTATTTATTTATTTGACAGAGAGAAATCACAAGTAGACGGAAAGGCAGGCAGAGAGAGAGAGGGAGGAGGAAGCAGGCTCCCTGCTGAGCAGAGAGCCTGATGCGGGACTCGATCCCAGGACCCTGAGATCATGACCTGAGCCGCTGCCTTCGGCTTAACCCACTCAGTGGCTTAACCCACTGAGCCACCCAGGCGCCCAAGCTTTATTTTTTAGAATAGCTTTAAATATACAGAAAAGGTACAGGGAGAGTACAGAGAGTTCCCATATACTTCATACCAAGTTTTCCCCTTCATTAACATTATGGCATATTTGTTACAATTAATGAACCGATATTAACACACTATTTTTCACTTAAGTCTACGGTTTGTTTGGGTTTCCTTTAGCTTTCATCTGCTGTTCTATAAAGGATCCTACCCAGGATACCACACATATTACATTTAGCCATTATGTTTCTTCGGGTTTCTCTTGACTGTGGTAATTTCTCAGACTCTCTTGTTTCTTGATGCCCTTGACAGTTTTGAGGCATACTGGTCAGGTGTAGTATAGGATGTCCCTCTAATGGGGTCTGTCTGATGTTTCTCCCTAGGATTAAATTGGCGTGATGGGTTTTAAAGAAAAAGATTGTGGGGGTAAGCTGTCATCTTCACCAAATCATGCCAATATGCCTAAGATCAACAGCAGCTAATTACTGTTGATGTTGACCTTGGTCACCTGGCTCAGGTGGTGTTTGTCAGGTTTCTCCCCATACAGCTACCTTTCTACCTGCCCCTTTCCATCTTATACTCTTAGAAGGAATTCACTACAGGGAGTTGGGTTCCACGTCCTTGAAGGAAGACTATCTATAAAAATTATTTGAAATTCTTCTTCATGAGTGATTTTCTCTTCTCCTCCTTGTTTAGTTATTTAATCACTGATTATATTAGTATGGACTCATGGATGTTTATTTCATACTTTATTTATAGTGCAGCACCCTTTATTTTTTGGTTCAGTAAGTTTCTCTTAAAAATATTTAATATTCGGTTCCATCCATTAGGCAGTAAGTGAAAGGTTGGGTCAGAGAGGTTAAGTGACTTGCAGAAAGATGTGCATTCAGAACTGTACCCAATTATGCAACTCATAGGCATTGCTCATTGTTTGGCAACAGGAAACCTCTGAAGTAGTGGAGAAATTGGACAATAAAGGAAAAATTGCAGGACTGGGTATTGTAGGATGAAGATGAAATGTATATTAAGCACCAATTACATGTGCTGACATTTTAGGATAACTTTAAGGTCTTCAGACCTCTGAAACTGTTTTAATTTTCCTGAAATACATAAAGAAGAACAGGATGACTTATTAAGGCTGGGAATTATAGTGAAGCAATTTAGGTTGGAAGCTACGGTAGCATCTCCCTCTCTGAAGGCCTGAGCCAACACTGCAGCATTTTGGAATGATTACTATTTTGTCCAATCTATAAAATTATTATTTCTGCCCCTTTGGCCCTTTAATCCATGTTTTTAAAATTTCACTCTGAGCCCCACAGTAAATAATACTTCATGTATAAGGCATTTAATATATAATAATTTAAAAATTGTCTTTCTAAATGTCCTTATCCAAAGTAGTGCTAGTTAATCTGTCCTTATTTTATGCATCCCTTGATTCTATATGATACTGTCCTGGTGCCAGATCTTTGTAAGTTTTGAATTCTGACTCACATTTCAAAACTGTTTCTTTAGGAAGAGAAAAAAATACTCCTAAGATGGCTAAACATGTATCAGGTTTGACTTTGCAAAGCTGTCTTTGAAGACTGTGAGTCTTTAATTATATTTTAAGAAATACGGTATTGACTATTATACCTTTTATTCTATAAATCAGTAGACACTATGTTAGGAAGAAGTATTTGGAGAAAAGACATTGTGTCAATTTCAGAACATATTCTTAATTATGGAATCTGAAAATTAGCTGTTTGTTATTGTACTTGGCATAAAGTCCCCCCATTAAAATAATTAATTATGTAGTTTGCTCTTGCAGTGTGATGAACTGACTATTCTGAGTAGATACCTAATAATTATGTATTTAGTACCCTACTTAGGATGACATCCATTTTTCCATCTGTAGTATTTCAATTTATAATGTTCAAAACAATGTTAGAAGTTTGGTAAGTTAACTTTGGTACTAAAACACACACACACACACACACACTCATAGATTGACAAAATCTGGGGTTAAGAGACTCTCCTCCTCTGAATGTGGAAGGCTCTGGTGCATTGTCCCTGGTCCATCAGCATTTCATCTGTGCTCTGTTGGAGCACCTCTCATGGTAGAAACATTTGATTTTTAGAGGCAGTCTATTCCAGTATTTGGGAAGCTGTAAATGGTTAGAAAGCCAGTGTCTGTATCAATTTAGTCTTTTTCCACTGATCTGTTAGTCAACTATTGCCCCCAAGAGCTCTGCACTATGGAGACAGTGACTTGCAATTATCTTACAACAACAAACCATTATTTTTACATTTATGTCCTGCTGATGAACCGTATTCACCCTATCTGTGCTGGGCTGAGCCTTGTTCCAGACTCAGGTTAGGTTAGGTCTGTTTCTCACCTGTGCCTCCTGGGGCAGAAGGGGCAGCATCTGCCAGGCTCATGTTCTCGTGATGGCTGGAGCATGACAAACAAGCCAAAGAATGCAGGCATGTTTAAATCTCTGCTTGCATCAGCTCACCAAATGTCCATTGTGAAAGCATATCATATGGCCCAGCTAAGCATGAGTGGAGCAAGGGTGGACACTCTGTACACAGGGGAGCAGGAGGGCGGGAACATTTGCTGGACAATAATTCAAAATATCATGCCTCTTAAATCTGATCTCTGCGTGAAAGCAGGTCATGCTAAGCATCCCCTCATATTGCAAATGAAGTGACTGAGAATCAGAAAGATTAAATATCTTGCCTCAGGTTACATTGAGTGCAAAAGCTAGGAAGCTAATTGAGATCTGAGTCCAAAGCTGCTTTTCTTTGGACTTTGTGCTTTTCATTGTGCCCACTATCTCCCCCTGGTCCAGTATCTTTCTCTCTATTTACACACATTAATGCTGGGAGACAGCGTCATGCTTCACTAAGATTTCTCTTTTCCAGCTTTAGTATTCTACATTCAGCATCCTTTCATTTTCCAGGTGAACTCAGGCTCCTACCATACATAATAACCATTATCTTCTACTCGCAAGCATATTAAACTCTATTAATTCAACTAGACAAAATACTGAGAATAACTTCAAAGATATAATAATTCAGTGTACGTTTTGACCAGTTTAGGCTTTGGTAAGATTCTAAAAATGACATTTTGAAAACTCTGGCAGATGTGTATGGTGGAGAAATATGCATACTTCTATCAAGAGCATCAGTTCTTTCTAAATTTTACTTGGATTCATGGGGCACCTGGGTGGCTCAGTTGGTTAAGCCTCTGCTTTCAGCTCAGGTCATGATCTGATCCCGGGGTCCTGAGTTCGAGCCCTGATCCCTGCTCCAGGCTTCCTGCTCGGTGGGGAGTTTGCTTTTTCCTCTCCCTCTGCTCCTTGGCCTCCCTCATGCTCTCTCTCAGTCTCTTACATGTAGGCTGTCTCTCAAATAAACAAATAAAATCTAAAAAAAGTAAATTTTACTTGAATTTTAAAAATTTTAAGTATTTAAAAAGTACCGATTCTGTTTATTTCATTATAAAATTTATTTTTAAAGTTTTTATTTTAATTCCAGTTAACATAGTGTTATATTAGTTTCAGGTGTACAATATAGGGATTCAACACTTCCATACAATACCAGGTTCTCATCACAAATGCCTCCTTAATTCCCATAACCTGTTTAACCCATCTCATCACTCCTCCCCACTCTGGTGATCATCAGGTTTTTTCTCTATTAATGGTCTGTTTCTTAATTTGTC
The DNA here is from genome assembly GCF_009829155.1 of Mustela erminea. Lineage (NCBI taxonomy): Eukaryota > Metazoa > Chordata > Mammalia > Carnivora > Mustelidae > Mustela > Mustela erminea. Next base: position 3,373,521 of record NC_045629.1, read on the forward strand.
TCTCTCTCTCTCTTCCATTTGCTCATTTGTTTTATTGTTTTTAAATCTACATAATAGTGAAATTACATGGTATTTTTCTCTCAGGGACTTATTTCACTTAACATTATACTCTTCAGATCCATCCATGTCATTGCAAATAGCAAGATGCCATTCTTCTTCTGATTGAATCCTATTCCATCGTGTGTGTGTGTGTGTGTGTGTGTGTGTCTCCCTTTTTCTTTATCTGTTCACCAATCAGGGGACACTTGGGCTGTGTCTCTATCTTGGCATTGTTAAGTAATGCTGCCATAAACATTGGGATATATGTATCCCTTTGAATTATTGTTCTCCTATTCTTTGGGTAAAACCCAATAGTGCAATTGCTGGATGATAGTTTTAACTTTGAGGAATCTCCATACTGTTTTCCACAGTGGCTGGCCAGTTTGCATTCCTACCAACAGTGCCCTAGTGTTCCTTTTTCTCCACATCCTAGCCAACATGTGTTGTCTCTTATATAGTTGATTTTAGCCACTCTGACAGGTGCAAGGTGATCTCTCCTTTTGATCTGAATTTCCCTGATGGCAAGTGCTGGTGAGAATCTTTTCATATGTTTGTTGGCTATCTGGATGTTTTGTTTTTGTTTCTTTTTTTAATCTGGATGTCTTCTTTAGAGAAATGATTGTTCATGTCTTCTGCCCATTTTTTAATTGGGTTATTTGGTTTTTTGGTGTTGATATTTTTAAGTACTTTATATATTTTGGATGCTGATCCTTTATTAGGTATGTCATCTGCAAATATCTTTTCTCATTCCATAGATTGCCTTTTAGTTTTGTTGATTGTTCCCTTCACTGTGCAGAAGCTAAAACATTCTAGTTTTAAAGTGGTGGTGGTAGCTTTTAGGGGTATTAGTAAATTTCTTCCTTTTAGTGTTTTTAGTGGTTTCAGCATTTTTTTTCTTTCTTTTTATTTATGAAATAGAAGACAATATTTCTTTTTGTCTTTTCTTTTTCTTTTTTTTTTTAAGACTATTCTTTTGACAGAGAGGGAGAGATAGTGAGAGAGAGAGAGAGAGAGAGAGAGAGAGAATGAGAACAAGCAGGGGGAGCAGCAGGCAGAGGAAAAGGAGAAGCAGGCTCTCTACTTAGCAAGGAGCCCAATGCCGGGCTCGATCCCAGGATCCTGGGATCATGACCTGAGCAGAAGGCAGACCCTTAACCAACTGACACACCCAGGTGCCCCAAAAGACAGTATTTCTGATTTGGAAAAGAAAGCAATTGCCTTAATACTTTAAGTCTCACAATGTTTTCACGCAGTCAAATTGGACCTTTTGGTATAATCTGAATTTGGTCAGTGTTACAAAAATCAACCATTACATGACACAAGTCCTCTCTATTGGGACCAGACCTACACCATGAAAAGGATATCTTTTATCTCTGTTAAATAATCTTAAGAGATCTAACCTTTAGTTGGATTCAAATTCATATTAATTGCATACCATTTTATTTCTTCTTAAAATGAGTATGTTTATAAATATTCATATTTTCAATTTTTTATTAATATAGTCAACATTCATGTTTATCCCATCTACTAAAACTAAGTCCTCCTTAATCTTACAAGAGATTAAAGGAGAGTAAAGATATGTCTGGCCTCAAAACAGCTACAGGTTATTCTCATTGGTAAGATAATTCTGACAGGTGAAGTTGCAGAGAAAATTACAAAGATGTAAGGAAAAGGACCTGGGCATGGATTTGCCAGAGCACCCTCACTGTGTGACCCTAGACAAGGCACTTTTCTCATTGAATTTTACTTTCTTTATTTGGAAAAAAATATAATTCTAGAAGACCTTTTAAGATTTTCTAGAAATAACATAAATTAATGAATTAAACATCTATACAAATATCTGTCTTATGAATGGTCAGTAAGTATTAGCTTTTTTTCTATAAGCAGCATAACTTATATGTCTTTTGAAATAAAAAGCTATGGAATAATCATTAAAATGTTCAGTTATTATCAAGGGCTTGATCTTTCTTAGCACACCCTTCATTCTTTTTTTTAAAAGATTTTATTTTATCTTACTTTTAAGATTTTATTTATTCATTTGAGAGAGGGAGAGAGAGGGCACACATGAGCAGGGGGAGGGGCAGAAGAAGAGGGAGAAGCAGACTCCTGCTAGGCTAGGAGCCCATGGGTTTCAATCCCAAGACCTAAACTGGTACGCTTAACTGACTGAGACACCGAGGCACCCCAGCATATCCTTACCTTCTTGATATTTACATAAAAAAGAAGTTCTTTAAAATTCACTCTAAGTATAAATATAACTGTATGAGTTCTTGGATTCATACCTTAAATAAGTTGGCATGAAAAAATAGCTACACTTGTGCTGTGTATTTTAGTGATCACAACCTTTTCTTTTACAATATTCCATAGAATATGACAAATCAGAAAGAACTGGCATTGGAATATTTAATCTTATTATACATTTTCAAAATTGCAAATAAAAAAATAAAAATAAGTGTTTCCCAAATATCCATTTTATCTCTTTAAAATATTTTGTATGTTAGAAAAAGTCTTCTTAGAATCCTAAAATGATTACTGGAAAAAAAGCTAATTCATTGATTTGACCAAAAAAAAAAAAAAAAAAAAAAGCCAAAATCAAAAACAAATAACAAAAAAACCTCAGTGGAAGCATATGTAAGCAATTAAACCAGGGAATAGAAGAAATATCATGAGGGACATCTGCGTGGCTCAGTCAGTTAAGTGTTTGCCTTTAGTTGAGGTTATGGTCCCAGGATTTGGGGATTGAGTCCTGCATCAGGCTCCTTGCTTGGCGGGGAGCCTGCTTCTTTCTCTGCCTGCTATTCCTCTGGCCTGCTGCTCCCCTGCATGTGCTGGCTTGCTCTCTCTCTCTCTGACAAAATAAATTAATAAATAAATAAAATCTTAAAAAAAAATAATTTTTTAAAAGCTTTAGACCAAAAGTCAGATATTTCATTCCAAAATCCGCATGTGCTATTTATTAGTCATATATCATTTTATAAGCTATTTGGTCCTTTGGATACTCAATTTCTTAATCTGTTAAGTAAAAATGACATTTCCGATGCTAACCATACAAGGTCTTTGTAAATTTTAGATGCAAGAAGGCATGTGAAACCCCTTAGCAAAATGGTGACCACATTGGTGAAGGCATTGTTTTTACCATCATCATCTTTATCAGGGTAGTAAGTAAATCAAGAGGTTTGCTCCCTGCATTCACTGATAAATACATACATATTATAAATTGTGCCTTCCAGGAAGGATGTTTCTTCTTAAAACTTAAATATATTTTAATCTCCTGTAGATGTTGTCTGTGTCAATGAATATATTTGCATTTTCTAACTGACATAAACTGTGAGAATGGGTAACAAGATGTATATTGCTAGAAGACTTTTAATCCCCATAGAATGTTAACTCAGGAGTTGATTCTATGTGATCATAATGACCATCTTCTAACTTCTTCAGAGACCAGGTCATTGGAGCTTAGGATTTTAACGGAAAATGCTCAAAGATTTTAAATTTTCTACAAATAAATATATTTTGCCTTTATTAAAACTCCATTAACATTAAAATATGACACCTTAAAATTCAGAAGAGGTTTTGATCTCTGTGATTACAGCATAAACATCTCTGACTCTTAATTAATCTCTTCTATTTAACCTCATGAGATCTCTGTAAATTAAAATCCACATCGGGGCGCCTGGGTGGCTCAGTGGGTTAAGCCGCTGCCTTCGGCTCAGGTCATGATCTCAGGGTCCTGGGACTGAGCCTCTCATTGGGCTCTCTGCTCAGCAGGGAGCCTGCTTCCCCCTCTTTCTCTGCCTGCCTCTCTGCCTACTTGTGATCTTTCTCTCTGTCAAATAAATAAATAAATAAAATCTTAAAAAAAAAATCCACATGGACCATGTTTATCATTAAAACCTAACATTTGTTAAGGTCATACTGTAAGCTGGATCTCCAAAACCTGTGTTAAGTATATTATTTCATTATTCATTAACTATCACAGGTTATTTTCCTCATTTTGGATTGTGGAATTTGAAGTTCAAAGATGTTTAACTGTCTTCTACCAGACATGAAGACTGATAGATCTGTTGTAACAAACACCTGAGTGTTTCCTCCAAATATGTTAACTTTTCCTTAATGGTTCCTGTCCTGTACATTTTTTATTATATAATTTAATGTATTTCTTCAACTTTAACTTCCAAGCCACCCAACAATTACTATTTCATTCTTTGATCATCTACTGAATCATTTAATTTAAAAATTATGTTCTTATTTCTGGGACTTTTGAGAGTTGAACCTGAATTTACTCGAGTACTTTTATTATTTTTTTTAGATCAAAACATCCTCTGTCTTCTTGAGCAGTTATATTTGGGTAAAAATCAATTTTTGTTTCTTTTTCCTCTCTCTAGATGCCCCCCTCTTTTCTTCTTTTTTTTTCTGTTTATGATTGATACCTAAAGCTCAGTTCTGGCTGTTAAGAAAAATCAGTGAAAATGTTGGAACGTCTGTGGCTGGAATGTTATCAGTCTTCTGCTGAGGCATTAGGAAGGAGCCGTTCTTTCTACAGTTGCCTTAACTACAAATCAAAAGGGCTTGCGGTCAGAATATAGAGGAGACCAATTTACCTATTCATCTTGTCCATTAGGTCCTCCAGGATCTATGTTACTCTTCCTTTAGAGGTTCCAGAGCCACTGAGAATCACATTCTCTACATCGTAAGTGGACTGATTCGTTCTCATTGGTTTTCACCCCCTGATCTCCAAGCTTCTAGAGGCCAAGTAGGAAAAAATCCTGTGCTTGTTGGTCCAGACAGTTTTGATGTTAGAAGCCATTCTGTCTCCTGGTCTGATGACTCGAGAAGCTCTTCCTAGGACATACTGCCGATTGATTAGTGATTGGTGAGGAGGCCTGCTGGGATCCTGTCCACCACTTACTAATGAGGCATTTGAGATGGTAGTGCACATTTATATGAACACAGATCAAGAATAAGTGTCATTATGGAGAAAAAAGATACCTTTAAACTGTTTCCATATACAACTGATTTACAGCTTGCTTGCAAATTAAAAATAAATGCCCACTCCTTGTGTGCTGAACTATTCACCCCTTATGCTCATGTGATACATAGTTCACTGATCTTCATAAAAGAAGACCAGTGAACTTTCTTTTTCTTTTATGGGCATGAAGCTTACATCAAGATCTTCATTATTATTTACTTATTTCAAATTGTGTAAATTCATGTGCAAATAGTTGGGACAAGCTTTACTAATTTTTTTTTTTTTTAAAGATTTAAAAATTTATTTTAGAGGAACACCTGGTGGCTGAGTCATTTAAGCATCTGTCTTTGGCTCAGGTCACGATCCCAGTGTCCTGGGTTTGAGTCCACATTGGGCTTCCTGCTTAGTGGGGAGTCTCCTTTTCTCTCTGCCTGCTGATCCCCCTGCTTGTGCTCTCTCTCTCTCCCTCCCTCTGAAAAATAGATAAATGAAATCTTTTAAAAAATTGTATTTTAAAGAGAGAGGGCAGGTGGGCAAAGGGAAAGGTAGATGGAGAGGGAGAGAGAGAATCCTTAAGCACACTCACTACTGAGTATGGAACCTAATGTTGGGTTCAGAATCAGGACCCAGAGATCATGACCTGAGCCAAAGTCAAGATTTGGCTGCTTAACCACCCTTAAGTTGGCACCCAACCAAGCCACCCTGGTTGCCCAAGCTTTACCAATTCTGAACTACATACAGCTTCTCAAAAGAAAGAGTATTATATGTTAGATGGACTCATTGGATGTTTTTGATTTTTGTATTTTTCAGTTGTGATAAAGGAGAGATCTGACTTCTGTGCTTAGCTTATGTTGCCTGAAAATGCCATACTTTCAAAAGTATGAGGGAGTATTGTTGATGCACACTTTTGAGTTAGCTGAACTATTTTTTCTTGTATATGTTTTTGTGGATGTAATTATTCTTTGTTGAAATTCTCAAGCATGTTTCAGTTACTATTGGAACATTTTGACCTTAAAGGACAGTTCAAAGGACAGTGTCACTGGAACACTTCCTTTTTTTTTTTTTTTTTTTTTAATTAATTTATTTATTTGTGAGAAGAAATGAGAGATAGAGAACATGAGCAGGTTCAGGGCAGAGGGAGACGCAGACTCCCCATTGAGCAGGTAGCCCCATGTGGTGTTCTGTCCCAGGACACTGGGAACATGACCTGAGCCAAAGACAGACCCTTAACTGACTGAGCCACCCAGGTGCCTCCTACTGAATCTTTATAGACTATCCCCCTCTGGGTAAATCCTAAATGTTAGTTCCTTAACTTCTATTAAAACTAAATTTATTATTGTCCCAAATGGCCTATGACACATGATTGATAATATAAATAATTTATTTTTAGTTTTAATCATAATTGTAAAGGTTTGAATAAGTATTATTTACATTGTATATGCTATTTCTTTAGCAGTTCCTATTTGTATTAATATTTAGGCTATATTTTTTTCTTTTTAAATGATACCAGGAATTCAGGGAAAAAGCTATTTCTTTGCCAATCAAATAAAAGGCAGCTTCTTAATGTCTTGGTATTTTTTTCATGAAAAGGATATATTTCGCCTTCTCAAAACGACAAATTTGATCATGCAGCAGTCTGGGCAGTTGGTTTTGATTTGGCATGTAGAAACTCCGTCAATTTTCACCTTCACCATCTGCCAAATGTGGGTTATAGCAAATTCTCCCCAAGCTTTCTCTATTTCTCAGAGCTCTGAGACATATGATTTTTTTTCCAGAATTCCAGAAAATATTGTCACTGTGAAACTGTCCATTTCTTAATTGCGAGGAGCTCACACCACACATTTTTTCAGTATAAAATGATCTGTCTAGATGATAGCAAAACTGTTTTTTCTTTAGTCATTCATTAGGGTTGTCAGGCAGAACTGACAAAAAGTTCCAATACTTTTATTTTTAGAGATAGTGAAATTAGAACAAAGAAAGATTATGTCTTTACTCCAATTTTACACAGCTAATTAATGGTCAAAGTAAGAATAGATATTCGGTTTGCTGACATCTGATTCATCATGCTGTTGTTTTAACGTGAATACTCTGAAGGTGAAAGCGGTGATATTTTATCAGTGAAAGGAAAACTAAATCATCAGTTATACTAAGAAATAGAAAATAGCAATAATAAATGCTTTAGACTCAATATTTACTGTATTTAGACTTTATTTAAATTTTTCAAAGGATTTTATTTATTTACTTGTCAGACAGAGAGAGAGCACAAGCAGGTAGAGCGACAGGAAGAGGGACAAGCAGGCTGCCTGTCAAGCAAGGAGCCCTATGCAGGACTCGATCCCAAGATCCTGGGATCATGACCTGAGCCAGAGGCAGACGCTTAACCAACTGAGCCACTCAGGTGCCCCCCTCCTAAACCTTAAAGGCAAATATAATTATCCCAGTTTCCTGTGGACATCACTGAGGCATAGAGAATATTCCCTGGCCTTGGTCATAAACAGGATAGTGGCAGTGCTATTCCTGGAGAGTGCAAATCTTTATTAATAACTTAACTCCTTGAGGGAATCTATGAACATAGGGAGCACGGCAAGGGTAGCCGCCAGTAAATATATCACCTAGAACTGCTCTTTTCCTTGTTGTGTTATGAGAATAATTGGAACTGGATTGATCTCAAGAAGGTTTTAGAGTCTAGAGAAAGATTTCCACCAGAAATACCGTTTTAGATTTGAATGTCTTCACAATGACTGGACTTTTCTTACAACAAACTTATTTGTTACTTGTTTTTATTCAACTATCATGTTGAATAAATACACTATACTAAGCAATGAAAACTAAATCAGTACTCAGGAAAGTCTTATTAACCTCTCTTCTCACAGAGTTTCTGAGGAAACATGGGGAGTTCTATAAAGTAAATATTGGTGGTGTTGTATTAAATGATGCAAAGGCCTGCCAAGAATGTGGAGGGAGAGATTTCCTTTACGAGTGAGAATGGAAGAGAAGGAACCAGGCTTGCACAACGAGTGGGGGAGGCATTCCACACAGGAGAAACAACCCCCATGTAGGCCTGGAAATGTGAAAGATCTTGACCTCTTCAACAAATTAGAGGTCATTGTGCTATGGCTTAGGAATGAAGGACTATGGTTCAGAATAGGGTGAGATGTAGGCAGGTGCCTGACATCCTTTGTGTTGTTGATGCTCTTATTAGTGAGTCCCAAGGGCTGCCTGACCTGGGGGGGTGGAGTGACACAATCAGGTAGTTTTAATTAATACCACTGCAGTGGTGTAGGCCACACAATTATGTAGCTTGGACTGAGATCATAAAGCAGCTTTGGGCAGATACTAAATGTGCTTCTGAAATCAAATATATAAGACTTGTTGATAGATGTGATGTGATAGGTGATAATAAAGAAGGACTCAAGGGGAAACTCCTAGTTTTTTAGTTTTTTTGTTTGTTTGTTTTTGTTTTTTACTTTGCTATCTAACTGGTTCTGTCCAGTTTACCATGATGAAGATAATTTGGTTCGGAATACATTTTGGGTGGCAGAATGATGGAAATCAAGTGTTGAGAATCAGGAATGGTCATGTTGGTAAAGTCATTGCCTTCCAGATAGAGATGTCAATAACTAAGTGGGTAAGTGAACCAGAGTTCAGGGGAGTCTGAATTGGATATGTACATTTAGATGACATTAGTTTATTGATGAGGTTCATATCAATGAGAATGGACGTAACCACCATGAGACTGTGTCTGTCAGTGTCCCAACAGCAAATAAATAGCATGTCAAATTAGGAGGATTTCCTTTCAAGGGGACTAATAACCCATGTGTTACTGCTCCTCATCCATACGACAGCAGACTTGCTAGTATGAATTTTAACTACTCTCTAGGGACTCACCGAATCTGAGCGGACCACTGGGATGGAGGCAGAGGTCAAATGCTCTTTCCTCATTCTTTTCCTTCCCTCCCATCTTCTGTTGATAATGCCTACTGGCCAAATACACCTGGAAGCCAAAGATTACAGGCTGTTGGTATAATGATGTAGATCAGTGTCCTAGCACCTTAAAGAAGGTGGAGGAGGCAGGGGAGGGATCTAAGGGAAGGACGAGGTGACGCCTAGCACATAGAGCAAAGTATTTTAAAATCAAGAGTATGGAGCTCATTCTCTTTTTTCTTGTGTACTTTTAATCGTCTATGAATAAAAAGGAAATGTGGAAGATATCTCTTTTGTTTTCTCCTCAGGGTATGATGAGAATTAAATTACTTTAGACACTGGAAATCACCCTGAACAATGTAAGACTATACATTGTCATCAGTATTGTTCTTTCCAAGGCTAGGTCTCCCATAGAGTGAAGGAAAACAGAGTCTATGTTAGAAAAATCCAATTTTGTGGAGGCTCAGTTCATTTCTTGGAAAATCAGATCCCTGGAAAAAAAAAAATAGGATGATAGCACTGGATAAGAACTTAGAAAATTATTTTATGTAGCAACTGAAACTTGCTACCTTTGTCTCCTCCTGTATTTTATAGGCACTTCAATTATATTTGTAATAAAAATGTGTGGTTAAAAACTAAACAGAGATACAGATCTCAGAATGTAGTTTTGCTGTAGTAAATGTTAGGAAAGTTAAGGATGAAAATCATTTGTTACGTTTTCTGTTACAACTAAATGTAGGGGTAGAACTGATGAAGTCTTAGAATATAAGTGAGGTTCATTGGGGTTAGGGTCCAGAGCCTATGGCCAAGAAAAAATTTTTGAGACATCTTTGGTGCAGAATGGTGGTTTATTAAAGCACAGGGACAGGACTTGTGGACAGAAAGAGCTGCTTCCCCAGGGCTTGTGAGGAGTGCTCCGTTACATACTTGCAAGGTGGGAGGAAGCCAAAGTCTTGAGGGGCTAGCTATTGTTGGGGAAAGGTTACTCATTAACGGTAATAAAACCTTCGTGTGAGACCCTTTAGATGTGTATCAGTGGGCGATATGGTTGGGAATAATGGTCAACACTACCTTGGATGGATTCGAGATAAAGTTTCCAAGGGAATTGTTAAAGTAGACCTACAGGATCCTGGTTGGGAGTAAAGGTCCTTCAGGCTAGGATTGCCCTTTGTACTTATCAAAGTCACCAAGTGGAGGTAATTGAGTCCCTAGAGGAATGTCACCCTTCCTGTTTTAAGGTCTTGTCTGTGGGTAAGGAAATTTTAATAATTTTTCTCCTGCCTCTGTTTCCCACATCAGAACGTATGATTAGAAATATTATGGAAATGATTTGTATAGAAATCATTGTAATAATTTAACACTTTTCATTTGATTTTCATCTCCCTAATAATTGGAAACTAGCTGGATAATTTTTAAAGGAACCCAGTCAGAAGGAAAATCCCACACAGCCAGAAAATAAAATTTAAAATAATGCTATTGTCTGAAAGCGTAATAATTAAATAGCAGGCCACATTCAGAGAAATGTCAAATAGCTAAATGGCTCATACATTTGATTAGCAATTACGTATCAGACATAAAAGTCACCAACAATATTCCTTAAGAGAAATGATTTTGGTCTGTAATGTCTGGTAAGTATCATAAGTTGAAGTCAATTAGTAAATGCTGCTATTTAGAAGGAGAAAGGTGATCAGTTTTTATTTCCTTAATTCTGTTAAGTTTTCAATGAGAAATAGAGTTAAATGCAAAACTTGAAATAATTAGAATGTGTATTTTCTCTTTCTTTTTGTCTTTAATTTATGGGTCCAATAAAATCTGCCATTATCTTGGAAGCTTATGTTATAGAACCCCTTAAATTAGTAGCCCTACCCTCATGAAATACTGAGGCCTAAATTAAATGGCAAAGCCTATTTTTATTACAAGTTCAGAATATTTTTCAGAAAGAAGGGTGTTATTCCACTAATAGCTTTTACTATTTTCTTAAAAAAAAAAAAAAAAAGCCCATTGATGTATTAGTTCGCAATATTACTTTAAGTAATGTGTGTCTTATTGTTTGCTTCAAAAAAGTTAGAACATTATATTATTTTTTAGTTTTTAGTATCCATATGTTGTAAATGTTTATCTAGTATTTTATTAAGCGGAGTGTTATCAACTGGCATCCCTATAGTTGGCAGTGATATTAATGACTCCAAAAATGTGAACAATTTTGAAGTGCTTCCATGAACATCCAAAGAATAATTATGCCTGGCATCATTTTAGTATTAGGAATATTTTGTACCTTTATTTCTTAAAGATTCATAACCCACATATGGCATGAGGGAAAACAATCTCAGCCAGAATAGTTGGCATACTGCATTTCTGTTAAAGACCAAAGACTGTATAATGTATCTCAGTGTATATCGTCATCTCATAAATCTGTTGTATGTACAGAGTTGACAAATAATGTTTTCTTTTTTAGTCAGATAACATCATTTTTTAATTTAAAATAATCTCATTAGAAAGTATTCATGCAACGCAGTGATACTCTCGGCATTGTCTGGCTCTCCTCTGGATCTTGGTTCAGTGGCAGGCATTTTCAGTGTGCCTTTTGCGGGAGGGTTAAGGTGAGGTGAAGCTCTTTGTGTACAGTGAGCCCCAGTGTTTTAAGCTGCTTTTTTGTCCATTGAAATGCAGAGACAGGAAGTAAACCTCTTACAAATACAAATCTGGCTGGCAAAGACACACCCAGTAGCTTTTTGTCACTTACTTATCTTTAACAGGAAATGGATTAATGTGGTTTACTTTTTTACCAGGCACTTCCTTTGATTTTAAGGAACTCTCTACTTTAAAATACACCAACTCCAAGACAAAATCTTTAGGCACTGCGAAACTGCCTTGGTCATCCAGACTGCTGAGCAGATTTGCTACATATTCATCACAGTTTCATCATGGAGATAAATGCCCTTAATAAGCTTTTCTCGGTCTTGCCTAGTGCAAGGCTGGAAAACTCTGACAGACCTTTGATTCCTAAGCCCTTGGCAAAAGAATTTTGGGACCTATATATGTCATCTCATTTTCAGTGCCATTTTTCTTCTGCTTTTTTTGATTGACATGTTTCTTTACTGTGCCAAATTTTGCTTTGATCCAGCTGGATAGATGTTCTCATCACAGAAATATCCTTTAGTATTATATGTATCAGTTGCTGTTTATTTAACAAGAGTCATGGGTATAAAGAACATACAGATTTAAAATTCTTAACTGGTTTATTTTACATTTTCCCGGAAGAAATTTTACTTAATTTTTTTTTTTGGCATAAACAGTAATAAAAACATAATCTAGGAGTTTGAGCAGAAACATGGTATAACTAGTGAGTTGGAGGATCCCTCAGAGACAATGTATGCAATTAAGGCAAAACCCAAAACATAACTACCCTAACTTTGTCTTTTGATTGAATTATGTAGATTACAAGACTTGATCTTTCTAAGTAACTGTGCATCTCAGACTTTGCTTTTCTATTTTATAAATAGGGTCCTAGCATATTATTAACTTGTATTAAAAGAAATGTCGGTGCTAAGGCCGGTGTGGCTATGATCCCTGGGCAACCCTGGGCAGTGCATAACACGGGTAGCTCTGATAACATTGTTACTCATATTTGTCTCCATTAACATATATGAAGTGGGACCCCAAGAAATAAAGTAGGAGCCTTAGACAAGCAATGGTTAATTCAAGTCTTTTAAAGGCAGCGACCTCTAAGAGCTTTAGCAAAAACAATGCAGTCAGCATTTTAACTTCTAGAACTCCACTATTTAGGATAATGCAATCCTCACTGGTATTTCATGTAGACTTGTGAAAGGTGTGTGGGTTGTCTCATTTTCACACTTTCCAAGAGAGAGTGGTATTCTGTTACCAAGAATGAGAACAGCAAAATCAACAAAATGCCATTTTGCTGAGCTCATTGTAGCCACTGGCTGTCCAGCCTGTAGTATATATTTTTATTATAATTAAATGCATTCATTTAAAAACATGTGGATATTACTATGGGTGTCCTTCATTTGTATGTTCTTTTCGTTCATTACTGCTGTATTTATATGAAACAGTTTTGAGCAATGGGATCAGCTGAGCCACACATGGAATGGGGGGGATGTCATGACTTGTCGGTCCCACAGGAGACGGTGACAGGGACGAAAATGCAAGGCAAAGACAGGCTGCTGGGGAAGAACGTTTTCCAGAAGACAAAGTTCTCTTAATAACCTTTCCCACTGATGTCCAGATAAAAGTAAAAACTGGAATGTCAGCAGAGACTGAATAAGGTTACGTAATCAAATCATTACCTTCATGGAGTCCTTTGGTTGGATTTTGAAAAGCTTGCTGAAAGGGTGCTGGCTTTAAAATTATGCCATGACGTATGACCTATAGAACGTGCTATTTGAAGTCTTGCCCTTAAAAAGTATCTCTGCTGTCCTGTATCTAATGCTGCACTTCCACATTTAAAGATTTGCCATTGGGTTTAATAAGAGATCAGAGATTTAAACACAGGGAAAGACAGGGAAGGAAGGTAGATGAGACTGAAGCTAATTGCTAAGGTCCATGAGACACCGTGGCCAGTGAGAGGTGATGTGTCCTGTCTAAAGGATCACATACCCCATTTTAAATCCACTGTGGAACCAAACACAAGGCAAACCACTGTAGGGAGGCCACCCACCTGCCAGCAGCAGGGGAGAGAGGTGATACCGTTTATAGAGCTGGACATCTGAGAAGGAGGCATTCCTACAACTCTAGAGCTGGTTTGCTTGTCCATGTTTTCTTTCTAGTCCAAGATTTTACTACTATGAAACCTAATTAAGATCATTCTTAGGTGGAAACAGTAAAGTATATAATCACAGGTGAATCATTACTGGTCATAGAGTAGAAAGATGACAGTTTTTATTAGAGAAATATTTCTCCTTTTGGGTCTCCATAGCAGAGATTACAACCTTCATAAAAGTGAAAATATACCTTCAATCAGAGCTTAAATTATCTCATGGTTGAAAATGTGCTTCTAAGCATTCAGTGGCTTGCTTTTTGATCTTTTAGTTACTGTGGAAAATATGATTCTCCTTGCAATATGAAAATTTAATTTGTCTAATTAGCTCTTGAACTTTTTTTGTTTGTTTGTTACAGTATTTCTTAACTAGTAAAATAAGTGGGATGCATTCTTTATATTTTTAATAGTAATTGTTAAATAACACTGCAGACATTTTCTGATTTGTGGAAATCATGCTCATGAGAAAGTGATCTACAGTCCACGTGTGCCAAGGGCTCTCCCCATCCTGCTGCCCCCGAGATGGAGCATGGTGGCAAAGAGCAAGGAAGGGGAGGAAAGACCTTTCTGGTTTTTCTTATTAGTATTAAGTATCATTGAGAAATAGGACCTCATCGACCTGGGGCCCCTAATTCTTACTGCCAGAAAGTTAACATTTTAGTGGACATGTGATTCCGTGTGTCTGACCTCACAGCAGTCAGACATCTGAATTATTTTTCCGTAGAGAGATTCTTAACACACTGCATTATAATCGTAGCTTTATTGAAATATAATTCAAGTATCATAGTATTCACCTAAAGTGTAAAATTCATTGTTGTTTTGTATGTACACAGAGTTGTGCAACCATCACTGTAATTGTAGAACATTTCATCGCCCCAAATAGAATGGTCAGACCCTTTAGTAATTCCTCCCATTCTCCTCACCCCCAACCCCAAGCAACCACTAATCTGCTTCTGTCTCCATAGATCTGTTAATTCTTGATATTTCATACAAATAGACTCATACAATGTGTGTGTGTGTGTGTGTGTGTGTGAGAGAGAGAGAGAGAGAGAGAGAGACTGGCATTTTCACTTAGTATAACGTTTTCAAGACCCATCCATGTTGTAGCATGTATTAGTAATTAATTCCTTTTAATGGCCAAGTATATTCCGTTGTAGGGAGAAATCACAGTTTGTTTATCTGTTCGTAGGTGATGGGAATTTTGGCTGTCTCCATCTTTTGGCAATTATGAAGAATGTTCCTATGGACATTTGTGCCTTTGTTTTTGTATGGAAGCCCATTACAATGCACATTTAGTTTCTAGAATCCTTATGGTAACTTTTCTTGGTCTGCAGAGCACACCTGCTGACCCACATATAATATTAAATTGCATCAGAATCTTTTCAGGATAGAGTGGATGAAGATTTCTAGTTTAACTCCTTCACTTTGCTGCTAAGAAAACTGGGAAGCCCATGAAGTTGGGAAGTTACCCACAGTGTTGCAGCTCCAAAGAGTCAGCACTGAAACTCAAGATCTGCTGGAGACTTAGCCTAGCATTCTTCATGTTGTTATAGTTTTTTTTTTTTTTTAGAGAATATATTTGTTTTACAAATGGTCCATATGTTATTGAACTTTCATTAGGTGCTTTATCTGATGCTTCAAAGAGTGTATATGTATGCAGTATGTTAGGTATTAACATGCATATTCATATGCATATAATATTTTAATGATGGCATTATTTTTTAGAAGATTTTATTTGTTTGAGAGAGAAAAAGAGATCATGGACAGGGGAAGGGGTACAGGGAGAGGGACAAGCAGACTTCCTGCTGAGTGGGGAGCCAGATGTGGGGCTGGATGAACGGGAGTCAGATGCTTAACCACCTGAGCCACCCAGACGTGCCTGAAGACATGTTTTTTTTGGTTTTTTTTTAAGATTTTATTTATTTGAGACAGAGAGAGAGAGCACAAATGGGGAGGAGGGTCAGAGGGAGAGAGAGTAGCAGACCCTCCGTTGAGCAGGGAGCCTGATGAGGGACTTGATCCCAGGACCATGAGGTCATGACAGAGTCAAAGACAGATGCTTAACTAACCGAGCCACAGAGGCACCCCATCTGATGACATTCTTTATAACAATTTTGATTTATGTTTTTCTTCAATTTGCTGTAAGACAGCCTATAAAGAATGTTGTATATGTCAACTATATCTCAATAGAGTTGGTGAAGTTTATATTTTTCTTGACTTTGAATTTGGATGTTTTTAATCCAACAACATGTATTTGTTGAACATAAATATGGACTTAATATTAAATATTTTGAAGTTGAGGAGAAAATACAGTTATATTAAGGAGTCAAAATAATACAACAAGTAATGAACAAGGAAGTGAATAACAGAGGGTTAGGTTGGATGTTCTAAGGTCAGTTTAAGCAAATACACAGATATGACTTAAAATACAGATTTTGGTGACACTTTTTTTTTCTTTAAGATTTTATTTATTTATTTGTCAGAGAGAGAGAGAGAGCACAAGCAGGCAGAGTGGCAGGCAGAGGCAGAGAGAAGCAGGCTCCCCGCTGAGCAAGGAGCCGGATGCGGAACTTGATCCCAGGACCCTGGGATCATGACTTGAGTGGAAGGCAACGGCTTAACTGACTGAGCCACCCAGGCATCCTAGGTGACAATCTTTATATTAATTAGAAATAGGATTTTGACAGAAAGATCTGTATCTTTAAGCCTAACTTAAGGTATCTTTGAGTGGATTGGATATGTTGATGTATAGAGTGTTTTATAGCTATAAAATGCTATGGTATAAACGGTACCATGAGTTATTTTGAGGAATACAAATGCAGGTATAATGGATTGATATTCAAATATATCAGATGCAAGTGAATGGAGGGGACGAAGGCACAAAGTGGATATAGCTCTAGAAGGAGCCGGGTCTTGTTCCAGTTCTATTCTGTTGCTAAAAGCTTGTGTGGCCTTCTCTGTCTGTATCTTTCTAAATTGAAGATAAAAGATGTGCCCTGCCCTTTAATGCTATGCAACAAGACATTGGCTCTTCCATTCTCAGGTAGCATGGTGAAGGTCTTCCAACAATTAGGGAAGTGTGAAGAAATCCCAAGCCTGGATATGGCTAGGAGACTTAATAGGAGCAAGGCTATGAAGAGGGGAAAGGGTCACATGTATAGAAAAATATACTTTTATTAAAAGACCATCTTACAAACACTTTTTCTGTTTCCAGGGCTGTTATTTTCCATATGTTAGCTGGTGACTTGGGGAAAAATACAACTGGAGAAACAGGATACTGCCCTACCATTTGACTAAAGCTCGGTTATATAGGGTTGTAGAGGTCCTGTTTTTGGCAGATTCCACTTCAGAAACACAGCTGGCTCTTTTTTCTGCCCCCCCTTCCCCCCCCCCCCGCCCTCCCGCCCACAAGCTGTTCCTTCTTTAAAGGACATTTTTATTCACTGTTTGCCAGGCAACAACACTTTGCTGCAACACTGTTGTCATTAAGCATTGTATTTAAGATTTGCCATTATTATCTACAATAAAAAGAAAAGTCTTATCTTCAATAAGACGTTGAATTCCACTGTCATCCATAGGCTGAGATTCCATGCTGGATGGAAACTGCTGGTTGTGGGAACCAGAGTGGCTGGTGCTTTCTGAAGTGTAGAAGATACATGTATCCTTGCCAGGGATACTTGTCACCAATGTACCCCGACCTAATGTCTTTCTGCAGTAGAATTTTCAATACTGTCCCCCTTTTGTGGGGGGGAGGGGCATTGAGAGTCCATGTTTGTAACTGTTATTCTGGTAAATGAAAACTCTGTGGTAAAGAATACCTACATCACTGCTGATGACATTCTTCTGGTGGGCTTCTTGGAGGAATACTTTCTGTCATAAATTATTGTTATAGAATGTACTTGATCGACTTAAAGGAGAATAGTAATAACTTACATTGATGGAAACTGTTTGCTGAGTCATCTCCTCATTGTGATACTTTTACTGGTCTTGTGGCTCACATTACCTCCTGAGCCTGGATCCCCTGTAATCTCCTTCTTTTGGAGGGAGACACTGAGACTCCGGAGAATTCAGTGACTTGTTAGAATCACACAGTTAATTAATACCAAGGTCACTTCTTGATTTTCCATCAAACTGTAAGAAAAATGACATTGTTTCTACTGGTTTTACAAAAATAACTTGTAATTGGCCTTGAGGGAGTCTGAGAATGGCAGTCAAAGTACACCAGTGGTAGCTGGGCAAATACCAGCTGCCCTTCTGTTTCTTGGGCTCTTGCACAGGCTCTGGTTAGTAGGTTCTAGTCAAGGGGACATTTAGAAACAAATATTAGCTTCTGCAGGTGTTGCTGAGGTGAGAGTGCAGAAGAAGAGACATGGGGTCAGGTTGGCACTGGTGACTAGGTCTGACTTTAGGATATGCAGAGCTGGTCTTAGTGGTCAGACTGGAGCAGTACCCTGGTACATGAGTGTAGATGGCACCTGAAGTCAGCAGGATGAGGAGATGTGAGGGGTTGGGCCTGGGCTACTCGAGTAGCTGGGTGAAGGACTCTAATGGCAGGCATCCTGGACTGTGTGTAGCTGTGAGGCAAGCAGTGTCCTGGCAGGAGCAGGGATCCACATGGGGCTCCATGAACCAGAGTGGTGGTACTCAGACCAGAAGAGGGCAGCGCATACAGGGAGCTTCTGACTTCCAGCAGTTTCATTGCACCACATAACACAATTGTGTAAGATGGAATCTGAACAGATTAGTTAAAAAGAATAAATGAATGGATGAGTGAATAAAATATGAATGGTTGAGTAACTAATCCAACTCCAAGTTAGGAAGCCATCTTCAACCTGCCCCACTGTTATTTCCTTGGTTTTTCTCATGCCAGGAAGCTGAGAGACCCCAGGCATGAGCCCTCAGCACATGCTAGTTGAGCATTTTTCTGCAAAGGCTCTCCCAGGGATCAAATGAAGAGAATATTGGAGACCAGTGCTTAAAAGTGAGTTTTGGCACATTTTCCAATTCTCACCTTGGCAAGTCTGATCTTGTTTTGTTTCTTGTCTTGGGCTTGCAGTGTCCATTTATATACTACCATCTTACATTTTTATTATTGTTTTTGGATCACCATTTGTAAGACCTTGGTTTATATTATTATTTCAATGCATTAGGGTGCCTTTGTTAGTGTTTACTCTGTTATCTTAAAAACTAAGGGTCATTTATCTTTATTCTTTTCCTCACAGGGAACATTCCTGACCAAGCAGGCAGTGCCTGTATACTTTGCTTCTTTTAATTCTGTAAGCCAGGTAGAATTCAGGTCTAGTGCTTGTAGGCTGGAGTTTCCTTTACCGTAAGCTACTGATCTTTTTATTGTACATTTGGATGACTACGAGCTCAAATTCATGAAGCAGTGCTATGAATAGCTACCAATTTATTTCAGTGAGTTCTAAAATCTGTTAAAAATAGAACCTTGAAGAGATTTCATTTTCTTCTCTGTTTTCCAGAGCTGATGTGACAAAACATGTCTTTGTAAATCTTTTCCTTTCTTTTTTGTAAATCTTTTCAATTTAGAGAGAATTTTTCTTTGCTTCCCTACTAATGTCTGACAAAAAAAAAAAAAAAAAATTCTAAAGCTTAAAATGAGAAAAACCGTTTGAATCAAACCTGTTAAATTCCCACAATTTATTTTCAACTTAACACAAGTTAAATTGAATATATGTGTATTTCACACTTGCCACAGTTCTTGTTCATAGTAGGTCCTTAGTGTGATCATTAATGTAATGTGTCAACATCAAAGTACCCAGGTAATTGATCAAACATTATTTTTGATGTTTCTTTAAAGGTGTTTGTAGGGGCACCTGGGTGACGCAGTTGGTTGGGTGTCCGACTCTTGATTTTGACTCAGGTCATGATCTCGGGGTCGTGAGATAGAGCCCTGCCTTGGCTTCAGGAGCCTGCTTAAGACTGTCTCTCTCTCACCCTCTGCCCCTCCCCCACTCAAAAAAAAAAAGGTGTTTGTATATGAAATTAACATTTAAATTGGCAAACTTGAGTAAAGCAGGTTGCCTTCCATTATGTGGGTAGGCCTGCAAGCATTTGAAGGCCTTAATAGAAGAACTGATCTTCTCTGAACAAGAGGGAATTCTGGCAGCTGACTGCCTTTGAACTTGAGCTGCAATGCCAGTTCTTTCCTGAGTGCCAGCCTCCTCTGCAGAGTTAGACTTGCCACTTTCCACAGTCATGTGATCCGATTCCTTGAATTGAGGCTTTCTCTTTCTTTGTCTCTCTGTGTACACACACACACACGCACACACACACAGAGCAAGCTCTAATGGCTCTGTTTCTCTGATGAACCCTGACTCTTACACTTAGTGACATTGGGTTTTGTCATTTCTTCTTTCTCATGAGGTGGCAAACCTTTGGTACAAACCTTTGTGTGTCCTTTGTGCTCACCTTTGCAATCTTCCATCCTATCAAAATCCTGGCATGAGCAAGATATACAATCATGTTTGTTGAAATAAATTAGACTGTTCCTTTTCTCATTTTTATTATGTTCCTATTTTCTTTTCTCTTTTTAACAAGTATTTTTATATTTATCCAGTTCAGTGATAGTATTAGTTAGTGATGTCCATGAAACAATGAAGATTTTAAAAATGTCTTATGAATGTCCACGATAGATGGAATTATGCTCAATGTAATTTTGAAATTTTGGATATGTTGTTCCTTCATTTGGTACCTGAAGTACTGTCCAGACATATTAGTGCCAATATTTAATATAAATTACAGGGTTTTTGTTGTTGTTGTTGTTTGTTTGTTTGTTTTAGAGAAAGAGAGCACAGGTGGGAGGGGCGGGACACAGGAAGAGGGAGAGGGAGAATCTCAAGCAGGCTCCACACCCAGTGCAGAGCCCAACACAGGGCTTCATCTTACAACCCTGAAATCATGACCTGAGACTAAATCAAGAGTTGGATGCTTACTGACTGAGCCACCCAGGCATTCCTATAAATTAGAGTTTCTATGTATAGTAATCACTGAAGCAAATAGAAATTATAAATGGCATATGGAACAGGATAGGACATGGAATTTCTGACCTTTATTTTCAGTTAAAACAGGAAACACTGATACTATTTTTTGTTAAATGATGTCTGGTATCACATGTCTTCTTTGTTGAATGGTTGTGTTTTAAATGTTATCCTGGTAAGTGAAAACCTGACGTAAAGAATACCTATATCATTGCTAATGGTGTTCTTTACCTCAGGTAAAGGATACTGGCATTGACTCTCCCTGAAAAGTATTAAAATGGCATGATTTGATTGTACATCAGCAATATTGGACTTGCATATTTGTTACACCTTCAGCAGTGAGGGATTTGCATTAAGTAAATGGTGATAGGCTACACATACTTAGCTGTAAGAAGGTAGTTTTCTATTGCAGATTATAACACACCTGGTTACAGAGAGCAAGATGTTTAATAGGTGGTGATGATGATGGTGGTGGTGGTGAAATCCAATGGCCCTTTTCACACTCCTTTCTTTATGAACAGCTGAATATGTGAGTATGTGGTGATTGAGGCCTGAATGTATTTGCCAGTATGACAGCTTCCTGCTTAATTGGCTTGTTCTCTTCCTAAAGACGTCTCTGATTTTCATGCTTGCTCACCTGAGCAAACAGAGAATGAAATAAGAAAGTGAATATGTTAGATTATCAGTGAGAACTCAAGAGAGTTCTTGCTCTAGACAGCAGTCATCTCCGTAGAAATTTGACATCTAGGTATTCAGACACCTAACTTATATTTCCTTAAGGCAGGTGTTAGCATCTCCATTAATCACCATCCCCTACCTCCACCAGAAGGATTCAGTTTTCAAATAACAGAGAATTTTTTAATGAAAATAGTATAAATAGGTACCACTCTGGCTCATGTAATTTCAAAGATATTTCAGACCAAATTTTATGTCACAAAATTTAGTTTATTTGCACTCTCTTTCTTTCCTAGATGTTATGTTTACTATTTACTGAGTTTTTCCTTTGTCCTGAGATCTTTCGTTTTAGCTTCTATTTTGTTTAACAATATTAAAGCCAATTTATTTTTTGTTCTTCAACCTTCTAATGTTGGGTCTTTTTACTCTTCCCCTTCATCCACTATTTAAATTTTTGTGCACCTTCCTCTGTTTTTCCCTGGTCTTTTTACCATAAAATATTCATATCTAAAATATATTTTGTTTCTATTTCTGATTGAATTTTACTTATTTTCTATTTTTCTTGCTCCTCTTGGGAAAATGGTGTGAAAAAATATACTTTGGAGTCTGACTGCTTGGGTTTTAATCATTGATCAAGTTGCTTCTTTCATGCCTCAGCTTATGTATCTGTTAAAAAGGAGCTAAGAAATCATGGGGTTGTTATAAATTGCAGATTTTCCCTCAAAATACAGTTAGTACTTTAGATGTATTAGTTACTGTTGTTTTTCTTTTTTAAAAATAGTCTATTACAGATTCCAGTCTTTTTTTTACTAAAACGTAGATTTTTGCCTCTGCAAATGATTTATTTTTATTCTACTTTTTTCATTCCAGTAGTAGTTAATTTGTGATAAAGCAAAGGACGTGATGACTTGTGAAATCATTTTATTTTACAGCCATATTTTGTATGTACTACTCTGTATGCCTAGCACATAATAAATGCTCAATAAATATTTGTTTTATGACTATAATGCAAAGCTAACAGTTGTATTACAGTTTATGTAAGTTTGGTGTCATATCATGAATTTGCCAACAATATATTTTTTGATCTTTCTATAAACAGTATCAGCAAGTGTTTCTGTGTTCTATATATCATTTGAAGGGCACTGTGCTAGACAATACCATGAATAATACTAAAAGCTAACACTTCCTTAACACTTAATATTGGCTAACATTGATCCAAGGGCTTAAGTGAATTACAATCCTTTTAGTAAACTCAGAAGCTGGATGTGTGATTTCTATTTTGCAGGAGAATAAGCTGACTCACAGAAAGTTTATATGACTGGCCCAAAGTCACATTGTTAATAAAGTAGCACAGCAGGGCTTTCTGGCTTTGGGTTCTGTGCCTTTAATAATTCTTCTTTATTTCCACCAAAATGCAGAGTCCCTGTTACCAGGGTACTTACAGTCTATCACATTATGGTGTTTGTCACCATGCAACATAGCCATTTGTTCTATCTCATTTGATCTACTATAGAGTCTTGGTTTTGGAATATAGGTGAAGTTCGGTGGGGTAAGGTCTGGAGCCAATGACCAAGAAAGAATTCTTGAGACATTTTTGGTTTAAAATGGTGGTTTTATTAAAGCACAAGGACAGGCATGTGGGCAGAAAGAGCTGCTGCACCGTGGTTATGAAGGGTGGCTGATTACATATTTTGGTTTGGAGGGAGGTAAGGAAAAAGGGAGGTTTTCAAAAGCACTTTCGTATGCTAAGGAGCACCTACAAGATATCATAGACCTAGCCATTGTCAAGTTAAGGTTGTTTCCCCCACTAGCAAAGCATTAACATTAAGATATTTGGGACCTTCTTGGAAGGATGTCACACATATCCCACCCAGAAGTGGGGGTGGGGAGGGAGGCTGCAGGGTGTCAGCTTATGCTTTGTCTTCAGATAACCTTCTGTTCCCTCATCAGTATGAGCCTATGTACCTTTCTGACTTGGTTTATTTTCTTCTTCAGGCTACAAATTTGCTCAGTGCATATATGATAATAAAAGTTTTCATTGATAAAGTGATAAAATCTTCACTACTCATCAATTTTTGTTTTCAATTTTTGTTAATTTATTATAATGTATAGTATATATTAATATATAATGTATAATGCATATAATACATTATATAATCCATTATACATTATATAATAAGATCAGATGAAGCTTCATGATGAAGGTAATTCTTAAGCTAGATTTTGAAGAATAATGAAGACCTTTCTTTTCCTGGGCTGATGAGAGAGTATTTATTTTTAAGTTCAATCACATTATATATTTATATATACTACGCTCTGATGTTTCAGAAAATTAAAAGGGAATCCACTCAGGAACTTAGGAAGCAACTGGAAATAATACTGGGTCTTTCCATTGGTTTGGTATTGACTTGAGGCAACAGTCAATGTTGAAAAGGAAAGAGCAAAAACTAGGCTGCATCTAAAACTTGGGGGACTTGAGTACCAAGTAAAGGGACTTGGATAAAATCTGGACAAATGGGATGGGAAGTGAACATGTCTGAGCTTCATATATTTTAATTTAAGAAAAGTGTGTAAAATGGATAAGAGGTAGAATGAGAGAAAAATTAGTTGCTAGCATATCCAGATCAAGGTAGTTAATGTATTAGTGGCTTGTGTAAGCACTGTTTAATTCAATTAAAGCTCTCTGTTCTGATTATTTTTTTAATGGGGTGGTTGAACTAATTTTTTAGGAGGCTTAGTTCACTTCTTAAATTTCCTTTTTTGATTGATTATGAATCTGTAAAAACTCAGAGGCTTTAATACAATAAAACCTTGAATTTCTTTCACCACAGGATCCATATATCACTCTACAGAGAATTGTATGATGTAGAAAAATTCCTAATAGCAAATTTATTTCATTTTAATTCACTTGATTTTTCAAACTACGTTTGTGACATATGGCACTTTGCATTGGGCACATAAGAGAACACAGATAGCTGCGCAATGACAACAATAACACAGTGTAAATTCTAAGTTTATAGAACTTGAGAAATAGTGGTTTCTTCCTCCTCTGCTCTCCTCTGCTGCACTCCAAATACTGTTGATGATGCATGTACCAATATTTGCAGCTTTTTGATGATGAGATAAATGATCATTTGTATTTTTTTTTTCCAGCCTGGTGTACTGTTGAGTTCTAACAAGACAAACTCATGCTTTTATTATTTGTTTTAGTCAGCTTGCCATGATGCATACTGACTGAAGGGAACATTTATATCAGTCTTGGGATTACTGGCAGGGGTTGGATGACAAATGCAAATTCTAGTATGGTTAATGTCTATTAAAAGGTTTTTCACTGACCCGAAACTAATAATATCTTTAGGCCTCACCTTTTTACAAAAATTCTCAGTGTGTGTATGGTAAGATCACACACAGTTTCAACAGCTGTGGGTAGTGCTGCAGAAACATGTGTTGAAATATGTTGCATTCTTCTGGTAATACATGTAAGCCCTACTATACAGTTTTTAATTTATTCAACTTCTAGCACTTGGTGGCCTTGTCAGATTAGAGCAGACACTGTCTCCTCAGGACACATGCAGTTGTTTTAGATGATTATTTCTGTTCTGGAACTTCCAAAATAATTAATAACAAAGTATCCATTCATTAGAGAATAAGTACTTACTATTCCCATCCAAATTATAGTCAGATGTCTGTCTTTTTTTTTTTTTTTAATTTTGTAAGATTCCTGACTGAGTTGAGGGTCAGAGAAAGTAATAACTGATGTGGTTCTAATCACTGTGTCTCTAGAGAAGGACAACTTTGCTGTCCTAGATTCTACAGCTAGTGAGACTGGCTAACAGCATTTTTTTTTTCTCTCTCTCCTTAATTCTAGAGACCTTTTTCTCTTACCTTGAACAGTTGGCAGCTGTGGTTAGGGAATGAAGCCAAGTCTAAGTAAAGTTGACTTAAAGGTGTAGGGCATGTGGGCAAACTAGTGGCACTGTGAATGCACTGGGGACTCAGGTCCAAGCTGGCTTCAGGTAAAAAGAGACTGTTTCAGATGAGATGAAATTCACTGCTTTCATTTGGCGAGTCCTGGCTTTCATAAAATATGCACCTGTGTATTTTAAAAAACTAAAAAAATAATTTAAGCAAGATAGAAAGGTGTAAGAAGAAGTATAGGTTGGAAAAAAAGAGTATTTTTTAATGTATTTAGTATTAAATATATTTCAGTGTGAGGTCAAATCAATTGAATTTAGGACTTTAGAAAAAAATTAGAGATGCAGAGATTGTGAAAAGAATATTTGGAGAAATAAAACTGAAACCAACATTGATAATTCTGATCCTGTTTGATAACATACATAGCATTTCATTTCAACAGGCTGATATTTTTACAATTAGTCTAACAATTGCATTAAATTCTGTATTTTTATTTGAATTAGGGAGCATTCTTGGCATTATGCACATTATCATCTTAAAGGAGGGGAAAGCATGTTAATGTTATACTAGAAATCCCAGCTTTCCTTGTGTTAGGCTCCTAGTGTTAGACTATGAGGTTGTTTCCTTTTTGAATACACTAAAATTAACCATTACTTCAGGTTTTTATTTTGTTATATTAGGAAACATGCTGTTTTCCAAAGTGAATGAATGTCGCTTCCAAAATTTCAAATAGTCCAGCTGTCTTTTTGTTCCTTTCTAGAAGCATAGGCAATAACTCCATTAGCAAGTCATAAAAATCATAGACTAATCATTTTTAATTACAAAAAATCACCTTAGATTTCCAAATGGAGGTTGATGAAGTAAAACAACCCCCATAACAATATTAATTAATGAGGACTAATACTTGGTTAGTCCTCCATATTGTATAGAGTGCTTTTATGTATTTTATTAGTTTTTTTGCACTTAACAATTCAATGGGATAGGTAGATAAATCATTATTAAAATAACTTTTTTACAAGGGAAATTTATATTCTAAGGACATACAGTTAAAAAGTGGTAAAATTATTCTGAGGCCTTTGATTTCAAATTTCTTGTTCTTTTCGGCCATTCTCAGGATGATGCATAAGGGATTTTTTTCTTTGTTTTGTTTTTCTTTTGGCTTCAGTAAGAGCCCTGCCCTGGAAATTTGGAGAACACATCCCCCACATGCCAGATCAGCGATTTACTAGCTGCATGACCTTGTGGCTCCTTTTATTAACTATAAATTGAGGGCTTTGAACTAGATAATTTTAAGTACTTTCAGCTATAAAATTTGGTGATTCTATTTAAAGTAATGTAAGATGTTTCAGAAAAAAATTACATCTACAATAATATATTTTATTGCTGAAAGTTTCCCAGAATATATTCTGAAAATATTAGTTTCATATATGTCAATATATATTATGTCATAAAAGGGTTTTATGGGTAATTGGTTTTGGGAAATTCAGGGTAAAACAAAATTAGACATCTATTTATGGTAGAACTTCTGGGTAACTTTAGCAGACTAAATATGGAGTAAATCTAGCAAAAGGGCACATAGAATGAAAACGTCGAAGTGTGCATTGCAGGTGTACTTCTCCAGAGGGGTGGATGGTCCAGAGAATGCTCCCTATGGAAACCCATCCTAGCCCAAACCTTCAGAGCCTGTTCTCAATCAGCAGATCATCATTGTGTCTAGCCCCACCTTGTCTCTTCGAAAATGAGTTGGGAAGGTGTGTGTTTTTTTTTTTTTTTTTTTTAGATTTTATTTATTTATTTGACAGAGAGAGAGATCACAAGTAGGCAGAGAGGCAGGCAAAGAGAGAAGGGGAAGCAGGCTCCCTGCTGAGCAGAGAGCCTGATGCGGGGCTCTAACCCAGGACCCTGAGATCATGACCTGAGCTGAAAGCAGAGGCTTAACCCACTGAGCCACCCAGGTGCTCCTAGAATGTCTTAATTCATAGTGATTTCAGCAACTGAGATTACGCAGCAGCATTCAAGAGATATTTTCATTCTTCATTTATGGTAGTGTTGGGTGAAAGAATTTATAAAATTTCTTGGAATTTTTTACTAAGGATTCTTGAGTTAGTTTACTTTCATGCTATTTAATTTTGACTTTATGATACAATGCTATTCAATTAAGTTTTCCAAGGTTAAGATTTTAAAAAATTGCCACAAAATATATGGCAACATTTGCCTTCAGGATCCTTATATCCTTATATTCTGAGTTGTAGAGTTGGCACACAGTCTCTGCAACTCTTGATAATGTTTTTTTGTTGTTGTTTTATTTTTTGTTTGTTTGTTTTTGTTTTTAATTGTGTTTAGGATAAGAACACTGTGAAGCTGAGCTGAATGTTTTGGTCTTTCACAGATCTTGCAAGATAGCTCTCCAATAACCGTAATAGACAGGTTGTCCATGCACATAAATCATAGGAGGTCCACAAGAAGGGGACTGTTGCTTTCAGTTTGGGGAAAGATTTCTCCTGTTTTTACAACAGCATTGTTGTGTGCCTGCAACACTTAGAAAAACATATTTACACGTTCAGCATCTTCATTTGCTGATACATGCTTTCTTTATTTCTGACAAATTAACAAGGTTGAGAATTGGCTAACTTGCTTTATCATCATTTCTTTTCTTTCTTTCTTTCTTTTTTTTTTTTTTGTTTATGTTGGTATTAGGGCACATGGAATTCACTTTCATTTATTTTTCAATTAACAGCTTCTTTCAGAAACTGTATTTTCTCCCTGAGTCATTTATTCTTCTTATTTTATTTCATAAATTGGGATGATGAGAGAATTGGAAAGATCTACTCCTGTTTTTGACATCTATTATTAATTTTCAAGATTCATATCCCAATTTACTATATAACCATGATTTATCCAGATATACCTTTCAATCAGTGGCAAATTTAATAAAATTTTATATCTTTTTTGAGGGGAAAGCAAGGCCTTCTTTGAAGGCCCCATGTGTAAATATTAATGTGGAAAATGAAGGAATGGGAAGCTTTTGTTTTTGTAAAGTGAGGTAGTATATAGCATTATTTAAGTGCCATTGATACAAAGCAAGCCACTCACTTATTTTCTACATTTTTGCATTTTTGTATTTATTTCCAAACATTTTACTTGATTTCTCTCAGATCACGAGGCTGACTGAAGCAGACTTGTTTCTTGTGTTTGTGATACTTACATGGAAGAGTGTGTGTTTGGGAGGAATAGGGAGGGGAGAAATAAAACATGACACTGGTTAATGTTCAGCAAAGAATTTTACAGTATCACAACAAAAGAAAAGTGGATTAAACTTGCCCAGGGAAGCCTTTTCTAAGGAGGTAAGATTTAAACTGAGCTATAATGAACAGAACAAAGTTAAGTATATGAAGAGCAGGGGAAGAGGTCACGAAGCAGCTGGAGGGGAGGTGCCAAGGTGCCTGTTTGACGAACCAAAGCAGAGAGGAAGAGCACCCTGGGTCCTGATCCTGTGGAGAATTTTAAAGCCAAGGAGAGGAGTTTCAACTTAATTCTAAGTATAAGAGGAAGCCACCAAGCAGGTATTAAGCAAGATTAAATAGCATGATTCCATTTGTTTTGAAGAGATCACTGTCTATATTACGTGCAGAACAGAATTGCAGAGTCAAGAAGGCATCTCAGAGACCAGGAGGTGGCCTCTGTTCTAGTGACCCAAAAGATAGATGCCGATGCTTTGCACTGAGGACGTGTTGGTGAGGACAATAGAGGTATTTGGGGCTCTGAGCTCATGATTTAATTACAAGCTGTGGAAAAGCACAGTCGTTCCAATCTACCCAATTCAAAGAGAAGGAAGACCACCCTGAAAAGGAAAGTCAGTGAGAAGTGGAGAGCTGAGAGATACGGTTCTAGAGGATGAAGTAAGAATGGGTTTCACATCCTCTCAGCATCCTTAATCAGACTCAGTGCATAAAAGCAGGCATACAACTATAAAATATCTTTATACAACTCCTCGTACTACACCCATAAATATTTTAGAGGATTTTCTTCAGAAATTTAAAAAAAAAAAGTTTCATAAAACAAAAAGTACACAGACTGTACCTTTGGTTCATTCTCCCTTTGAATGTAGAATCCTACTTTTGAAGCCAGAAAGGATCTTGAAGGCTGTTAAAAATCTAACCCTTCATTTAGGCAGATGAGGATATTCACATCCAGAAAGTTTTACACCATATGCAAGGCCACTGGACCAACCGTGCACAGGTTGGGCCTAGAGCCTCATTGTTCTGCTGCCTATTCCAGTACGAATTATATCAGAGTTTTTATACTCAATTAATAGCTTGAAGTAAATGTTTCGAGAGAAAAATGAAGCAGGAAGACAGAGCAGAAGAATAATGGGTGTGTAGACAGAAACTTGGAGGTTAAGGGGCAGGCCATTCAGCCTGGACATTTTGTGTGGGCAGGGTGGAGATGTTACAATGGATCACTTACCTTTCCTCAAATGAAGACAAAACATAGATACTGTTTCTCTTCTTGATCATCACTATGGTTTCTGTCCCCTAATGATCCCATGCCTGCAGCACCAAAGTGTTCTGTCTTTCATCCTCAGATGCTGAGGGTCAGGGCCTCCTTGCAAATGTAGTTAGCTGTGCTCTTCTGTGTAGTCACTTGTTTGTCGCTCAGCTTTCTTCCCTGTTAGAT
Organism: Mustela erminea; assembly: GCF_009829155.1. NCBI lineage: Eukaryota > Metazoa > Chordata > Mammalia > Carnivora > Mustelidae > Mustela > Mustela erminea. The sequence continues at coordinate 3,403,498 of NC_045629.1, forward strand.
GGCAAATCGCTCCAAGGCAGAAACTGTGTTACAGTGAACTCAGAAGAAAGTTGCAATAAGTGGATGTTGAGACTAGTGGGAAAGAGACCCTGCCCGGGATATAACACCACCTCTCCTACACATAGTCTTTAAAGTGTGAATCTTGACTTCAGTTCTGCTTTCCCACTGTTGATCATGTCAGAGGTAGAACATGGAAAGGGAGGAATTCACACCAAAGATTACTCAAAGTTGAGATCAGAAGACAAGAACACATACATAGTTGCTGAGGTAGACACAATGGAGGTTAAAACACTGCTTTGGAGTCTAGAAGGTCCTAAATTTCTTTCCTGGGAAAACAGTCTGAAAGGTTGGTAAACAGGTGAACTTGCTTGAATCTTAATTTCAATATTTCCATAACGGAAAGTAATAATTGATCATGTTACAATGATGAGGGATGATCGTTTATGTTAATATGTATATCATGCTTCACACAAATCAACTTATTGTTCATTCTCATTGTGTATAAGTAGTTCATAACCAACATTCTGTGGTTTTGATGATACTATTCTTCTTTTTCCAGGTCATTTTCATATTTTGACTCTTCTACTTAACCTTTGCTCTTCCTTTTGGACCCTCCCTCTATTTGTCTACAAACCTACGTCCTTAGGACTTATTCATTCTTGGGTTTTTAGCTTGGTCTGGGTAGACATCCAGTTCTTACCTTATTGTGGCACTCCATGGCTGTAGCATCAGGAACTGTCTCCAGATTATAGGTTCCATGTGGGTTGGGACCATGTTTCTTTTGTTTATTGATGGCCTGGGCATAGAGGCTGCTCAATGCACATTGGCTGAATGTCCAGTAAAAACTGTGCAGTGTCCATACTCATATCTCATGAGTGTGCAAGCAGCATATGCATGTTATTTATAGCTGTGTGAGTGTGTGTGTGTGTGTGTGTGTGTCTGTAGAAAGACAGCCAGGCAGATGCACATGGTTATTTATATCTGCAGATTATTTCTTTGGGGAAAATTCTATCCTAGTAATGGAGCTTGCTGTTAGGAAGCAATCATTGTACCCAGATCAAAGGCACAAAATTTGCTGAATGTTGCTTGACAGGCATACTTCATACTGTTAGGGTATAAGGAGCCATTGAGCCTCTTGAAATGTAGGGATAGAGCAAGTGAAGGGAAAGGACAGATGCATTTTGTATCTACATTTTCTGGATAATCACCTTAAGTTTTCATTTTTCTTTGCTGTCTTCAGTATGATCATTGTATTAGATCGTAAATCATAGTCCTTTAAAAAAATTAGCGATGGTAAATTACATATGACAAAGTTTTCCATCTTAACCATTCTTAAGTAGTTTACTCGTATTAAGTATATTAATACTGTTGGGCAATCAATTTCCTGAACCTTTTCATTTTGCAAAACTGAAACTCTATACCCATTAAACAACACCCCATTTCTCCCCACAACCAGCTCCTGGCAACAACTATACTACATCCTATTTGAATTTGATTCTGTAGATACCTTTGTATTTTAATTAAGGCCTGCTTGACACTGTAAAGGAACTAAGTGTTTGGACCAGCAACCATTTTCATATACACACTCTGGATCCAGTCACTCTGAAATTCTCAAGAACATCTAAGCCCTGAGAAGACTAATCCCTTTGCTCCTCGATTTACACCTGGGCTTGGTCTCATACAAAATGCCCTGTCCCAAATCTATTTTCACTAGTTCCTCCACATCCAGCCCCAGGGCCCTAATTTCTCCAGCACAGGAGCCTTTTTACCTCCTGACCTCCTGGTCCATAGTTGGGAGGCATCTGTGTTGCCCAGAGAGTTGCCTTGTGAAGTATAATGTGGACTCCTTTTTTTTTTTTTTTTTTGGCATAAAACTATGTTTTTAAATCTATAAAAACTATAGATTATACTTGGGTGTGGTTGAAATAAAATTTAATGTCAGGCATTTTTAATAAAGTGGTCTTGTTGTTTAGACCAAAAAATTAAATTAACTGTAAAACAGTCCTTAGGAAAATGTACTCCTAAGACACAGAAACATTAAATCTAACTTTTGGTAAGTGTTTCTTCACTAACTGTACACTTGTAGGGTTTCTGTTGTGTTTTTCTCAATATTGTATGAAAAAAAAAGTAGTTTTTTCCTTAGAGAAGACCTGTATTTCTAATAAAAATGGTGTGGATTCCCACCACAGCAGCCTCATCTCTATAACTGCCAGTCTAGAGCTGGTGTACGCATAAGACAGTGAAGAGCAATGTGCTTGTCTTTGGGGAACTAAATAAGAGATGCTTTTAAGTGTCTAACTTCTATCCAGGCTGAGTTCCTGATCATCATTGAATTGAGTCCCCTGTCAGGCCTGAGTATTATTCTGGGGAGAAGGAAAGGCATATGAGTTAAAAGAAGAAGTATCAGACAACAAGAGCAAACAAAAGCATTTGAAGTAATCTTAGCAATATAGCAGAAAAGAAAAGGAAGAAAGAGAGAAACACACCGGAACCAGATCCCTGTACAAGTCTCATAATTAGAAGAACCAAATAATACAAATGCAAATAAGGAGCACTTGACTTTTCACAGGCTTTAGGCTCAAAAACTTTGCCTGTTGCTTTGCTAGACCATGAACGTCATTATTTTGTTTGTCTTGAAGGCAGGCTAGACTGGAATGATAAAGAGTCTGGACTCTATGACATTTAGGTTTCCAATATTACACTATTACTTTTAAGGACATTATTGATTAGAATAAGTCAAAAACTGAATCGATATCATTTGTTTTAGTCTGTCCTGTATTATGGTTAGTTGTTTATTTGTCTGCCACCAACTATGTTAAATGCAATTTTAGAAAAAGAAGATGACCATCTAACCACTACAACCTACTATTAAATTCAGTTGAATAGCTTTATCTTTTTCAGGTGATCAATAATAGCTAAAATAATTTAACCTGTTCATCATTTTTATGTATTTTTACTTACGTGTTTTATGAAATGTTTTCCTGATCCTTAAAGCTTTATGAAAATGTTTTTCTTTTAATTAAGTAATTAAATATGTCCTCTGTGTGTGTGTGTGTGTTTATAAAATGACCTAACAATCCCTCCCATTGTTGGGTATTTGGAGGATATAAACTTCCAAAAAATATTTTGTAGTGTAATAAGAATATTAAGAAATAAAATGCTACTTTTAAAATATCTTTGCTTTAAGTTTATCTTTAATGTTTGGGAGGAGGATACTATTAATATTTTACCACAGGTCTTTTTTAAGCAAAATAACTAAATCTAATCTATGGAGAAAATGATAGCTTTAAAAGTAAAGGTCTTTGAGAAAAAAATGAGTATGATTATCAAAATAAGTTGGTCCAAAGCTTCATGTCCTGGGACGCCTGGGTGGCTCAGTCAGTTAGGCCACTGCCTTCAGCTCAGGTCATGATCCCAGGGTCCTGGGATTGAGTCCCTCATTGGGCTCCTTGCTCAGCAGGGAGCCTGCTTCTCTCTCCGCCTCTGCCTGCCACTCTGCCTGCTTGTATGCCCTCTCTCTCTCTCTCTCTGTCTCTGAAAAATAAATACATACATTAACTAATTAAAAAAAAACAAAGCTTCATGTCCCTTTTAAGTTAAAGAACACGATTCTTCCATTTCTGCATGAAGTCATTTATAAAAGCAAAAGTGTATCTGTGTTTGGAAGGTTACCTGAGAATGTAAAGCCTTTTCAGTGATAATATGAATTGGTACCTCAGTGTTCAACTGCTTAAGAAGTCAACACTTGAATCTTTAAGCATTCAGAATATTGGGTATCTGGGAGGCTAAATGGGTTAAACCTCTGCCTTCAGTACAGGTCATGATTTCAGGGTCCTAGGATCCAGCCCTGCATCGGGCTCTCTGCTCAAGGGCGAGCCTGCTTTCCCCTCTCTCTCTGCCTGCCTCTCTGCCTACTTGTGATCTCTCTGTCAAATAAATAAATAAAATCTTAAAAAAAAGAAAAAGCATTCCGAATAATTTATGAGGCATTAAATAACAAAAATACAGACCTGTAAATTTAAACATCAAATTGGCTGTATTCAACAATTCATGTATTTGGCAATATCCCACCTAGCAATAGAAAGGAGTTTTGCAGAGCAGAGAAAAGGAGAAGTTTTTGAATACGGAAAGGGGTGGGAAAAAATTATTAGCAAAGAATGCATTGTTTCAGGCAATGCACTGTTTCTGCCCTCCTAAAGGGAACAGAAGGAGTCTGTGGGGCACATTATGTCACGAGTGCTGACCAGGTAACACCACGTTGACTGGTTAAAGTTTATATTCTTGGGAGAGGTTGAAACTGCAGTTAGGTTAGTTGTTAAGCCTTGGTTTGCTAATGTGGAGTTTAGGACAAGTGACTCCATTTTGGGCTTGCAGTCTCCTTTTTACCAATTCTCCCCCTTTGTTCAGTTGTAGCTTAAGTAAAACATGTGATCATAATTTAAGGCATTGGCACCACTCAGCCAATTCTTGTAGATTTTGTTGATCTTTGTGGTGTTCACAGTCATGATGACTTCAGATTCACAATTTTTTAAGTTGGACATGCTCTTCATTCCTTTTCTGAGGTTCCAGTTTTAGGAGATTATTTCCTTGCTGGTTGGTGGCTACGAATATGCATTTAAAGTTTTTGAGAGGGGCGCCCGGGTGGCTCAGTGGGTTAAAGTCTCTGCCTTCGGCTCAGGTCATGATCTCAGGGTACTGAGATTGAGCCCCGTGTTTGCTCTCTGCTCAGCAGGGAGCCTGCTTCCCCCTCTCTCTCTGCCTACTTGTGATCTCTGTCTGTCAAATAAATAAATAAAATCTTTAAAAAAAAAAAAGTTTTTGAGAGAATACAGTGCACCTAGGAGATACTAGGATGATTATAAACAGGATAATTCTTAATGTTTGGAGTGCATTTTGGAGCAATTGTCCCTAAGACCTAAACCAATCAGAATCAAATAAGTTAAAGGAAGATCTTCCCGAAGAATCTTTAAGCTACTAACTAGCTTAGTCATCTTAAGTAATTGAGTTTCAACTTTCCCAGAAGTATTTTGTTTTCAGTTTTCCCAGAAATATTAATCCAGGTGCAACAGATGGTGTTGGCCACAGCACAAACACTTCCTTGCTCAGCTAAAAGATAATCAAGAGTTATTATTCTATCATCAGAAACAATTTTGGCCAGGGAGTCTAAGGATCTTTTTTGGGCAGCTGTTGTCCTAGCAATGGATTCTACAATGTCATTAAGAGTTAAGGTGAGATTTCTGATTATATTTTCATTACATTTACTCCCAACTGGGAAAGTATGGCCCTTCCAAAGGAGGTAAACCCTGAGTTGTAAATGCTTCCTGGTAGGTCCTTTTGATTCAATAATGGGCTTAGTTCATTTGTGGAAAGTTGGGGGCACAGTTAGATAATTTAAGAGATATTGTCCAGCTATGTGCCAGCTATCTAGGCATGGATAGGCTCAAGGAAAATGATAACCACCACAGACAAAAACAAATGCTGTGCATACACAAACCATTTCCAGGAAGGTTGTATTATTGATGGATTCATTCACAGGGATTGCTGCGTTTACCCATTCAAGCAGAGTAAGTGAGGTTTTCAGTACATACAGGGGGAAAAAAAATCTCCTAGCCTGAAACACAAAAGTCATTTTAAGTATTTTGCAAAGAGGTGCTGCTGGTCGGAATTTTTAGTGAAAAGAGACACATTTGATTTAGATAATCATGGGCATGTGAGGGTACAAGTATGTTAAGATTTATGTGGGTCATGTCTAGTTAGGTTAGTACAATTAAAATCAGAGAAATAAAACAAAACAAGGCACTGGATGCTCTGGGTGTATGAATTGGACTTGGTAAGAGACTTCTAAGCGTGTCAACTGTAATTTCTGGTCATGTTGGGAATAGAAGGGAAATTGGTCACAGGGAGGACCGGGGGCTCTAGCAATAGAGAGAGATGGGAATCTTTGAATACAAATCCAACACTGAAAGTTTACCTCCCTGTAGCAATGGCCTGGTAGATTCAGATGAGGGTGTTACCTTTCCAGGCTAATGCCAGAGTAAAGGAAAGAAAGAGAAGGGGAAAAAAAAAAAGTTTTATTTTCAGTTAGAGTATAAGTCATGATCCTGGTACCTTATGTGGAAGCAATCTACCTTGGTGTCAGCTACTTCTTTTCCTTGTCAATTTGATTCAGAGGTCTTCACTGTCTGCACAGGACCAGATGTCAGAAAGAGGTTGCTTGTTTAGCTGTGAGAAATCTCAATGCTTTACAGTTTTGTAGCTGTGTCAGTGTTCAGGAGTGCTTGGTAAGGTCCTTTCCAATGGAATTTGATGATTGTTTTCCTCTGTTGATGTTTCCAGAGTACCTAATCACCACAGGCTCCAGATGATGACCAACAGGATGCTTTCAGTTGGGATCCAGGAAAGCTTCTTTAACCTTTAGCATAAAGCATTAAGCACTTAAAATAACTGGTCATAGTAACATGGGATAATGAGGTATCAGCAGAAAGTTGTATACCGATGGACAACTTTCTACTGGTGACTGTCAATGTGCAGTTTGTTTCCAAAACTGGGAACTGTGAACAGTTAGCAAGGTGTGAAGTAGTCACATCTTAGGCCAAGGAAGTCTAGTATTTTCAGTAAGTTTATAGAGATTTTAAGTTGGAGAATCTCATCAGTTCTTTCAAACTTGTCTGGTGACTGAGGGTGACAGGGACACACTGATAATTCCAAGAGATTTGCAAAGCTTTCATTAAGGTTTGTATGATTTTCCAAGTGAAGTGGGTGTCTCAATCACTGCAGATTATGGGAGATAGAACCCAAGTGGAAAACGTGTTCTCCAATAATCTCTATGGCACTGTGAGGTCATGCTTTGTGGCAAGAGAAAGCTTCAAACCATCCCAGGAAACAAACATACCATAAGAAGAATGTATTGATAACAGCTACTAACTGGTAGTTGAATGGAATCCAGCTATAGGTATTCAGTGGGTCCAGAGTGAGGAGTTCTGAGGCCTCTGGAGACAAAGGTCATTTTTCCTGATTATGGGCCTGACAGGTCAGACATTATTGATAGACTGTTCTCACAGCCATATAGAAGTACCCCCACCAATGTCTATTCATAATTAGAGTCATCTCAAACATGCCATGGTGGGTGAAGGAATGCAAAAAATTGAAAAAAAAAAAGGGGGGGGAGGTTTTCCAGGGATCTGGGAAGAACCAAGAGGCCTTCTTGGGTTTCTCAGAGCTCCAACTGTTCATTGAATTTACAGCCATTTTTTGCTCATTTTAATTTCTCTGAATCAGGAACAGACTGTTGCCATGTTACAAGGACATCAGAATGGCAAAAGTCTAGCAGTGAGGGATTATTTTTACAGAAACAGAATGTACTTCATCTACAGTCAGCTGGGGCATTTCCCTGATGCTCAGGTTCAGTATTTTTAGTGTAAGCCTCAGTTTTGATGACAGCAATTTTAGAAGGTAAATAGCAGTAAGAAGATCATTTACTTGTTGCTCATTTTTGTTTGGGATCCCAGAGAACCTATGAAAAACCCCTTTGTTTTCATAACATCCCCAAATTATGGAGAATTCTAAATGTATACCAGCTACCAGTGTAAATAGGACAGTTTGTCCTCCTGATAACTGGCAAGATCTGGCTAGACTGTGGAGCTCTATTTGTTGGGAAGGTTGAGTTTGTGGGAGGAAGGTTTTCCCTTTCGAATAGTTTATATTGGGTAGTAATAGCACCACCAGCTTAGAAGTTCCCTTTCCTTTTTATGGTATAACCCATCACCAAACAAGGTTGGATCAGGATTAATTAAAAGGGTGTCTCAGAAATCAGGACATGGTGTTACAAAATGGGCTGTTATTACCATGGGACTCATGGGGCTCATCTTCATCATGAAGGGGTACTAATATAGCAGGATTAAGAACATTGGGACATTTAAGATTAGATTAGGTGGTGACAACAGAAGGGTCTCAGAGAAGGTTAGTCGCTTGCAGAGAAATATTGAGTTAATTCAGAGTTAAGACGACTTTGGACAGTGTGAGGGTTTGTACATAAACATCATTTGCTAGGGTTAAGTCTGCTGAGGCTTCTCCCCTCCTTTGCAGCTACAGCATACAGTTTTTGAGCAGTTAAGGTAGGCAAGAGCAACTGAATCAAGGTGTATGCCACAATGGACAATGAGCCTATATTTATTGCCGTGTTCTTATGTGAGCTTTCGCAGGGCCTGGCTCTCTCGTTCATGCACAAATAAAATGAAAATGTTTTGAATGGTTAGGTAGTTCTAAGGCAGGTGTGGTTCTATAGTCTTAGTCGTATGAAAGCCTGCTCATATTTATCTTTCCAAGGAAGTATTTCAGGAACTAAATTTTAGGAAGTTCATAGATTGAAGAAGCCAAAAGAGAAAAATTAGGAAATTATGGTCTGTAATAGTCAGCCCAAAGTCCACAAAGCTCTCACTTAGTAGTGGGCCTAGAAAATCCTTGGGGTAACTTAATTCCTTTTGGAGACAGTGTTCCTTTAGCATTCAGGTTATGACTTAGGTCATGAATACTATCTAGAGATAATTGCAACTATGGAAACTTTTATGAGCACCTATTTGGTAAACAACTACAGCAAGCTGTCATCTACATTTTGCAGAAGGGTTAATTTTCCCAGGATCTGGAGTGTGCTTGAATCTTGGTGGAGTACTTGGAAGAAAGAAGAAGGGATCTCAGTGAATGCTTAAGGCATGACTGTCCGGGTATATTGTTGATTCTTTCAAGTAAATACAAATTGATATTGTGGCTATAGTCAATAGGAATTTTGGAAAATGCTGAGCAAAGGTCCAGAACAGTGAATTATTTTGATTCAGGTGGAATTGATCAATCACAAAAGGTTTCAGCTTTGGAACAACTGGGAAATGGAGAATAACTATCTTATTAATAACTTTAAGTCCTGGACAAATTACCATCCCTTCCCATTAGGTTTCTGGGTGATAAGATCCCTATGTTATAGGGGCTGGTACTGGCATGATTAGCCCCGGAGTGACTAGGTCTTATGTTAATTGGTGTGAGGCCCTGTGTGGACTCAGACTTTAACGGATATTGAGCCAATTTATCAAGATGTTCAGTCACATCCATCTGCACGTTTTATTCTCCCAGTGTCAGTATATGAAGTAGCGCACAGAATTTCAGGCATCTAAATGAAATTAGGGGACTTCTTCCTCTTCTATATCAAGGACAGATGGCAAAGAACATGAAAGGTCAGGTTTAAGTTGGCCAGAAAACTCTTAAGGTGAGGTCTTCACTGGAAGCAAAATGTACTAGCCCTTTTAACTTAGAAAGGAGATCTTGAGCTAATAGATTGACTGAGGTGGTATCACACAGCAAAAAATGCTTTTCAGTAAAAGGTCTCAGAGTCATTTGTACTGGTTGAGATAGAAACTTGCTCTGAATTTTATTAGATACACGTACTACAGAAACCTCTTTTTTACTCTGAGTGATTTGTTGTCCTGTGAGGGTGGATTTAAAGTAGAAAACATAGCTCTGGTATCAACTAGAATTTGGCAAGGCTTTCCGTTGTTATAGCTATAAAGCTAATAGCTTGACAGATTTTTGTTTGTAGTCTTGCTCCAAGGTCTTTTCAAAGTATTTTGCTATGGTCACGAGTTCTGTCAGGCTGGTGGCCCCCATCCTATTTTCTGCCTTTTGATTAACCCACTAATCTCAGGAAATAGTTCATTTACAAATACAGCAGCTAGAGCAGGTTGAGTGACCTCATTTATCTTATGAAATCCAGAATGCTGTAGGAAGAGAGCTTCCAAATGGGCTTTAAAGTTTGTCACAGATTCATCTTTCTTTTGTTCGCGTGTTTGAATAATAGACCAATCAATGTGGCAGGGAAGACTCCAGGAATGGCTATTAAAAGATCATTTGTGAGACACCTGGATGGCTCAGTTAAGTGTTTGCCCTCAGCTCAGGTCATGATTCTAGGGTCCTGGGATGGAGCCGCACATGGAGCCCTGCATGGCGCTCCCTGCTCAGTGGGGAGCCTACTTCTCCCTCTCCCTCTACCTCTCCCCACAACTTGTGTTCTCTCTTGCTTGCCCCACTCTCTCTCTCTCTCTCTCAAATAAATAGATAAATAATCTTTAAAAAAAATAAAAAATGAGTTGTTCTATTGTGAGTTATTTCTTGTCCACTAGAAGACAATGCTGGAAATCAAGATCTTGAATCTTGGGGCACCTGGGTGGTTCAGTCATTAAACATCTACCTTTGGCTCTAGTCATGATCCCAGGGTCCTGGGTTCAAGCCCCACATCGGGCTCCTGGCTCCGCAGGAGCCTGCTTCTCCCTCTTTCACTCCTTCTGCTGTGTTCCTTCTCTTGCTGTCTCTCTCTCTCTCTTGGTCAAATAAAGAAATAAAATCCTAAAAAAAAAAAGATCTTGAAAATCATTCTTGGGATTGTGCTATTCTGCTTCCAAATCTAGTTTTGGGCTTTACCAGGTCTTACTGCCATGTGCACAAACTGATAAAAATCTGGTAGCCCATGGTTACAAGTCCCAATTAGGACTCTAGCACTTCAAAAAAAACATTTAGGGATCACTGCTGGCTTAGAAAATCCTTTAATTGTGACCTTCAGTTCAGTCTTTGGTCAAGGAGTGAAAGATATCTAGGGAGGAAATCCTGCAACCTTGGGTGGCTTTTTTTTTTTTTCCCCCTTTAAAGTAAGCTTTTTGGCCAATATGGGGCTTGAATTCACGACCTGGAGATCAAGTGTTACATGCTCTACTGACTGAGCCAGCAAGATGTCCCACTGGATTGCTTTGCTTTAATTCAGTATTCTCTTCAGAGTGGACAGGCATTAGTATTCTCTTCAGAGTGGATAGAATTAGTAAAATGTGAGTTACTCAGGTAAGGAAGGATAAAGGGGAATGGGAACACCTTAGTTTTATCATCTTTTGTTTTGGGTACCTCTGTGTCTTCAATTTCTCATTAGCCTTTTGTAGAGTCTTTAATGAGGCTATTTTGGAATCCTGAAGCCTTTTGGAAGGTTCTTCATACCAATTAAAGTAGGTACCACTTTCTGTTTGTGTAATTTTGGAACCCTTACTTTGAGTTGCACTTCTTAAATGAATGAGCCTGTCTTAACTGGAACTTCCCCATAACAGCCATTGTAATTCTAGGTAGTTTTTAGTAGGATTTAGGGAGGGATTTCAATCAAATGGGGAAACTGTAGAAAACTAATTAGATCAGGAGCTCCATGCAAAGAGAGTAGAACTTAGAATCTAGAACTGACCTTAGAACTGCAGAGTAATAGGTTTGTACCAGGCTTGTGTTTCTTGTTGTCCCCAAAGCTGCTGAAAGTGTCCTTTAGCCCTGCTGCTACCAAATCTGCTCAATAACAGAAATTCATCCATTTAAATTTAAAGATCAAATTGGCTTTATCCAATGATTCATGAATTGGGCAGTGTCCCATAGCAATAGAAAGGAATTTGGAGAAGCTATAGAAAAGGAAAGACTTTTAACGAGGAAAAGGAACAGGAAAAGGAAATTATTAGCAAAGAATGCACTGTTTTTGGCAAGGCCGCCTTTCTTAGGGGAACGGATAGGGTCTGTTAGGCATATAATCTCCTTATTTTGACCAGGTAATTCCATGTTGATGGATTAAGGTCGCATACCTGGGAGGTTGAAAGGTTAGGCATTAAGTATTGGTTTGCAGATGTTGGGTTTAGCATAAGTGACTCCACCTTGGACCTGTTGTCTTCTGTTTTAACAGGAGTCAAAAGATTTTGATTCATTTGGTAAATGTTTTTGCATTCTTGCTTTTTGCTAGGCACTGTTTTAAGTTTTATGAATAGGCAAATATGTAAGAAATTCTGATAGCTGAAAAATGTGAACTTACAAATATATGGACATGCAGATATTTTATGTAGTACAAAAATATGTGTATATGTATATTAGTGTGTGTTTCTAAATGTAGAACTATATACACTTGACAAAAGCCTAAGGATTTTACCTTACCTTTTATTTACCTTAAAAAAAAAATGATGACTTAATCCAGTCTACTTTAAATCATATCTAGTTTTATTTTTAGAAAAATAATCAAATGGCTGTTACCTAGTAATATAATGTCCACATGTTTCCTACATTATTTGGTTGACAGTTAGAATACATTAGAGTTAGTGTTAAATCATGAGATAGAAAATACCGTTCAATTGATACAATTCTATTCAGTTGAGTTGGAAAGTTATTACTTTTATAAAAGCATTAAATAGTATGGGCTTTGTATATTTTCAGTGAAATTTTTTCAAAGGCTAAAAAGCTATCTGAAGTAAGTCTAGTGACCCTTCATAACCACAGGTTCTTCTCATATTTAACCAAAAAGGTGATGCAGGAATAGGAGGATTTTTACTGAGTGGTTTCATGGACCATAAAACTTCAAGTATAGCTCCACAGTTATGCAATTACTTTGAGTCTTGGCAACTGGTCTTTGATGGATAATTATATTTTATGGAAACTCAACTCTGACAAGGGGAAAAATTTAACATAGAAACTTTCCTGATTAATCTTTGTGAAGAGAGAGTTGCCCATACATCAAATATAAAGGTCAGGTGACTTGGAATTCAAAATTCAAATAACCTCTCTTTAAATTGTACATTTAGTGTGACTCCATATGCATAGTATTATTTATTCTGAGTTCAGTAAAAAGACCAGATTTAGTTACTTAATACAAAGCATATGAACTATATGTTTAAGGAGCCCTTTATTCTCTAGTTTTAATCTCTAAATATTTTATAAATAATTTCATTTGCTTTTTATTATTGAGAAGTTTATGAGGTATGAGAACTTAAATAACCACTTGAGATAACATAAATAAGATGACACGTAAGTGTAGTGTTGAGGTTGGCAACAACTGCTTTTCTGCAGTTCCTGCTTTTCTGCCCCCACCTTATCTGGTAAAGCACCACACTGACCTTTTCACAGGGAAGCAGTTAGCAGTGCCCACTGAGGTCACCAGGATTATGCTATCTCTGTGTCCTGTATTTTTAAGGTTTGCAGGAGAGAGATGTAGAAAAAAACACTGCCAGCATACTCCCATTTCCTTGTGTTCTCTCTTCAGTATGCAGAAATGAAATACTGTAGATTTCAAAATTCATGTTTAGTTGTATTCAGGGAGCATTTCATCATGGTCAGATGAGTGGGGAAGACTGTTGCCATGAGGTCCTCCTAGGATTTAACTTTTGGGCATGTACAAATTCTGCCTATTTAGAGGAGTCATAGTTCTGTCTTGTTTTCTTCCATATGTACCATTTTTTCTCATCTCTTGACTGCAAGTTTCCTTTGAGGGCAATTGTAGCTTCTAAGTTGTAGATTTAAAAACAAATTAACTTGAAATAAAGCACAAATATTTAAAAATATAATTTGTGCTGTGACCAGCTTTTGTTTTTGTTATTTGTAAACAGTATTTTTCTCTTAGGTTGGAGGGAGATCAAGTGTAAATTATGTCCAATAGCATTAATTGAATGATGAGGTATGAAAATTTTCTTAATGTCTCAGACCTAAAGCTATAGCTTATTTTCCCCCGCAAACCATCACTACATTCTATGGGAAGTAAATTGAAGAATTGACACTTTGTAATAGGAAGAGATTACCGTGTTAAGTGTTGTACAGCTTTAAGAATTTCTGCCTTGCTGATTTCATTAATGAAATGGCAAACTTCCCACATAATACCATTAAAAATTTTGGCTGGAGATGTGTCATGAAAGGTAAGTTGCTTCTGTAATGTTAATTTCTTAAGCATCTGTAACACAGCAATCTGTTCTTCTCTTGGGGTGTGCTTTCTATCCTCTGCTTTATCAATTTCCAGAAGGAAAATTATCTCAAAGACATTTTTAATTGAATCCTGGTTAATCAGTTTTCACTGGTAGCCAGGATTAGATTCCTAAGGAAGTTGAAGTTTCAGTATCAGGACTTGGGAAGCAAGGTTACAGAGGTATAAACTGACAGCTGAAAAATACTGCAAGGGCTATAAAAGTGGAAACAAACATAATGTTTTTATTTTATTAAGATAAATATTGAAGTCCTACTTCTTATTATCTTCCTGGAGAATATCAATGTAACTTGTTATAGAATTTTCTTAGGGTAGATTAGACTTTTATTTAGAGGTGAAAATTTTTTTTTCTTTGACTAACAAGTTGAGGGAATTAATGACAAAGTATTTCATAGAAATCACTATACTGTAAAAATGGTTAAAAGAAGACTCGTATTTAGTCTATGGCAATACAAGTTTTGATGATCAAATCAGCAGTTTCAGGTAATTCAGCAGATGGCATGCTTTTCTTTAGCTCTTGGTGGTGTTAGTTTCTTATCATAGGTGGTCACAATTTCACTTGATTAGTTTTTAAACTTTTGATTTTATAAACATTTTATTTGACATTTTTTCCGTATGATAATGATCTAAATTTGTGCTAGTATATCTGTTATGATCTTCCTATTTTATAAGTAGAATTTTTGTGAGAGGTCTCATAAAATTCTACTTATTAAAAAAAGTCAAATAATTCATTGTAATGACAAAGAACTATGTGAGGTGAGCTCTGTAGAGAAGTGTTAATTTTTTAAAAAATCATTGATTAGGATCATTTACGTTTACTGAAATGAATGATATGTTGATCTCAGTTCTACAGTACTATTTTATATTATAATATATCCCCAAAATGTTCTAAGTAAAGGTTGCAAGGTTGATCTTCAGATCTACAGACATAATTTTCTAGCATTAGTATTCTACAAAAAATAGAAGGTGGAATGAAAGACAAGATGGTCAGATCAACAGGGAGACTGTGATAATCTGAGTCTTTCATGTCAGTCAGCACTTTATATATTATATTTCCATTTTTCTAAGGATCTAATTGGTTTAGCTAGTCTTCAAATAATGAGGTTTTCGAGTGTAGGTGAAATGCTCATCTAAGTCCTTTGGGCTGCTGTGACAAAATACAAAATACAAAACAAATTTTAAGTTCCAAAAATACTTTATTTAAAAATATTTTTGCAAATACATTAATAAATAATATAAGTATAATATGTACATAAGGAGAATAATGTATTCATACAAAGTAAAAACTAGTAAAAGGTCAAATGTTTATAACTGAACAAAACCTATGTAAATATTTTAATGATAGTGTAAGTAGAGTAGGTGCTGATATTTTCTTAAACAATTCCTTACCCTCTACATCCATGTGGAAGTACTTCTTCAAATGGATTGTGAACCTATTCTAGTATTTCATTTATTCCTTCAGAGCATTTGTATCTTTCCACTCATGGTTTTTAAAACATGTTTTCAATCTTACTTTGTTAGACAAAATGAGAAATTTCCCTTTACAAGGAAAATAATTCATTTACCTTTTTATAATATAAGGAATAATATGAGATTATTTTACAACAGATTTTGGTTTTTATAGCTCTACAATTTACTTTATTTTTTTTTTTTTGCATTTTATGAACTGGCTTAACAGTATTGGATTTCTTAACTCTTGTAAGTTTTGAAGTATACAGAGCTGGCTTGTTTCTCAAAACAGATATAATGCAAGATTATTGCTGAAATACTTAAGGACCATTTCATAAAATGTGGAAAAGTTGCAGTTTAAACTTACAGTTTGATGGGGTCAGTGGTCATAGACTGGGTGGCATATACATTACAGAATTTTTTTCTTCATAGGTCTGGAGGCTAAAAGTCCTAAGATCAGTATACCAGCATGTTCAGGTTCTGGTGAAGTCTTGTTTCTAGGGTACAGACAGCTGTTTTCTCAATGTGTCCTCACATGGTGGAAGGGGTGAGGGCTCCCTCTCAGGCTTCTTTTGAAGGACACTATTCTCATTCATGAAGACTTCTTCCTCATGACCTAATCACTTCCCAAAGGTCCCACCTTCTAATAACATCACATTAGGCATTAGGATTTGAACATTAATTTTTGGAAAACACGTTCAGAGCATAACAGATCCCTTCAACATATAACTGGTCTAAATGTGGGTAAGAGGCTGATCCTTGATTAACCCAGTTGTAGATAAGCTGGATATATTACATGTATCAAATCATGGTCACTGTACATAATTAACACTTAACAATTTAATGCACAGCAGCTTTCATCAGAATAGGGTTTTCAGTATGGTGCATACTCAGTATAGCCCAGATTAAATAAAAAACTCCTGGACATTGGGTATGAAGAATTATTCCATAATGGTTGTTGCCAATTAAAATTCAAGGTTAGACCAAAATTTCTACATGAAGTAAGGGATTTGGGTTGGCTTTAGCTGATATTGGGGAAAAATGGGTAATGTTTGGGACAACATGATAAGTTCCATTTGGGGGAATGTTGACTTTGAATAAAATGTTGGTATTCACGAGGACTAATCGAATTGAAGTGCCATATAGGACCTCAGAAGAGAAGCTGGGAGTTGTTCCTATGCAGATGATGAATATATAGGATAAAAAGAAAATAGATGAAGATATTTCATGGAAGACATGAAATTTAAGAGGATGTATAGAAAAAATATAATAAGAATGGATTAGGAGAGGGTGCCTGGGTGGCTCAGTGGGTTAAGCCGCTGCCTTCGGCTCAGGTTATGATCTCAGGGTCCTGGGATCGAGTCCTGCATCAGGCTCTCTGCTCAGCAGGGAGCCTGCTTCCCTCTCTCTCTCTCTGCCTGCCTCTCTGCCTACTTGTGATTTCTCTCTGTCAAATAAATAAATAAAATCTTTAAAAAAAAAAAAAAAAAAGAATGGATTAGGAGAATGACTTCCAGAATGTTAATTTAAGGAGCTCCATAGCCCTCAGAGCAACAGTCATAATAGTTAAAATTGTAAAATGAACCAATGATTTAAAGTCTGTGGAAATTCAGTGGCCTACAGCAAATAAAGAAACATCTATTCAAGAAACTTATTAAATCTCCATAAGAATACTGACAATCTGTGTCTGAGTCACAACCAACTCTCCCCAATTTGACTCAGTATGTCAAATGCTTTTTCCTGACAAGTGCAGCCAAGGTACAGGCCACCATTTCCATCCAGTTCTCAATATGGGGCTACATAATCTCCTCTGGAGGGGCAGGTCATCAACTTTTCTTATTTTACTCAGCTCTATGTTCCAGAAGCTCCATTCCAGGCGAGAAAAACTGGGAGGTCGGGGGCTCACTTCACCTACCTATCTCCCATTTGTAAGGTAGAAACTCTCAAGATGCTACTGGTCCAAAATACTGGGATTGCAATTTCCTTAGTCCTGGCTTAAACATAGAGGTTCATTGCAAGGAAAGGCAAGCATTAGAGAAGATTAGAGCTTCTTGTTCTACTCAGCTCCTGATCATAAAACAGCTGTAATTCTAGAAGTGGGCTTCTAGTTTTTGACTTGAATTATGGAACAGTAACATAGAAGGTTTTCCCAAGAGGAGAGGCAGACTTTCAGATGTAGTGCTCCTAGGATTTCCCAAAGGGAAATGATTTTATTTGGAAGCAGGTGTGGGAATTTTAAGCCTAAAAGTCCTACTGAAAACAATGAAAATTTTGTTTATAATCAATTAGGAGGATACTGGTAGTTCTTTGAGAGCAACAAGCTAAATCTTGTTCTATCTAAAACCTTAACAGAGAAAATAAAGTTTAGAGACAAACAAGAACAGATACATTTAAGAAGAACCTTCCTGGGGCTGGAACAAACCATGCGTTCTGTCCCCTAAGTCTGTAAAGGGACCTAAATTTAACTGGATCATTTTTGTGGAACAATTTCAGCTCAGGGCACTTTTGAATATAATAAAGCAATGAGCCTGAAATTAATGGGAACTTATAGCTAAGTGTGACATAAACAGATGTAGACAGCTTAACAGAGAGATCAAGGAAAGAGACCATCAAAAGAGTTCTTGAAAACCTCTGTCATTCCAGGGTGACTGCACACAGGCTCAAGGCAGTGACTTCTGAGAAGTGACACCAGAGATGGCGCATGGAAGGGGAGAGACATCAGTGAAATACTCTAGCCAACTAATGAGACAAACGGGAAAGCAAAAGCTGCAATAAGATTTGGGGAAATAGGGTTAAGTATCAGTAATCATAATTGTTACATTATTATCTAAAATGTCTGTTTTTCAACAAAAAATAGGGACAAAAAAAAAAACAGGACAAAATGACCTATATATGGGATGAAAAAATAGAAACTGTTTGGAGAGGGCTCAGATGTCAGATTTCACAGAAAAAGACTTCCAAATCAGCAAGTACTGGTATGTTTAAAGAACTAATGCCAGTGATACATACAAAAGTAAAGGAAGCTATGATGATAGTGTGTCATCAAACAGGCAATAAAAATACAGTGATAAGATTATAAAAGAGAACCAAATGAAAATTCTGGATTTGGAGTAATTGAAATCAGTGATCAGTAAGTTGAAATGAAACTAAGCAGTAATTAAAAAATAAAAATTCAATAGATGGGTCCATCAGTAGATTTGAGCTGGCAGAAGAAAGTAAACTTAAAGATAGATCAGTAGAGACTATGTAACCTGAACAGCAAAAAAGAGATGAAGAAAAATCAACAGAGCTTCAGGGAATAACCAACACATGAATAATGGGAGTAGTAGAGTAAGTAGGGAAAAAGAAAGTAGAAAAAATATTTGAAGTAATAGTAGTGGAAAATTTCCTAAATATGATGAAATGAAGTGAATCTAGATTTTGGAGAAGCCCGGTATACTCTAATTAGCCTAAAGACAAAGACTCTCAAACCCGGACACATCATAGAAATATAGTGTATACTGAAAGCCAGAGATGAAGATACGCTCTTAAAAGCAGCAAGAGAAAAATAACTCATCATGTGTAAAAGAATGCCAATAAAATTAATTGCAAACCTCTTGTCAGAAACAATTTAGTCCAGAAGTTAGTGAAATGACATACTAAGGTGCCAAAAGGAAAACAACAACCACCACCACCACCTGTAAAACAAGAATCTTCTATCCACTAAAAATATATTTAAAAGTTAAGAGAAAATAAAAGCATGTCCAAAGCAAAACCTGAGAGAAAGTATTGCTTCTAGACTTGCCTTCAAAAAAATGTTGAAGTTCCTCAGACTGAAAACAAGTGATCCCACAAAGTAGTTTTAATCTAAACAAAAAATATTAAAGCATAATGTTAAAGTAATTATGCAGTTAAAAGAGAGTATAATTAATTGTAGATTTATTCTCCTTTTCTCTGTTGCCTGATGTATAGCATTGTATTTTTGGGACTGTAACATGTACAAATATAACTGTTGGACTCTAACACCACTAGGATGTGGGTGGAAACAAAGCTTATTAGAGTTAAGTATATAATACTAGACAATAATGTGAATCCACAGGAAACAGAGCCAGTTAGGAATCACATTTATATATATGACTGGATTAAGTCTGTGTATATCTGAAACAGATTTTGTTAACAAAACGTGTACTGTTAGCCTCAGAGCAACTAAAGAAATTGACCCAAAAGTGTAGTGAAAAATACATAAAGAATCAAAACTATATAATAAAAATATTAATTCAATGAAAAATAAGAAAGAGAAGAAGAATGGTATAAAAAAATATATGATGAATAAAAAAGCCAAAGTATAATGGAAAATAAAAACCCAACTACAGCAATAATAACATTAAATATGAAAGAATTAATCCACTCAAATATAATCAAAAGGCAGATATAGTCTGATCGGTAAGAAAAAAATCCAACTCTGTGCTGTCCACAGGAGGCACACTATAGAGTCAAAGAAACAGAGACTGAAAGTAAAACCTCGGAAGGAGATAAAAGAGATCTTTTAACAAATGAAGTGGCTATCTTACTGTCAGAGAATATGTATTTTATTTTATTTTATTTATTTCATCTCATTTCATTTCATTTTTTAATATTTTTTAAATGAGATCCGTACTAGGCACAAACTCTTGACCCTGATTAAGACCTGAGCTGAGATTAAGACTTAAACATCAACTGACTCAGCAAGCCAGGTGCCCCAGACAACATGCATTTTAAAAGTTTTATCTGTTGCTAGAGGTTAAGAGCAATATTTTTATAATAGTAAAAGGTAAAGACATGAAGCAAGAAGTACCAGGATGGAATAAAAAGACAATTCAAAAGTAATCAAAAATAATAGTTGGAGACTTTAACTTCTTATCAGATAATACATTTAATAATGGATAAGACATCCAGAAAGTAAATCAATAAGGGAAGAGGAAACTTGAACAATGCCCTCTAGATTTAACAAACACCTATAGAACATTCCATTGAGCAACAGCAGAGTACATGTTTTTCTCAAGTGCCTTTGGGAAATTGTCCAGGATAGACTATATATTAAGCTATAAAATAAGCCTTAATAAATTTAAAGATATTGAAGTTGTGCTAAGCATGTTCTTAGATCATGTAATTAAAATCTGTATTAGGTGGTTCCTGGGTGTCCAGTGGGTTAAGCATCTGCCTTGGGCTCAGGTCATGATCTCAGGGTACTGGGATGGAGCCCCATGTTGGGCTTCCCACTCAGCAGGGAGCCTGCTTTTCCTTCTGCCTCTCCCGCTGCTTGTGTTCTCTCTCTCTCTCTCTCTCTCTCTCTCTGTCCCTATCTTTCAAATAAATAAATAAAATCTTTAAAAAAAAATAAAATCAGTATCAGAAGAAAAACTGGGCAATTCACAAATACATGGAAATTAAGCTAAATCCTTGTAAATAACCGATTGGTCAATGAATAAATCACAATGGCAATTAGAATATACTTGAGATGAAAGTAACTGAAGACACAGCATACCAAAACTTACTGATATATATATATATATATATAATGGTGCTTAGAGAGAATTATATAGATTAGTGCTTATATTAAAAAAAATCTTGAATGACATAGTCTATCTCATCAACCTGGGAAAAAAGGCAAAGTAAACAGAAGTCAAGAATAAGAAAGATGTGAACAAAAATTAATAAAATGGAAAATAAAAAACAGTAGAAAAAATCAGGGACTTAAAAGTAGGTTCTTTTAAAATACCAAAAAAAATTGACAAACCTTTTTGCTAGAATGACCATGTTCAGTCGACCCTTAGCCAGTGTGGGGGTTAGAGGCACAACCTCCCTTGCAGTTGAAGCCATGTATAACTTTTGACTTCCCCAGAGCTTAACTATTAATAGCCTATTTTTTTAAAAGATTTTATTTATTTATTTGACAGAGATCACAAGTAGGCAGAGAGGCAGGCGGAGAGAGGGGGGGAAGCAGGCTCCCTGCTGAGCAGAGAGCCTGATACAGGGCTCGATCCCAGGACCCTGAGATCATGACCTGAGCTGAAGTCAGAGGCTTTAACCCACTGAGCCACCTAGGTGCCCCAATAGCCTATTATTGACCATAAGACTGTTACTACATATTTTGTATGTTACATGTATTATGTATAGTATTCTTACAATAAAGGAAGCTAGGAAAAAGAAAATGTTATTAAGAAAATAATAAGGAAGTTGGGGCAGCCTGGGTGGCTCAGTGGGTTAAAAGCCCCTGCCTTCGGCTCAGGTCATGATCCTGGAGTCCTGGGATTGAGCCCCACATGGAGCTCTCTGCTCAGCAGGGAGCCTGCTTCCTTCTCTCTCTCTGCCTTCCACTCTGCCTACTTGTGATCTCTGTCTGTCAAATAAATAAAATCTTTAAAAAAATAATAAGGAAGAGAAAATACATTTATAATACTGTACTATAGGTTAGCTATGATCAAAAAGAAAGGTAAAAATGAGAATTGGTGAGGATATGGAAGAGATTAGACCCTTCATGTTCTGCTGGTGGGATTGTAAAATGGTGCAGTCACTTTTGAAAACAAACCTCAGATGTTAAACAGTGTTACTATGTGAGCCAGAAATCCCACTTTTAGGGGATATAGCGGAGAAAAATGGAAACATATGTCCACCTAAAAACTTGTACACAAATGCTTACATTATTCATAATAGTCAAATACCTATTAGTTCATAAAGGGATAAACAAAATGTTTATCTTCTATAAAATGAAGACTACTGACAATAAAAAAGATTGAAATAATGATATATATTACAACATGGATGAACTATGAAAATATTACAGTAAGTGCAATAATGCATTCAACAGAAGAGCATTATTCCCTTTCTGTAGAATGTCCAGAACAGGCAAATCCATAGAGTGAGAAAGTAGATGAGTGCTTGCCAGGGGATGGAGGAGGGGAGAACAGGTGTGATTGCTAATCAACATTGTGTTTCTTTAAGGCTTTATGCAATATAATAAAATTAGACAGTGGTGATGTTTGTACAACTCTATAAACAAATGAATTATAATTTTTTAATAGGGGGAATGTTATGGTTTGGGGATTATAACTCATTAAAATTATTAAAAGATAATGTCGTAAAGAGAATTCTCCCAATTTTTTTCTCCTGCTGTATTTCTCTAATACTATACTAATTTTCTATGCCTCCCTTACAACATGTATTCCTATACAGGAACAAGAGTTTAACAACCTTGAAATTTATTATATGTATATTGCCTATATTCTTGGAGCTGCATAATGTATATTTCTACATAGTCAAGGAAGAGTACTTTCAAATTTCATTATTGTAATAGTTTTCAAACTGAGATTATAAGAAAGTAAGGAATTTTCAGAAATGGTACCACATTGTAGTGTAGATCAGGATGTGTGGGTGAAAGAAACAAGATAATTGTAAATGAGGAAGGAATACAACAATGCTACCCTGAGTTTCAGAAGTCAACCATAGCATAGTGACCTTTAGTAATTTTGCATGTAAGAATTTGCTGTATTTCCGTTCTTTACCAATTATAATGTTTTTTCTATGCCACCAAACAATTCTCCAGTTCTCAGTGGACACTGACAAGGTGTCTCACAAATTTAACACAATTCTGGTACTATCTACATGGAGAGTGTCAGATTTCACAGATTAAGGGTTCAGTTCTACAAGATGGCCCCAATTTAGATACCAGTCACAAGCCCAGGCAGTCAGTTGCCTGTGCTTCTGACCAACTAGCTTGAATCTGGAGGTTCCTACAATTCCCCTCTTGGGTTTGATTTATTTGCTAATTCGCTCAAAGGAAACCAGTTCACTTCTTAGGTTAGCAATTCATTATAAAAGAATATAGTTCAGGAACAGCCAGATGGAAGAGATGTACACAGCAAGAAGTGGGAAGGAGCAAGGAACTTCCATGCTCTCAGAATCTCCACATTTACCAACCTTGAAGTTCTCCAAACCTCGTCCAGTAGGATTTTAATGGAAACCTTGTTACATAGGCATGATTGATTAATCACTGGCCTTTGGTGATTGATTCAGCGTTCAGCCCTTTTCCCTCTCCAGATACCAGGTGGATGAGACTGAAAGTTGGTTCTACTGAAAGTTTATCCTTAGGTGTCTTCCAAAAGTCATCTCATTTACATAAACTCAGTTGTGGTTGAGAGGGGCTTGTTAGGAATATCAAGACATCTTTGTTGTTTTTATCACTTGGGAAATTCCAAGGGTTTTAGGAACTCTTTGCAGAAACTGGGATGAATACCAAATATAGAGTTCTCATAAATCACAATATCACATTGTAATTGTTTTTTATTTGGGAAAGATTTGTTTTTCATTTTAAATATAGCTTGAAAACTGTTAATTTTATTGCATAGTAATTTGGACACAGATTTCTACTATATTTGATTTGAAGCACATTAACTTTTATATTACTTGAGGTACTTGTAGTACAGATAATCTTGGTGGGTAAAAGTAATAAGTACACAGACAGCCTCAGAAACCTACTTAACTGGAAACAAACTCCCACATGTCTGCATTGACAAATGGGTAGTGTTAAAAGAGACTTTAAATTGGCTCTTTATGGTAGTGCCTAATATCATCAGAAAGGTGGAATTCTAAGTAGTACCTTTCTCCTGATTAAAATACTTCACTATCCCTGTAGGGTAAAAAGTGAGTTTCATCTAGTAATGGACCTCTTGAGAATAATTAGGTTTTACATATTGCTTTAACCATTAATTTACAGACATAATTCTAGGTATGATGCCAAAAATTTATTCATAGTAAATAGAATGCCTAGAGAAATACTAAAATCAGCATTTTGTGAATGCAACCAATAGTATTTATATTGTACTTTTAAACTTACTTTCTTGGCTAGATTTTAAATACATACAGACATTGGAAACTTGGAAGAAGAGCATTATTTTTGCAGGAATACATTATCCATGTTTAAGGTTTTCATGTTCCTGAATCTCTTTGTGAAGGAAAAGCTTGTCATTGTATTTATGCTTACATGTATATATGCAAGCATTTTAAGTAATTGTATTGTTGAGAAGGTCAAAGAGGATGTTAAGGAAGGTCTTTAATCCTAAGGTGAGAACAGTACTTTTCTGTGGCTCTGCATTGAAAGGAGGATGATGTTGATTATAGTATGGAATACAAGGTGAACCATCATATTCCTGTTGAAGAACCTTTGAATTCTTACACACCTAAGCATGTGGGGACATTTCTTTTCCTTTACATTCTTTTCTACTCTCTACTTACTACAGCATAAGATTCTAGTTCCCTAGGATATCTGTTATATGCTCAGTAGCAGTGAATTTTATTATATACTTTTTTGGTTGTGTTAATAGTAATGAACATGTTTTTGTGTGTTTGTTTAAAACATATTAAAAATATGTTTTTACTACATATCATAAATGATATGTAGTATCATATATATATGATACTATATATATATATATGATACTATAAACAATTTATTGGTACTTTGTACAAAGTATAAAGTACTTTGGTATTTGGTATTATTGTACAAAGTACAATATAGTACTTTGTCTTAGGTGGTATAAATGAGTTGTGAAAAAATAAATTATTTTCTACCATCCACATAATATTGGTCAAAATTCTCCAGTTCATTTTTCTTACTAAGGAACATTATAAAGAATTGTGCATTGAATTGGGATAATTCAATGAAATAATATTATTTCAAAACCAAAAGAATTGTTAAAGTTATCGAATATAATACCCTAATTTTTACATGACAATACTCTTTTTTTTTTTCTCTGAACCTAGAAAATACCCTGAAGAAATGAGATGAAAGGTGACAATGTTTATGTAGAAAAGTCAGGAGCTAAGGACTTTGAATGGGTTAGAGGACACAGCAGAGATAGGGTATTAAAGATAATTATGGCCACTTCTTTATTTCATTTAGAATCATTTCAGATGTTAAAATATAGTAAAGGAAACTTTATTATCTCAAAGTCAATAGGCCTTTTAATTAATAGAAGTGCTAGAAAAAAATGGAGTAATTACTTAGTCATATCATCTCATACTTTATTCATTATTTATTTATTTATTTATTTATTTTTATAGATTTTATTTATTTATTTGTCAGGGAGAGAGGAGTGAGAGTGAGCACAGGCAGAGTGGCAGGCAGAGGGGCGGGCAGAGGCAGAGGGAGAAGCAGGCTCCCTGCCAACCAAGGAGCCCAATGTGAGACTCAATCCCAGGACGCTGGGATCATGACCTAACCTGAAGGCAGCTGCTTAACCAATTGAGCCACCCAGGTGTCCCACACCTCATACTTTAAATCAGAATATTAAAACCCCACAGTAAGGTGATTTGAACTTGGTTTTTGCTTTAAGATGGGAGAATACAGAGATAGAAAAACACCAGTTGAGAGAGAGATATTAATGAAAAAGAGATAAGGAAATAATCATTTGATAAGATCTCAGAAGTTCCAGAATGGAGGAAATCCCAAGTCTGATAAAAAGTTATACTGAAAATTGAAGAGGGCCACTCAATGTAGTGTGGAACAATAAATGAAAAAGAAAGGATAGTTATGTCTATTGGCACATTTGTTGGATTTGGGTAAGTTTTGGGGGATGTTATTTTTAGATTGCCCTTTTAAAAGGAAAATTGGAAATAAGATTATTTTCTGGAAATAAATCAGGTGGCCACAGGTTTGTAACTTTGAGAGGAATGGAGACATTGGAAAATAATGTGCTATGAAGAATGGGAGAAAATACTGACATTAGGAGAATTGTGGGTAGTAGCTGAGAACCCAGTTGAGTTTGGAAACTTAGTATATAATAAAGGCAGCACCAGTGTATGAAATTGTGTGACCTTTCTCCCATGGCATTCAGCAGTTTAGGGGTTTTGCAGGACCGGCAAGCACATTTGTCCAGGTGAGGTTCCCCCCACCATACGCACATGTACATGCACACATTCCATCACCACTACTCCACCCGGTCAGTGTAAAAGAATACTGTAGTAGAAGTGCTCACGATACTAACAAAATTGGGGCTGGCTCAATAAAGAATGAAAACCGACTCTAGAACACTCTGCAGTGTGCTCACAGCTCACCAGCTTGACCTGCACACATAGGCATTACTTACTACTTTTTTTTTTTTTTTTTTTTTTTTAAAGATTTTATTTATTTATTTGACAGACAGATCACAAGTAGGCAGAGAGGCAGGCGGAGAGAGAGGAGGAAGCAGGCTCCCCACTGAGCAGAGAGCCCGATGCGGGGCTCGATCCCAGGACTCTGAGATCATGACCTGAGCTGAAGGCAGAGGCTTTAACCCACTGAGCCACCCAGGCGCCCCGACTTACTACTTTTTCAATAGATTGCCGTTTTCCTCTGCTCATTGAATACCATTTATTTAGCTTCTTAGTAGTTGACAATCAGATTCTCTTCTACCCTGAAGCTTTAAAGTTTTTTTAGGTCTAAATGCCTTTTTCTTTAAACATAAATATTTTCTGAGTTTCAGTAAGTCTACAGATGCACGTTGACAATCAGGGAGGATAACTATTTGTCAAATGAATCAACTGTAAATTTTAAGGCAAAAGAAAGGAGACTTAGAAATTCAAAAGACTAGCTGAATGCTGGGAAATATATTCTATTCAGTTTAATGTTTAAATTAGCATTTATTGGCTTGTCTTGTTATTTGCCATTTTAGAAAGCAAGTCTCTTAGCTTTTTTCATTTATTTTATCCTATTTCCCCAATCTTATACATACAGCTAAATGAAATAAAAAGATGTTAGTATTTCGCCACTGCTTTAGTTATTCTACGGTGATAGGATTTTTCAAAGGAATAAGCATGTGCCAAATCACCTGCAGTATTACGGATCTTGGAAATAAGGACTGTACTTCTCATTATTCTTGGATAAATGTATCAAGGTGAAAAGTTAAAGCAGAAGCAATATAGATACATATTTTTTCCTCCACAATGTTTGAGGAAACATTCTTTACGGAAAGAGCATTTCATTCTTCCGTTCTGTGCTTCTCGTCTCCTTCAGTTCTAATTTTATCTGAAAGCCTCACATTGCATGTCAGAGAGAGTTATTTTGACACAATAAAACTTGGAAATAAGGACAAGATTAAAATATATAGAATGTACTTTCTGAAACAATAAAGTCCCTCTGAGTAAATAAGCTGAGGTACTTCTTAAAATTCTAACTATTAGAGAATACAGTATTGGGGCACCTGGGTGGCTCAATGGGTTAAAGCCTCTGCCTTCTGCTCAGGTCATGATCCCAGAGTGCTGGGATCGAGCCCCGCTTTGGGCTCTCTGCTCGGTGGGGAGCCTGCTCCCCTTCCTCTCTGTGCCTACTTGTGGTCTCTGTCAAATAAATAAATAAATAAATCTTAAAAAATTAAATAAAGAGAGTTGCACCCTATCCCCATAACCCTAATTTTAAAAATAAATAAATAAATAAAAGTTTTAGTTGATGATGTGACCTAATGATGATCAAGATGTTTGTTAAAATGTGCTCCCTGGAAATGATCTGGATCTCCTGTCAATGCTTTTCACTACTGAATGCTATCAGAAGGGTTATAGTTTTAATAACTGCCATTTTTCATAAGCCTTGAAGTTCTAATATCTAGGACCTTGATATTAGCAGGTACCTAAGAGAGTTGCTTGCTTTCTGATATAAATTTGAATGTGGAAGCCAGTATCACATACCTTTTAGATTGCCAGCAGCCCTGCCATAATAATATTTAATATATTTATTTTATACAGTGTATGTGTAATGAATGGCACATCTAGAAAATAATTAGCCTTTTTAATGGTAGACTTCTGTGAGCTACTGGCCTAGTTTATCACTTGAGAATATAAAATTTAACTTGGATTTACCCATACTCGACAATTACGTGAATCCAAAACTGTTCTCTGTATGAACTATCCCTGTGGAATGAGAACCCCACATGTATTATTTTAATTTAAACTTAAATTAAGCTTAAACTAAACTTAAGCCGTGGGTCTGTCTAGAGCCAAAGAGAGCATGCGCATATTTCACTCCGTGACATCACACTGTCTCATTCCCTCCCTCCAGCTTTTCAACGGCATCACTCCAGAAATTTGGCCCTCTGTCTAGGGCAGTTTTTAATCCCTATGCTTAGCAGATTATTCCCATAAGCATACAGACCTATATTTATGTTTTACATCAAAAAAAGGTAAAACTTAAATTTCTTGATTTTCATGAATTGCTACTTCTCTCTGCTTTCTGTTACTCTTCAGTGAAATTGTCCACAGCCTGTCTTCCATTCCTTTCCACTCCTGTTTCATTCTGAATGCACTCATGTCATAGTTCTCCCTCACCCCATTACTGAAACTTTCCCTAGTCACCATTGAGATTTATGTTATTAAAACAATAACCAATTCTTAGTACTCATTTTAGTGAGTGCTAGTGAATTAGCTATTAGTACATTTGTCACAGTGGGTCATACTCTTACCCAGGGAATGTTATATCACTTGACTTCAGAAGAACAGTGGCCCAGTTTTTCTCCACTCTACTAGTTACTCTTTCTTAGTTTTTTGGGGAATGATTGGGGGCAGATTAGGGGGAGGATTAGGAGCTCCCCAATCTGGAGATTTTGGAGCGTCCCAGGGTTTGATTGTTGGACATCTGCTATTTTATCCAGTTTCCTGCCTCTAAAACCTATGCTAATTCTGAAATTTGTATCTTCAATCAAGACAGGTCCAGCCTCATATATATCTAAATTTATATATCTATATTTGTATCTGTCTATCTATCTATCTTTCTATATGTATGCAGCTCAACATAGCTCTTTTATTTAAAAAAAATTACTTATTAGAGAGAGAGAGAGCACATGGAGGAGCTGGGGTGGGAGACAGGGACAGAAAGAGAGGGAGAATCAGACTTCCTGCTGAGCAGGGAGCCCAATGCCAGGCTCGATCCCAGCAGGACCCTGGGATCATGACCCGAGCCAAAGGCAGACGCTCAAGGACTGAGGCATGCAGGTACCCTCAACATAGCTCTTTGGATGTCCAAAAACCATATTAAAGTTATATCTAAACTTAATTCTTTATTTTTCCCCCCCTCTCAAACCTTATCTTCTGCATTAAAAAAAAAAAAAGTTTCCATTTTTGCAGTTCTTAAATCCACAATTTTTCTTCCTCTTTTTCACTGTATATTTACTCCCCTAAGACAGTATCTCTTTTCTTAAAATATATCAGAATTCTCCTAAGTCACATGACTTCTGCCATTACTGTTTCATCCAAGTCAACGTGTATTGTGCCTGGATTGTAATTATAGCCCCCTTACTGGTTATTAGTCAGTTTTTTGTTTGTGTTTGTTTGTTTGTCTTTGCCCACCCCTCTCCAGTGTGTTCTCGACACAGTGACCAGAGTGATCTTATTAAAGTCGGATCTGATCAATTCCACTCAGTGACGTTCCATCCCACTCTCTTGAAAGCCAAGATCCTGTCCTGGCCTGTGATGAATCTGGCCTCAAGGCCCCTTCTTTTTGAACACAGATACTGCCTAGTCTGTCACTCACCTCTAAAAACCCACAGGTCTTTGCATGGGGCTTTGCCTTGCTGTCTTGTCAGGCTTGAGCATTCTCACCTCAGTTGTTGTCACCTGTCTCCTACGGTTCCTTCATCACTCGCTCCTGTGTCTCTGTCGCACGTATGCCTTCTCTGCTAGGTCTGTAAGATGCTCACTTGACCCTGGCATCTTGCCCCCACTTCACATTCTGCTTTCTTTTTCTCCATAGCACTTGTCAACCATGGGCTCACTAAATACGCTAAATGATTTGCTTCAGTTTGTTTGATTCCCCCACTAGAATCTAAGCCGCAGAAGCGTGGGGATAATTCTAGCTATGTTGTTCCCTACTGCATCCCCAGAACCTAGATCAGTTCCTGGCCTAATAAACATTGTTGAATCTGTTGGGTAATTGTGGCTGGTATTAACATTTCATCATTCCTCACTACAGGAAAAGTACGACCGTGGTCTAGAAAGACCAGGAGGGAGTCTGTTCTTCCATTTAGTGCTGACCATAATAACTAGTCCAGGTGTTGCCTCTTCATGTTTCAGGCTCCGTGATCTGCCTCTGCTCTTGCCGTCTGTGTAGAAATGATTGATTGCTTAGGGCCAGGCTTTTAATATCTGCAGCGTAGAGTTTTCAGTCTTTTTCTCGCTAACGTTATTTCTAGTTCAGATTTTAAGCCCAAGTGTCATCAACTCTGTTCCTAAAAATCTATCAACTCCAATTCCTCCAAGTTTTTAAATCACAGAAATGCAGCAAGAGCTGTGTGTACTCTGGGAGTGCCTGTTTTTCCCCATTATCCTGGAATGACTTCTCTTTTTCTCCTGTTAGATTTTAGTTCTGCACATCTTTATCCCTGTGTATGCCTCTTTCATCTTTCCTGTGACAGCTGGAGGGGCTTTCCATTTTTGGGAAAAGAAAGAAAACATCAGTGGTGAGTCTGACCTGAGAAGAGATAGCCCATAATGCAAGTATCGCAGACCCCGTGCTACTTACTGTTAGCAATATCAAATATTATCGTTGTCTCCAATAAACCAGGCTTTTACTCTTTCCTGCCCTAATGTCACATTAGTGTATAAAGAGCAGAGACTGTGCTTTATAAATATGGGCAGAAATAGCAGCTTCCTGCTAGTTATTTAATGTACTTCATTCCATTCTTGCTAGTCTACTGTAAATTTGGATGAGAGGTTTTCCTTTGTGTCACTGGCGGACTAATTTGTTTATTTTAGCAGATTGAGGGAAACTGTTTCACTATGTCTGAACTTTTGGCCCTTTGAAAGCATCAGAGCATAGTTACTAAGTGATACAGTTGTCACAGTGCATTTTTTGGTTATGTTTTGTTTTGTTTTTGCCTTTCATTTTCTTTCCAGATACCTTATCATCTAATCTAGTTGATGACTCTGGTTCATCATTACTACCCAGGCACTCAATAACCCAGGGTTTCCTGGAATTTGAACTCTACACATTAAGACAGGCCTCCTATTGCATAATCAAAGTAGAATGTAAATGGGATAGCAGTAAAACTAGTGTTAGGTTCTCTTTCTGGTCTAAACTGGTGTGACTTGATTATTGTTTGTTGAAGGGCACTGACAACTTCCCTCTCAATGTCAGCAGGCAGTGCTCTGCTACCATGTGCTAAATTGTGTGGTTCCCTCAAGGTTAAACACCTAGTTTGCAGCAAAATGTATGGGTTATAAAAAAGTAATTTTACAAGTATCAGTTTATTTGATTTATACAACCCTTGTGTGAAGAAAGCAGAGAACTGAACTCCGTTTTGTAGATAAGAACTCTAAGCTCAGAGAAATTAAATGCTTGCCAAAGGTGACACAGGCAATAGAGCCATTGAATCAGCCCAAGGACTAAGGTTCTGGGGCTCCAGGACCAATGCTTTGCCAATACTTGGCACCTCATTTCTTATCATGCTTCTCACGTGTCACTAGACATTTTATTATATTTAAAAGTTTTGTTGATCAATAATATCTCTGGAAACAATGAAGAAGCATAGCTATGAACTGAAATGATGAGATTAAATCATTTAGGAAATTGATAACATCACAAAACAGACATTTTTTGAAAAGATGTTTTCTCTCTCCTGAATACAGAAACATAATGTCATTACTGTTTAGCCCTCAAGATAGTTTACTGCGTTTTCCCCCCCAACTGTGTCTCCTTCATCTTTATTGGTTCCCCAGCTATAATGTGATTTTCTGGAAAATATGGGTGATATCTTTTTTTTGTATGTATTACTAATGGTTCATACTTGGTGTGTAGTGTGACTACAGGATCGATTATTGATGATGAAATGTATTTTCATTTTTAAGGTTCTCTGAACCTTCCCCCTACAAAACTATAAATGTTATTTTGGACTATCATTCAGTGAGAAGATTCATTTATGGAGGGTAGGGAGGTATAATAAAGATGGTCAGAAATTTTAGTAAATATGAAAAGAGTACATCCAACTAAAACTCTTTGTTTAAAATTGAAGTATAGTTGACATATAATTTTATACTGGTTTCATTGTGTAACATATCCATTTAACAATTATATTCATTACATATGCTTACCCAATAAGCATAGTTACCATCTGTTACCATACAGTTATCACAGTAATTATTAACTGTGTTCCCAATGTTGCACTTACATTCCCTGTGACTTATTTATTTTCTAACTGTAAGTTTGTACCTCTTAATCCCATTTACCAATTTTACCCATTCCTCGCCCTCCTCCCCTCTGGAAAGTACTAGTTTTTTCTCTGTATTTGTGAGTCTGTTTCTCTTTTATTGTTCCTGTTTATTTGCTTGTTAATTTGTTCTGTTTTTTATAATCCACATAAGTGAAATAATATGTTGTCTTTTTCTCTCTTAGTTATTTCACTTAGCAAAATACCTTCTAGGTCCACCCATGTTATTCCAAATGGCAAGATTTAAATCCTTTTTATGGTTGAGCAATTTCTATTGTGTCTATGTACTACATAGACATCTATTGACAGACCCTTGGAGTGCTTCCATATCTTGGATATTGTAAATAATGCTGCAGTAAACTTAGGGGTGCATATATTTTTTTGAATGAGTGTTTTCAAATAACCCCATTAAAAATGGTCAGAAAAACTGAATCTTCCAAAGAAGACATCCAGATGGCCAATAGACACATGAAAAGATACTCAACATCATTCATCATCAGGGAAATACAAGTCAGAACCACAGAGAGCTATCACCTCACACTTGTTAGAATGGCCGGCATCAAAAAGATAAGAAATAACCAGTGTTGGTGAAGATGTGGAGAAAAGGGAACTCTCCTGCACTGTTGGTGGGAATGTATATTGTTGCAACTACTATAGAAAATAGTATATGGAAGTTTTTCAAAAAAACTAACAATAGAAGTAACATATGGTCCAGTAAT
The DNA here is from genome assembly GCF_009829155.1 of Mustela erminea. NCBI lineage: Eukaryota > Metazoa > Chordata > Mammalia > Carnivora > Mustelidae > Mustela > Mustela erminea. The sequence goes on from NC_045629.1 coordinate 3,436,641, forward strand.
TTCACTTCTGCTATTTACCCAAGGAAAATGGAAACACTAAAAACTCCAAATTCTTAAAGAAATAGATGGAAAAAAAGAGAAATGACTTGGAAAATTTGGTATTGAACATTTCTCTCTGGGATATTGGATTATTTTCAGTACAAATGCAGTATTTGTAACATGAACAGCCATTAAGTTCAACTGTAAAAAAAAAAAATCATTATTTTAGTATCTTAGTACAATTTCCTCCTTTGTTGTGGAAAGAAATCCAAGACCATTGGGAGGACTGCTCAGTTCTTCTGTTTGTTCTCCATAAGACTTTTTCAGATTTCAATTCTTTTTTTAGTATATGTGCTGCCAAAGCGAGCACCAGATTTCAATTCTTAAAATTGTTTAAGAGATTATGTATATTACCTCCTCCAAATTTGGCAAATTTGAATATTATTCATAGATTAGAATGAAAGTTACTGTATGACCCAACAATTCCACTACCAAGTGTATACCTACTACCAAGTATATACCCAAGAGAAATGAAAGTCTATCTAAACAAAACCTTATACAAAATGTTTTTAGTAATATTATTTATAATCAATAGGTGGGAACAAGCCAAATCCCCATCAACAGACTAATGGATAAGTGAATTGTGGTATATCCCCCATATTGGAACATTATACAGCCACAAAAAAGGAGTGAGGTAATGATACATGCTACAACACAGGTGAACCTTGGCAATGTTATGCTGCATGAAAGAAGTTGTTACAAAATACAATATTTTATATGATTCCATGTATATGAAATGACAAGAATAGGCAAAATAACAAAGACAGAATTCAGATTAATGGTTGTCAGGGTCTGGTGGGATGGGAGAATGAGGAATAACTGCTTAAAGTTATGAGATTCTCTTTTGGTGTGACAAAAATGCTGTGAAATTAGTTTGTGTTAATGGTTGCACAAGTCCATGAATATACTAAAAATCACCAAATTGCACTTGTAAAACGTGAATTTAACGATCCACCAATTATATCTCAATAAAGCTGAACATAAAAAAAAAATGCAGTGCATTTTATATTTGTTTAAAATAAAGGGCAACTAAATTATTTCTTTTAAATACTTAAAATATAAATGTTACCTACTGAAGATTAAATATTGGTGTTTTTTATCTCCCAAACAACTGAAGTGGCTTTATGGGAAAAATAGATGCTTTAGGAAAATCTTCATGGAATCTAGCAACATTTACCTTTTTTTTTTTGCTAAGTACTTGAACTAAAAAGAAAAAAAAATCATTTTATTTAATTTAAAAGAAATTTAAAATTTAAGAATAAAACTACATTTCAAAATTTTAATGTAAATATCATGGAAATGTTTATTGTCTTGCTTTAATTAAAAGGCATGATTATCATGTGAAATTTATTTTCTCCTCTTAAAGAATAATTCTATATAGAAGATAGATGTTTTTATTACTGGAATTACTTGATATTTTACATTTTTTCCCCTGCAAGTGGAGCCACCCTTATATATATTAGAACACTGTACTAATGCCTCCATAGGGGATAAAAATGATTTGGCCATCTTCTTTCTGGAAAATGTCCAAATGAAAATTGCTTGCTCACTTGGCATTATCAGTTAGAATTAAGTTATGCTTCCAGGTGTCACCATCCTGTTCCCTAGAGTCTGGTCCTGATCCAGAACAATCCAGGGGAGGTGAATTTCACTGTGGTTGATATAGGGTTATTGCTCTAGTTAAAAGACTTTGCCAAGGATCCAAAATTATGCTAAAACTTTATTTCCTGTCAGATCTGCAAAATTTGCAGAAGAGTACACATTATGGCAGTGTTTAACAGCATATACATGAGGACCATGTACTACCAGGAACATTATTTAATGTCCTTTAACCTCAATTTGTGGTCTTTATTAATGCTTTTTTGTAAGGGTTAAATATGATGATGTACACACAGCTTTAGAATAATAACTTAAGTAGTTGTAATAGTGATCATACAACTGCTTAAATTCTGTCCTCTTTTCTGCCCCATTTATTTTGTTTATACTACACCAGCTTCACACTGAGAATTACTAACTTTGAACTGTTTATTCTGGAATTCCTAGTAAATTAGGGAAAATTTTTGGAAATATTTGTCACTTTAAATACTTATATCAAAGGCTGGTGATTTCCCACATCCCAGCAGAGAAAGACAATGTAAGTCATGTTTACTAAGAATTAAGGATTTTGTCAGGATCCAGAGGATGAGCTCTTAATATAATTCTGCCATGGATATTGTGCTTACCTTTCCACTACCTCCTTCCCCTTCCCTTTTCATGCTCCCAACACCTCCCCTGTGCAGCTAATGCTTGGTGAAGCAGACTCAATCTTGACTGGACAAAAAGACAGATTGCTCCATCCTAACATCCTAACCAGTGGAAATGTTTGCTATTGGCATATGACCCCTTGTGTTTCAATAATGTCTATGTAGAAATGTCTAGAGCTATTAGAGAAACAAATGAAGTTCCTTTTTCTCCTGAAATACCTTCCAGAAGAAAGCCTCTGTTGTCCTTGGAAGTAGATGAAGGAGCAAATAGCTATATAGCTACTTAGAACTAAAAGGGGAGCCAACATTAGAAGAAACCTGGTATCACATGAGAAGGAGCAGAAGAAATAAATGAAATTGGAATCTTTATGGCATTATTGCACTGCTGAACTAAATCATGTATGAAGCGTCCCTGCCCGTTAGCTTTCCATTATTTGAGCCAATAAATTTGCTTTATTGTATAGGCAGGTAGAATTATACTTTTTAGATTTGTTTTGTTTCTTGCAACAGAAAATATACTGAAGTACCACAGAGTCATATGTATTTTTTCTATTTCTAATATGAACACTCTAGTCTAGTTAAGTGTCAAAAATCTCTCTCTTCAAACTGTTACTCATGATAATGAATGCATATTAAAACAAAAAAGAAAAATTTATATCTAAACTGGGGAACAAAATGATAATAGAACATGGTGTCCTTATCATTATGACTGTTAAAGAAATACAAAGAAAATCTTACTTTATTTTGCAAAATGCAGTGAACCATTTCAAGAATGATAAAAATTATTAATCTTTAGTAAGAGATTATATATTATCATGATAATGTGTCTTACATATTACCTTTAATTGAATGTATGCATCATAGTTTTTTTTTAATTTCCTGTGATGTTTTTCATCTTTGAAAAAATAATAAAGATTATTTAAACATAATGGCATAGTCTACAGCTTTTGCTATAAAAAATGAATGATTGTATATTAATACAATACATTTTTAAAAATAGAATTCAAGTAGCTTTTTATCAAAATAAACTGAAAATATGACAAAGATTGTGGTATATGTATAAATATAAAATAATGTATCTATTGCATCATTTTTGAAGGTGGATATATATCTTAGTTAAGATACAGATGATGAATATTTAAAACTCTGACATAAAACAGTGTATGAGATAGAGTTAGATCTGATGATGTGTCTGTTGGATATTTTGCTAATATTCCATGGGTCCCTGAGGCTATATTCCTTGTTTCTTAGGTTGGGTGAAGTCTTTCGATCTCTCCGCCAGTTCACTGTTCTATCTTCTGTCATCAACTCAGAAGTCGAGTTCATCCAGAAGTTCTTATTTTTGTTATTTTATTTTTCATTTCCGTCACTTCTGTTTTTTAAACTTCTTTTTCTTTGTTGAATTTTTTTTTCCATTCATTTCAAGAGAATTTGAATTTGCTTGCTGAAACATTTCCATGATGATTGCTTTAAAATTCTTGTCAGGTTACAATATGTATGATTCATCTCATTGTCAGTGTTAGAGAATAGTCTTAACTTTCCAGTTGTGATCTTCCTGGTTCGTGGTATGACACATAATTTTTTTTATTGTATCCTGTCTTTTTTCTAAACATCTTATGAAACTCTGCACCTTATTTAAGGGTTTTTTGTTTTGTTTTGTTTTGTTGTTTTGTTTTGTTTTGTTTTTCTTTTTAGTAGGCATTGACTCTATTTAGATGTAGCAGCATACAGGTTCTATCCCAATATTGTAGACTGACTGACTGGTATCATTGGCTGTTGCATTTTTTGACCCTGTGTGGTACTATTTCAGTTTCAGTAGTTTCTCCTGTGTCACTTGAGTATCCACTGGTCCCTTCTGGTACTGCTTGAATGGACAGAAGAAGTTGCCCAGGCTAGGCCTTTGAGTGCCACTAAATGGGGAAAGGGATCCCTTGCCTTGTGGTGACTCTGAGCATTTCCAGGCTAATACCTATTGTGTAAAGATATCCCCTCATTACAGAGGAAGTAGGGCGGATGAAGATCGCCCCTCAAGAGGATGCTTGTTGGGGCAGGGTTACCCCTGTGGGTCTTTCTCACAGTGTAGTGTCTCTGGGTAGGAGGAAGTAGTCTCAGGTCATAGGGAACAAACTGGCTTCCCAGGCTGGGCACATTTTGTAGCTCCATGCTTCTGCTGATGACCCTGGCTGGATGATGCTTCTAGGTGGGAGAGAAGAGTCAGGCCAGGGAAGGAGGCCATCTCCAATGGCCACTTACTGTCATATGGTTTCTGATTTTCACCAGTTTTCTCCAACATATTTGTGTTGGTGGGACTCCCTTTCTATGCTAGAGGAGCTTCTGAGCCTGCCTGGTCTGTTTTTGTTTTTATATGGAGGGTCAGGAATTGCTGGGCCTGAACGTCCTTCCTCTGATGAGTGGGGGTGCTGAATGACACCTCCCTTCTGAGATTCTCCTCTAGTCCTGGGCCCCAATCAACTTCCTTTTCATTTTCTACCATTTAGAGCTCTCTTTTGGTTGTCTTCTTGCAATTTGTCCCGGAGTCGGTCATTATATGGCAAGGAGGAGCCGGGAGAGATTGTCTTCACCGTTTTGTCTGGACTAGGAAATATTGTGTGTGTGTGCGTGTTTTGTTTTTTGTTTTGTTTTAGTTTTTTAGGTTACACTGCATTCTCTGGAGAGGAAAATAAATTAGCAATATTTATCTACCAAAGGAGCTGAGAGTTGACTAGACAAAATTTTAAAGGTGAAAAAGTGATAACTATGTAATATATATTGATAGTTCTATGAATTGGTTTCATATCTGTCATCAGGCAGACCATGACTGGTTCCTGAATGATGATAAGTCTGTAGGATTTCAGAGAAGAGAAGCATCACAGTGCGCTAGTGGGTGGGAGAATTTTACTGAGTCCAGTTCCAAATTTCCTCAATAAGAAATTTAGAGGGACAGAGAAGAATTTCTGGGATTATATACCAAAATAATATTTCTGTGTAGAATGCAATACTTTGTGTTTTAGAGTACGAGCTCTAGAGTCAGATTTCTGGATTAGAATAGGCACTCTTCTCCTAACAACTAAGTGATGCCAAGAAAGTTGCCCAACTCTCTACAGTTTTCTGATAGGAAAATGAGCTAGTAATAGCACCTGTGTCAAAGGGATGTTTGAAGGATTAGATGAGCAAATATGTGCCCATTTCTTAAAGGTGATGTCTAGACAAGTACTTGATGCTTGTTCTCTTCTATTATTAGACATATCCTGTGGGAACTATTTCTTTTCTTAGCAGTCAGGTCCAATTTTCCAGTTTCTCTTCTTATGTGAGGTTCATTATTGTGGGCCGTTTTTTTCTTTTTTTCTTTTTCTTTTTTTCTTCTTCTTTGTTGTTGTTGTTTGCTTGTTTGTTTTTCAGTCATCCTAGATGTGGTTTGTGGCTGCCTGAATGGATGGATGGAGAAATGAAGAAAAATTTTCATCAGACTTATAGCGGCTAATGCTAGAGAATGCTATGATGATTTAATTCTACCTATGGCTAATCCCAGTAAATCAAATGATCTGTCAACCACCTGTTGTGTCATACTGCTGATTTGTTAGAATAAGTGAATTAGATTCCTCATAAGATTTACAAATGATTATGCTAAGATGCATTGCTTAATGCATGCTCTATGTAGCTCCTGTTAATTAGGTATTTGTCTGTACTTGCAAAGTTATAATCACTATGTTAGAGGCATCATTGTATTTCCTCACAACATGTGAATAGTTATTTCAAGTAATTTGGGGTAATTTTCATTTTCATTCTTACCCTCACAATTTTCCTCTTATGGTGACATGACTTCTCTGTTGGTGCTTCAATTAATTATTGATTTGTTACAATTTAATTCGCTTCTATCAAATCTTAGATTTTCCATGATTATCTGTAAGGATATTACATGTGCTTGTTCGAGAAGTTGGTAAGCTGCCTGATTGTCATTTCTGGCCTCCTCTGCACCCTAATTCTGTATGATTTGCATGCTAGTTGACTGGGAACTGATTTTTATATAACATGTAGCTCCCACTTAAAATGTATAATTTAATTTCAATGCCCATGCTTTTTAAAATTTTAGTTTTAATATTGGGAATATCTCATTGTTCATGGGATACAAATTCTAATACGAATACTACTCTAGCTGAAGGAATGGTTGGGTATACTTGGACTACATTTCCTTTTGGTCTAAGAAGCATGGTAATGTACTTTGGCATATGTTTGCTTACCCTTTGTCAGAAACACATGCTAAAGGAAGGAGGTCTATAATTTGAGAAGGAGCGTAAGCATTTTTGCTTTTGGATTTAATGGTGACATTTTATCTTACTATGCTCTACTGTTTGAGAACAAATCTTGCCACAGCCATTGTCTCTTTATTTGTCTGGAGTAATATATTTACATTTTTGTTTTGATTGTTGTCAATCTTCCAAAATCAGTGATAGTTTCTTTTGAACTCTTATAAAAAATCTTGCAAGGTGCTAATTATCTTTTTCTCAAGTAAGATTATGTATAATGCTGGCACTCTATCATATTATTTATCTCTTGAACCTCCTTTTTTTTTTTCCCCTTTCCATAAAGATTTCTTAATGGAGCCTACTTTCTTGGTAAATTTTATTAATCTATTGATTTTAAAAGAAATTCCTTAACTTGTATAAAAGTAAAAACTTTATAGTTACTGATTCTCTCAATACTAGTTTGGAATTATGTCTACTCACTACTTAAATGTAGTAAACATTATGTTCAATTATATCAGGCACTATTCTATGTGTAATACTTAGAATGATCTATTGAATCCTCATAGAATCTCATGAAATCTTTTCCACATTTGATAGGTGAGGAAAATGAAACACAGAGAGTTTTAGGAGCTTGATCGTGATCACACAGTTATTAAGGGGTATTCTTGTGTGGTTTAGTAGTTTTACCAATCCTTATGTGTTTCACTAATGTTTAGAGTGATAAGCCAATCAAATTCTTAACTTCAAAAGACAACATCTGAATGTATCATATGATTACCAATACATATAGATTAAAAAATCATTTATGTTAGAGAATCAGCAATATAGATTTTTTTTTTTAAGATTTTATTTATTTGTCAGAGAGAGAGAACGAGCGAGCACAGGCAGACAGAATGGCAGGCAGAGACAGAGGGAGAAGCAGGCTCCCTGCCGAGCAAGGGGCCCGATGTGGGACTCGATCCCAGGACGCTGGGATCATGACCTGAGCCTAAGGCAGCTGCTTAACCAACTGAGCCACCCAGGCATCCCCAAGATTTTTTTCTTTTGAAGAATAAGACATTTATTAGGTGAACATGATGAATGCATTATCTTAAATTCTGAGAGGCTCTCTTAAGTGGTAAATATATATTCATATATGTGTGTGTGTATATTTTTTGTTTTTTCCTAAATACACACCCACTTGCTAAAAAGCTTCCCCAATGTTTTGGTTGCTTAGGAAACCTCAACTCATATTCTATCAACCACAGCTTTCAATAGACAAGCTACCATCTTTTAGGTATGATTTTTGGTTATAAGATGGTGTTTGGTTGTAGGTTTCCTAGTGGGGAGTAAAGGGAAGATGCTGGTGTCTGTGAACTCAGAGACTAGTTAACTGGTTGCCCTTATCTAGGGCACAGGCCTCTTTCAAACAATTCCATTTTTTTGGCAGTCAGAGGGCAAGATGGTAACCTGTTTTGCTGTGTTTCAAATTTCATTGCTCACTTCCCTGGAAATAGAGTAGTGTCATTTTCTCTATATTTTTTTTCTTCATGTTGTCACACTGTAGCTCATTCATTTTAATAATAGTGAAATATTTCCCTAAATCAATAATATATATGCCACTTGACATGCTGAATATGAATAAAATGGAGACAAATTTAAATTACTTCTGTCATATGTCTGGTTTGTCCTTTTAAATGCAGGACTAGGTGTATCCATGTGACTGCATATGACATCGCTTTGAAATGGGATAGGCTCCCCATTAAATAATGAGTGCACTTTTTACATATGGCTTATTGAATCAGTCTGATCACATTATTGACAGACTGGAGAACCAAAAAGACTGTAAAGGATTTATAATCTGGCAGACATAATTTTGAATTCCTGCTCTGCCACTTTAAACTTTTTTACATTTAACAAATAAAGAAAACTTTCTAATCACAGTTATTAAGTGAGATTAAAATACTCACGTTTAAGGAGTTTTGAAAGATAAAAACAATGTTTTAAAGAGCCAGACATTTGTATATGATATTTAGTCTTAGTCTTATGCAGGAATACCCCATGAACCCTCCCATATTTTTAGGTACAAATATTTCTCACTTTTCCCAAAGATCTGTAACAACTCAGAATTTTGAGGGCTTTCATAGATTTATTTAAGTTTAAGCTTTTTTTTTTTTTTTTTTTTTTTTTTTTTTTTAAGCTGGTAAGAATTCCTTTACTGACAGCAAAATGTTAAACCTAGTGCTTTCTGGTTTTACTGTGTATGTGTGTGTGTGTGTGTGTGTGTGTGTGATTCCAGTCTATTGCCCCAAGGCTAGAAAAGATCTTTTGAGCATTTCTGGTCCTTTTATTTTTCTTTTAGGAATTGTGCTATTAAATATTAGCACAATTTTGGACAGAGATTGTCAATTCCTTAATGCCACATGAAGAGGAATATATTTTGTGAAATCACCCTGTTTTCTGACACTGAAAGATGGACAGGTTGCTGACTTAGCACCTGGTGCTGAGAATACAGAGGTGAGCAGAGATAGTAGCTTCAGCCCTCCTGGACCTTGTGTTCTGATGAAGGTGGCAAATTCTTAAGTAGTAATAAAATGTAGTGCTTCTAGATTCATAGAGGAAATGCTTTTTTTCATTGCCTCTTTGTTAGGATCATGCTATGGCCCACAAAGCCCTCCCCAAGTAGGACTTTTCATGTAGTGGATTCAGGTTGTTGCACCATAAAAATAACATCAAATATACTTGTGGTGAAAGGTTAGGTGAAATTGGCAGAAGATGAAATATTTCCATACACACATTAATTTTACCTAAAAGGGGGGTTTTCATTAAATAAAATTTTACTGCTTACATGTTACATCCATACTGTTCTTCTCCTGGGTATGTTGCCTGAATCCCATTTTTTGTTTGCTTATCCTTATGCAGGAAAGTACAATGGAGGCTGTTAGTTAGAGTGTTTGTGTTTTAAGGGTGGGCTGTATTGTAAAGAAACGGAGTCCTGCTGCACACATAGAAATTACTTTCACTATCCTGTGTGCATCCAGAGTTAGTACTGTGGGTACTGGACTGCAAAGTTGATGAACCACAAAAATGATGAAATGTGCAGGATCTTGATATTAATTCCTTACCTTTGTACAAACTTTAAAATTTCAGACAGACTATCTATTGGTTAATGTCTCATCTAGTTGCAGCGACTCTGAGGTTGAGAGGTCATACTATTAAACTTACTGGAATGAAGGCCATGCTTTAAAATGTAGGTTGTGTCATTATTCCAATATGGTGAGGTTGGCACATCAGGAGATATTGCTATTGAAGTGATAGTTTGTGGATCAGTTTCCAAGAGGAAGGGACACAACACCTCATGGGAGTTCGTGTGGGAAAGTACCAGGTCCAGTAACAAAGTAGAGGATGAGGGTCCAACTCTGAGCAAGAGACTTTATTGTGGTTTCTGTGGGAAATGACAAGTGAAGCAGGATAAACAGGTTTAGATTAATAGTATAAAACTTTAAATGCATTTAACCTATTTCCCTGAGGAAATTAGAGAAAAAATAAACATGGGCCCAGGGTTTTCACAGGTACCCATGCTGAGAGAGGACAAACCTGAATCCTGAAAAATTTACTCTGGAGGAGGAATTCCAGAATCGCAGAGTAAGGACCTCAATTAACTCAGTCTTTCTCTAAAGTGACAAAAATATGACAAAACATCTAAAATCAATCATGTCATAAATTGGGCAATTAACCAAGCCTACAAAATGAACCAAAGATCATTTATCTGACAGAAAATATTGAACTACAATGTGACAACAGGCTCTGTGATGTTTTAACTTGGGACTCTTCCCATCCTTCCTCCCAGCTGCACATACAGACCAGTCCAGTGCTATAGTAACCAAGAGCCAGAATCATTGCAGACAATGGAGAGATGTGACTATTTTTACAGCTCCACTAAAGCACCATCCCTTGGGATGCCTGGGTGCTCAGTTGGTTAAGCATCTGCCTTCAACTCAAGTCCGAATCCCAGGGTCCTGGGATTGAGTCCCACTTCTGGTTCCTTGCTCAGGGAGGAGCGTGCTTCTCCCTCTGCCTTGCTGCTCCCCCTCCTACTGCTCTCTCTCTCACACACAAATCAATAAAATCTTAAAAAAAAATAAAACACCATCTCAGGGCACAGTCAATATACTGTTCAAATTTTCAGTTCTTTGGAAAATCTCAGAGTATAGGAGCTATTTGATTTGATTCAGAGCTCAGCTCAGAGTCGGGGCAGCAAATAAAAAAGTCTACCCCCATATTAACACAGAAACAACAGAAAACTGCAGGCAACATGCTAGATACTTAAGGCTGCCATTCAGTTGGGGCAAATAAGAGTCTGGTTATGAATTTAAAAGGAAACAGAACCAAAAGACAGCTGATAGAATGGGAGAAGATATTTGCAAATGACATAACAAATAAAGGGCTAGTATCCCAAATCTATAAAGAACTTAAACTTAATTCCCAAAGAATGAATAATTCAACCAAGAAATGGGCAGAAGACATGAACAGACATTTCTGCAAAGAAGACATCCAGATGGCCAGTAGATAGATAAAAATGTGCTCAACATTACTTTGCATCAGGGAAATACAAGTTAAAACCACAAGGAGATAGCACATCACACCCGTCAGAATGACTAAAATTAGCATGTCAGGAAAGTTATTGGTGAGAATACAGAGAAAGAAGAACCTTCCTACACTGTTGGTGGGAATGCAAGTTGGTGCAGCTACTCTGGAAAAGAGTATGGAGTTTCCTCAAAAAGTTGAAATTAGAGCTACTGTTGACCCAGCAATTTTACTACTGGATATTTACCCCAAAGATACAAATGTAGTGATCTGAAGGGGCACGTGCACCCTAATTATATAGCAGCAATGTCCACAATAACCAAACTATGGAAAGAGCCCAGATGTTCATCGACAGAAGGATGGATAAAGAAGATGTGGCATGTATATATATATTCAATAGATTATTACACAGCCATAAAAAATGAAACCTTGCCATTTGCAATAGCTTTGATGGAACCAGAGGGTATTATGCTGAGGGAAATGAGTCAATCAGAGAAAGATAATTATTATATGATCTCACTGATATGTGAAATTTAAGAAACAAGGCAGAAGATCCTAAGGGAAGGGAGGGGAAAAATGAAACAAGATGAAACCAGAGAGTGAGACAAACCATAAGAGACTCTTAATCTCAGGAAACAAAATGAGGGTTGCTGGAGGGGATGGGGTGGGGATAGGGTAACCGGGTGGTGGACATTGGGAAGGGTATGTGTTGTAATGAGCACCAGGTATTATATAAGACAGATAAATCACAGACTTGTACCCCTGAAACAAATAATACATTATAATAAATTAAATTTAAATTAAAAAAAATAAAACTCAACAATAAACAAAAAAAGAAATCACACGAACACAATGATAAGGACCTCAAAGAAGCTTTGATAGGTGTCTGAAAGTATGTGTCTATGTACAAGAAAGATCTGAGAAAGAAGGCACCAGTCACTCAATGTTGGATTACCTTGAAGCCCTGTAGAAACAGGAAATGAGAGGTATAGCTGTCTTATAGGTTGTCTGAAGTTGAAATGTATGCTCTTACACACAGATCCTCATGGCAAAGGATGGAAAAATACAGGCAAGGCACCTAAGGAAATCCAACCAATCATTGACTGATCCCTAAATCATAATGACCAAGGTACAGTTCTTAGGAAATTGAGCTTAAAAATAATAACAAGAATTTAAAAACAATGGTTTTGGAGATATCAATGGCCATAACGTATAGGAAGTACACAGACTCTGTATTAAATTAGTCCAGGAGTTACTAAACAAATAGTAACAGCAGCAAGATACCTTGCAAAGAGGTGCAGAGTGGAAGAATCTGACAGCAGAGAAGTTATGATAGGTCCAGTTTTCAACAAAAAACAATTATGAGGAACACCTGGGTGGCTCAGTTGGTTAAGTCACTGCCTTCAGCTCAGGTCATGATCCCAGGGTCCTGGGATCGAGTCCCACATCAGGCTCCTTGCTTGGCAGGGAGCTTGCTTCTCTCTCTACCTCTCTCTGTCTCTCACACAAATAAATAAATAAATAAAATCTTAAGAAAAAATATGAGACAGGCAAAAGAAAAACACACATATACACACACACAAAAAGAAGGGAGCCAAAAAAATATATATATACAGGAGCACAGATTTGGGACTTAGTGGAAAGAGACTAGGTTATAAAAATAAAAGATAGATAAAACATACAATTTATACTTTAACCAGTGGAGCTGGAATAACAATACTAATATCAGACAAAATACAAAATATGAGAGACTGTGGACTCTGAGAAACAAACTGAGGGTTTTGGAGGGGAGGGGTGTTCAGGGTTGGGTGAAACTGGTGGTAGGTATTATGGAGGGCACGTCGTATTGCATGGAACACTGGGTGTGGTGCATAAACAATGAATTCTGGAACACTGGAAAGAAGTAAAATAAAATAAAATGGAAAAAATAAATACTGTAGCATTGATAGGAGCAAGAGTCACTGTAATTTTAAGAAAAAAAATGCTAGTGGGGTTTTTAATATGTCAAGCTGCTTATAATATTTGTATAAAGTGGCAATGACTCAGAATAGTCAAAATAACTTTAAGAAAGAATATTATTGGAAGATTCATTTTCCTGATTTCAAAAAACCTCCTGGAAAGCTACAGTAATAAAGATATTGAAGTATTGGCAAAAGGATAGACATCTAGATCACTGGAACATAATTGAGAGTCCAGAACTAGACATTCACATTTATTCTCAATTCATTTATGACAACAGTGATCACTCAATGAGGAGAGAATAGTCTTATTAACAGATAGGGCTGGCACAACAGAATATCTACATGCAAAGAATGAGTTTGGGTCCCCACTTCTTAACATAGTCCAAAATCAACTCAAAATGAACTGTAGAGCTAAATGTAAGAGCTAAAACAATCTAGCCAGAAGGAAATACACAAATAAACTTCAGTTACTATGTATAAGAGAATGTGTTTTTACATATGACACCAGAAGCAAAAACAAAAAAAGAAAAAAAATAGATAAACTGGACATAATCAAAATTAAAAACTTTATGTCAAAGGGCACCATAAGGAAAGTGAAAAACAATGCATAGAATGTTTTCAAATTATATATTTGGTAATGTTTTAGTACCTAGAAAATAAAGAGCTCCTATAACTTAAGAGCAAAAAGATAACCCAATTTTCAAATAGGAAAGGATTTTGCTATATGTATCTCCAAAGACAATACACATAAAATAAGCACATAAAAAGATGCTCAACCTCAATAGTCATTTAGTCAATGTAAATTGAAAGGACGTTGAGATACCACTTCCCACCTACTAAGATGGCTGGAATCCAAGAGACAGAAAAGAATAAGCATTGACCGGTATGTGGAGAAAACAGGCCCCTTGGCTATTTCTGTTGAGAGGTAACCTGGTGAAACCCTCTGTGGAAAAGAGCTGGGCATTCCTCCTTGCAAATGCAAAGTTGGAGCCACCATCTGATTGAGCAGTTCCAAGACTGGTTATATATCCAAGAGAAATGGAGACATTTGTCCATGACGGTTCATAGCCATATTCTGCATAATATCCCCAAAGTGGACACATCATAAAAGCTCATCAACTGATGAATGGATTAAAAAATCCATTCATGGTTTATCTATACAATAGAATAATATTTAGTGATGTAAAATAATGAAATACATGCTACAACATCAATGGCACATGGGAACATGCCAACTGAAAGAAGGCAGTCACATAAGAGCACATATTGTATAATTTTATTTATTTTAATATCCAGAACAGGCAAATACTTAGAGACACCAAATAGATTAATAATTCGTAAGGTTGCGTGTGGTGGAAGGATAAGGGGAAAACAGAAAAGAGGAATGCCTGCTGGTGTGTATGGAGTTTCTTCTTGGGATACTGAAAAAGCCCTAAAATTAGTTTGTGGTAATGTTTGCAGAACCCTGTGAATATATAAAAAAAGGCTCAAGTGAATACATTGAATGGGTTACTTTTATCTCAATAAAGCTTTAGAAAAAGTTTCCATTTTCACTCTGATAGATTTGAGAAAAATTATTTAGTTCTCTTATTTGATAAGATTCTCAGACTTTAGAAAGAATAGTTAAATAGAGAATATGCTTACAAACACAATAAATGCAGAGAGTTTGCAGAGGTGTGTGTAATGAATGTGTTGTACGCTTTACGATGGAGAAAGAACAGTCTATTTGTTGAGTGAAATCCAAAGAACCTTCCTTTATACTTTCTACTTATTTTCAGCAAAATTTTAATTTAACTTGGTTTCTGTAGCTGGAAAATTTTATCTGGGCCATTCATTTATCCCTTTAGCATCCGCTTATGCATCTGTTTGTTCATCCTTCCATCCCTGCATCCATCCAATACACTTTATGAACCTCTTAGCTCAAAGGAAGAGAGTTCTGGATGTGTTTTATGCATTCAGTAAAAACATAAATAACAGAATCTCTCAAAATACACAAGGATATATTAAGAGTAGATAGCAATATGATAATAAGGAAATGATTTTAAGGCATTGGAACTTGGAATTCAACTGCACAGATATTTGATGGACTTTAATCCATATTGAGATCCCATTGTGTGTAATGCCTTATGCACAGGGGTACCAAATATTCCAAGAGAGATAAAGGTGTTCTCTAAACATGGTTGTTATTTTGCCCCAACTGTAAAATTGAGAAACTATGAAAAATAATGTGATTGGGGAAATAAAACAGATGGTAATTTGGCGGTAGAACGCATGATCACTTATACTGTTAATCTACAAAAAAGATGAGAAAGCAATCAGGTCTACATGTCACTACACTTTGCCATTTAATATAGGATTCCTCTTCTTAAACAGCATTTAACAGGGCAATCTCTTGCTCATTGACAAATCTGAAATCCCAAAGGAAAATATTTGATTTGATGGAAAGCTATTCTCCTCCTTTTTTTGTCTTCTCCTTCTTATTTTTTTCATTTTATTAGAGAAAGGAAAGTTTTCCACAATACAGAATGAGTAAAGTACCTATACTTTCTTTGGGTGGGTTTTGATGTATTTACACTAGGGTCTTCCTAGGCACAAAGCAGACACAAGGCTTCCTACACAGCTGCCAATCTGCTATTCATTTCACTTATAAATCATTGGGTTTAATGCAAACAAAGCTCTGTCAAGTTTATTATCCTTGGATAATAACTTTACTATGTACAGTGTAATCGTTTGGGGAAAATAAACTTTTAATTATATTTAAAATATTCTTTATCTGTAAAGTATTTTTCTTGTAAATATTGTCTATTTAGGCACACTACTAATCTGTATAGAGTTTTTCTTTTTAATCTACATATCTTTTCATAAAAGTACATTTTATTGGAATGAAGATGGTAAAAATATACACAAATCATATCCCTGGGTCGATTGATGATTTTTATTCTGTTAAACTACAATGGGGAGGAGACCACTAATGCTTCTCTTTCTTAGGACATAAATGTAATATATAAGCACCTGGGATTTTGACTTTTGTGTAGTACATGAAGGAATTTACTTTTGTAGATTCAAAGAAATTTGGTGGTGAAAATCTCTGCTTGGTAGGGATTAAATTATTTGGTGGGGGTTAAATTCAAATATAAGTAGGTTCTTTATCCTGTTTTAAAATCTTAGATACAGGCACAATCTAGGGTTTCTCGAACTGTTGTAAAAGCCTGCTATCTCGCATTCACCCCAGATGTCTTTTTACCATAGAGATGGTTAAGGGCCACCCCTAATCTGCTGAAATAGAATCTCTCTGGTGGGGGCAGAGGGAGCTGCATTTTAACTACAGTTCCAGGTGTAGATTTTGCCCACAAAATCCTGAGATCTACAAAGGGCCTTCTGTAGATTTTATTCAGAGCTGACCACCCTTGAAGAACTGGCCGTGATAAACCCCACTGATTTCAGATTTGATCTTTAAGGAAAAGCTGGAAAGTCTATCTAAAATTTTCCAGTCTTACAATGCTCTTCTATCGGTTTCTTTAATTCTGAATCCACTGTCATCGTTTCTCAGTGCTATTAGGTGAATTCTGTCTCATTTACCCTTCTTCAGCTAGCCCCTTTATCAAAACAGATACAGTCTGTTATTCTTCCCAGATCCTCAACTTCTCTTTATTTGTCCCACCAACATCGCATATATTTCTCCATTTAGATGCGAACATTTAATTTGATAGTGAAACTAAGGACACTTACTATAGGTACAGTTAATGTGGGGGCTATAGCAGGCCTGAAGAGTCAGTGCTGTGGCCACAGTGCTGGTGAATTACATAGCTCCTTGATAACCAATAAGCCTGTTCAAGCACCCTCTGAATGTTGGTTGCTACCTATATATGTGTTGAGTTGAGAGAGGTAGTATAACACAGTTAACTTTAAAGATACTTCATTCCAGTGAACAAAGCAGTGATGGAAAAATTTACCATATATGTTAAGGGAGCATGGTCATGTCATGCAAGGAACCTGACTCCACTACTTTCTTGTTCTGTCACAATTTACAAGATACAAAACCATAAGCAAAACCATAAGTGACTCTTGATCTCACAAAAGAAACTGAGGATTGCTGGGGGGAGGGGGGTTGGGAGAAGGGGGTGGGATTATGGACATTGGGGAGGGTATGTGCTTTGGTGAGTGCTGTGAAGTGTGTAAACCTGGTGATTCACAGACCTGTACCCCTGGGGATAAAAATATATGTTTATAAAAAATAAAAAATTAATTAAAAAAAAAAAAAGATACAAAACCACTGTGGGACCCAGTAATGGGGATGGTGAATCCCTGTGATAGGAATAATAACAACTTCTTGAGGCTACTGTGCAGATTAATGAGAGAATGGTGCTGATAAGTGCAATAGTAGGAATCTGTACAAAAATGCTTGAGGTTTTAGAGAGTAAAATACCCAATTATGTCTTGAGATGTGGGAGAGGAGGGCCTCTCGGACAGGCCTTACCAAGGGAGCCAAGCCAGAAGCCAGTGCCGTCATAGGAAGTATGTGAATAGTCTAGCAGAGTAGAGCAAAAACAATATTATTAAATTCTGGAAAGCCACAGAAATCCCAAATCAAGTCACCTTATCGAACAAACACATGAAAGCTACAGGTCCACTCTGGCAATGATGCATCTCCTCTAAGGAGGTCCGCAACTTAGTCAATGTCTTAAATATATAGTGAATTAAATTGGAAGGAACTGAATTTAATTAAGTAGATTAGATTGCCTCTAGGCTACCTCATGTCACCCTTGTACCCATCTGGCAAAATCCAAACTGCAACAAAGAGATGTTGTGGGGTGAGGGTGGATCCTGATTTTCAAGTCATTCTCACACAATACACATATTGGTGAGGAGCAAAATGGACCTTCAGGATCTCCAGGTTAAGGGTATTTAGAATTGTCTTAACAGGATGTAAGTAGATAATGAATGTGATCAGTGGCAAAAGAGAGAGAAAAACAACAACAAAAAACCCCCAAACCAACCAACCAAACAAAAAACCCTCCATCAATGTTTTCTATAAATATATAGTAGGAAAAGAATGGGAGCCCCAGGCTAAGAAGTCTGGCCATTTATGGAAGATTAACATGGATAAAAATAGGTGGATAATAGAGTGAAAATCCTTCTAGACTTGGGGAAGAATTAAACTTGTTTGATATCCATTAAGAGGGAGCCTGTGGAGAGGGACAGAGTAAAGATAGGATGGGCAGATGTCCACAATAGCCAAACTATGGAAAGAACCTAGATGTCCCACAATAGATGAGTGATTAAAGAAGATGTGTGTACACACACACACACACACACACACACACACACAGAAATACTATGCATCCATCAAAAATACAAAATCTTGCCATTTACAATGGTGTGGATGAAGCTAGAGGGTATTATGTTAAGTGAAGTAAGTCAATCAGAGAAAGACAATTATCATATGATCTCTCTGAGATGAGGGATTTGGGAGGCAGGGTGGGGATTTGTGGGGGGCGGTGAGGGAAAAAAATGAAACAAGATGGGATTAGGGAGGGAGACAAAACCATGAGACTCTTAATCCTAGGAAACAAACTAAGGGTGACTGGGGGGTTGTGGGAGGGATAGGGTGGTGGGGTTATGGACATTGGGGAGGGTTTGTGCTATGGTGAGTGCTGTGAATTGTGTAAGACTGATGATTCACAGACCTGTACCCCTGAAGCAAATAATACATTATATGTTAAAAAGAAATGGGATGGGCAGGAGGGAGTGAATCCTAGGACAGAGGTAATGTTAATAAAAATTGGAATGAGTCAGTGCTTCTTACTTATTATTTTCTGTATCCTCATTACAAATGACACATTTATAATTTTTTTAAAGTCAAGTAGCACTTAAGATGGTACTATTTTGTGGATGATGCTTTTCCAGATACAGTAGAAAACTCCTTAGGTCCTTTGTATAAGGTTCCCAGGGTAAAGATGAAAGGCCCTTTTGTATTTGTTGCAAAAACCTTAACCTGTGTATGCAACTATGGGTTTCAGAAAATTATATTTCATCCATGCAATTTTAAGAGTCTTCTAGAGATTTTGTAAGTATTTTGACCATTGCCTCTTCCCTTGTGCTTTTCAACATCTTCCATGTCTTCTCTAAAGACTCCTGCTGCTCACAGCAAAGTTAATGCAGTTTCTTTAATACCCAGTATAGTAGTGGGTTAGTCTTTCCTAAACTGAAAGAATGGGTGGCTATAATAATAGCGACAAAATATTTTAAACATATATTTCCATGACACCCAGATAATAATGAGATGAACTAGAGACCCCAGTAAATGTTTAAGGTCTTTTGTAATCATCAGTGCAAACTTCACTTGGGTCCACAGGCATTCAGGCTTCAGCTCAACTAGGACATCACTGAGTTATATTAAGCCATGGGCATGTGTTTATGTAGATGGTGAGGGAACGCACTTCATTTCTAAACTTGATTCTATATTAAGGTTGTGTCTTTTGTCAGTCTGGATATAGTTTCTGTAGTGGTGAAAAGGAGGGTATTCTCATTTTTACCCATGCATTCTCCGTATGTGATCCCTGGACCAGCTTTGTCTGCACCACCCAGAAACTTGCTAGAAATTCAAATTTGGGCTCCACCCTAGAGCTACTGAATCAGAAACTCTGACAGTATAGCCTAGCAACCTGTATTTTAATGAACTCTCCAGGTGATTTTCTTGTACAATAAGGTTTGAGAATTACTGTTCAAGGCAGATAGAATCAAAATATAAGAAGAGAAATGAGTATGTACTATAAAACCGCATGGCCTTAGACATTAACTAAAGGAAATTTGCAAAATCCTACACGTTAGATTTGTGTCAGGAAAGCTTACTTTTAAACATATGAAAATAACTTACTCCCTTTTAGTCATCATACTCTGTTACCCTCCACCATGTTTTCTATCAAAAACTAATACCGTACTATGTTACTTGAATAATGCCAGTCTCTTTTTGAAATGTAATCTTTTACACATTAATTCTTGGTAATATGTCTTTATAGCCACCACTCTGAAAAATATAGAAAACTGAGAAAAAGACATCTTTTTGATGAGCTTTCTGAAATATAAAAATATATTCTCTCTGGTTCTTTCCTGGCACAAAGTAGGCTGCTGTTTCACATTTTAAAAAAAAGGTATATTCATTAACTTCAGTCATTTATAATAGGCCATTTTATCAGTAATCTGAGTCCTAATTTATCTAAAATTTTAATTAGTTATTAAAAAGGTATTTTTTTTCTCTACTAACTTTACCATGCATTCAACCATGTCTGTCAAACTATTAATTAGTTTAGAGTGATAAATTTGTCCTAAAAATTAATGGAAGGTAAGAAGTCTAGTTCTATGAGATGATGTGATATCCACAGTATATGAAATGTATTTTCTTTTTATAATGCTACTCAGAGGCATATAATAAGTCAAAGAGAAGAACTATTAGATGAGAACTTTATGAAAAGGGAGATGGGAAAAGAAACGGTTTTTGTTTAGTAACTCCTTCAGTCTGAAAAAGCAATGTTGGTATTTTTTTAAAGCCTTTTGACACCAATTCAAGATTTCAGATATTTAGGAAAATCCCATGTTCTTATAAAATTTTACTGTTTTGGAAAAATGTTTGGAAATCTCAGCATGCTGAAAACGTTAGAACCACTCTAAAACTATTCTTTCACTTTGCTCTTGCTTTAGGAAATAACTTCCTAATCGATTCATTGCAATTCTTTTTCTTTCACTGTTACATGTTGGTATACAGAGTGCATCCCACTGGCTACAGTGAAGCAAATAACTCTATTCCTCACATTGATAAAATGCTAGACCAGTAGTTACATAAATGAGCTTGTATCCAGCCAGCAATCCTCCTCAGAGCTCTGTATTTAGGTCTCTGGCCCAGATTTTCTCAACCTTTTAGGCTGCTGTATATTTAGAGTAGAATACAAATGAGTTTCAGAAGAACATAAATTATCTAAAATTGTTCCCTACTGCAAAAAAGTTCAGATGTTTATTTGTAAAGAATTTCTTTGATCACTTGTGTGCTATTTTCCATCAATGCACATTCTGTTTCTGATATAATAGAAAAGTAGTCTTATGTTGTTATCAAGTCCAGTTTTTAGGTTACTTTTCACTCCATGTATATCTTATAAATAATGATTTTGGTCTATTTGTAGGATTTTAAAAAATGTCTTTGGGCATGTACAGACAGTAGTCTATATTTATCTTAGACCTCTTGTTGTGGAAAATCTTTGCTATCTGAATTCTACTTGGTTTGGACTACTTGGTATGTATGTTTTTGTGAATGACAATATAATGGATTTATACCACTTTAATGTAAGACACTTATCTGGCTAGTTAATCTGGTTAAAGGAAATTGATAATGAGATACAGATTGAAGGTTCTAACTCCCTGTTAACCAATTGTCTTCATAAGGAGGAGAACCCAGTGTCCATACTCTTGTGCTGGAGACTACCACATCACAATTGGAAAATGTTGTACAGGAGTGAAATTTATGAGCATAAGGACAGTTGAACAGGAACACAAAACCAAAAATAGAAAAATAGCCCAAGTTAAGAAACCCCAAACAGGATATTTATATATTCATTCAAAAAATTGCATTTATAGCACACATCTATGTGTGTGTGTGTGTGTGTGTGTGTGTGTATACATATATATATATCCTAAAATTATCTTGCCTCCATTGAAAGGAACAGATTCTACATGAAATATCACAAAGAGATGGGTTTTTAGATTTTTGAATTTATAGATTTTGTATTGTTAAAACCTATTTTTTCCCCATTAAGAAATGTGTTTGGAATGTCAGTGATAAAAGAACATTAGAATAAGTATATAGATCAGAGTTAAATAAACAAACACTGAATTAATTCGTTTGACAATGGCTTTTGCCTAAGATCTCCATCCCCATTGTTTAAAACCACATTGTTACTCATGTACAGCATTGCTGTGTCCTCTTAACTGATCACTCACTTTTAGCTTTCTCTCCTGAGTATATCATGTATACTACTGTAAGACTGATCTTTCTACAGATCACTACTAATCATATTTCTGTGTTTCAAATAAGCAAAAGTGGGAATAAGGAGAGTGCTTAGGTGGAATGGAAAAAGCAGGTAATATAGCAAATGGTAGCCTCATCTCTCAGGGCTACATGCTTTCTATACCTCTCTTTGTGATAAGGTTTTGTTGTCATCCTTTATGGCTTCATGATTTTCTCTTTGGTTGGCACCAACCCCATCCAGAGATCTCATGTGTTATTTTGTTGCCCACTGTACTGGGTTTGATACTTGCCCTCCTCCAGATACTGCCCATCCAGAACCTTAAAATGTGACCTTGTTTGGAAATATTCTTTGCAGATGTGACTAGTAAAGATGAGAGCAAGTGGAGTAGTGTGTGCCCAATGTGAAGACATGTGACATGTGAAGACAAAGACAAACATAAAGGGGGAAAAGTGTATGTGACAAGAGCAGCAGAGGTCAGAGTGATGCATCTGTAAGCCAAGGGATGGCAAAGATAGAGACCAACCACTAAAAGCTGGAAAAAGCAAAGATGGAAGCATGGCCCTGCTGCCACCTTGACCTCAGACTTTAAGCTTCTCTGACTGTGAGACAATAACTTTCTGTCCTTTGAAGACACACACTTTGTGTACTTTGTTATAGCAGCTCAAGGAAGCTAATACACCATCCAACACAATTCATTGCACATAGCACCTGTTCAGACTTTGATTTTTGTCCCCATACCCAACTTTCTCAATTCATCCTATCTTCTAATGGAAGATTATTTTGGAATAAATATATTTTGGACTAAATATAAACTACAGAGTAAATACAAACTTACAGAAAGTTGTAAAGATAGTACAGAGATGTCCAGTTTATCCTTCCCCCAGTTTTCTCCAGTGGTTGTTTCTTACATAATTAGAGTACAATATTGAAAGTAAGAAATTGACATTGGTACATTGTGTATATATAGTTTTATGTCATTTTATGACATATGTAGTTCCTGTAATTGCTACTTTGAGCAATCAAGATACAGAATTATTCTATCACTATGAAGATTATATATATTCACACCCCTCCCTTAACCTGTAGACACCATCATGTTCTCTATTGTTATAGTTCTGTCTTTTCAAAATATTATACATATTGTAATACATCACTTTAGAGATTGGCCTTCTTTTTCAACATAATATTGAGATCCATCAAAGTTATTGAGTGCATTAACAGTTCATTTTTATTGTTAAGTAACATTCCATGGTGTGGATTTTTTCAATTTATGAACTTTCACTTATAAATTTGATATATCTTAAACTATAATTTGCTATAATTCATAAAGTTTCCTTCAGTAAATTTGTTTAATCATTCAGTCTTTGAGGGATACTGAGCTCTTGACTATTACAAATAAAGCTGTTATGATCAATTGTATGCAGAAATTTGGGTGGAATATAAGCATTCATTTCCCTGGGATAAATGCTCAGGAGTGTAATTGCTGGGTCAGGTGGAAGTTTGATATTTATTTATTTATTTTTTAGAAATGGTTAGAATTATAATTTCTTACTAGCGATGTTTGAGAGATTCAATTTCTTCAAAACCTTGCTAGAATTTACATTTTTATTAATTTCTTAAAAATTTTTGTTAATAAATGTTACAAAATTTTATTATAGTGTTATTTGCATTTCCTTAATGGTTAGAGGTTGAATATGGGTTTATTTTACATCCATATAGTTTCATTAGTGATATATTTGTTCATCTCATTTGCCATTTTCTGATTGAATTGTTTTTTAATGTTGAATTTTGAGAGATATTTTATGTTGCAGTTACAAGTGTACAAGATTTGTGATTTGCAAATATTTTCGCTATGCTTGTGACTTGTGTTTTCATCCCTTTAAGAGGATCTTTTATAGAAAAAAATCTTTTTTTAATTTTGATGAAGTCTGGTTAATCAGTATTTTTCTTTTCTGTTTGTGCTTTTGGTTTTATGTCTAAGATCTCTTTACCTTAGATCCAAACAATTCTTTCTTAAGCTTTATTCTTAAAGTTTTACAGTTGTTATTTTTGCATTTCATTTTGTTTTATATTTTATTATTTTGAAGATTTTATTCATATACTTAACAGAGAGAGAGTGCACAGGCAGGGGGAGCAGCAGGGCAGAAGGAGAAGCAGACTCCCCTCTGAGAGACCCTGGGTTCATGACCTGAGCCAAAGATGGACACTTAACTGAGCCACCCAGGCACCCCTAATTTTACATTTTAACCTATGATTCATTTTCAGTTGTTTTTTTTTTTTTGGTATAAGGTATAAGATATATCTATATATCTATAGATATATCTATATCTTATAGTTAGATGTCCATATTTTTTTTGCCCATGGATGGTCAGTTGCTCAGCACCATTTATTAAATAGACAACAATTACTCCATTGAATTGCTTTTGCTCTTTTGTCAAACATCAGTTGTCGATATATGTATGTGTCTGTTTCTAGATTCTCTTTTTTCTTATTGATCTTTCTCTATTGATTTTATGTCAGTCCTTCTACCAACATTACACAGTATTGATTAGAATGTAATAAATCTTAAAATTGGGTGGAATATTTCACTCATTTTATTCTGCTTTTAGATGATTTCAGTATTTTTTCTTGTCTTTTCAAATACATTTTATTTATTTTTTAAAAGATGTTATTTATTTATTTAAGAGAGAGAGTGAGCAAGCACGAGTTGGGGAGGAGCAGGGCAGACTCCCTGCTGAGCAGGAAGCCCAGTTATGCAGGCAGTGCTCCATTCAGAAACTCCTGGAACATGACCTTAGTCAAAGGCAGGTGCTTAACTGACTGAGCCACCCCATGTGCCCCTCCATATACATTTTAGAATAATTTGCTTAAATCTTCTAAAAAATGTGGTAGGATTTTGGTAAAAAATGTGTTAAACCTGTATGTAATTAGTAGCAAATTAACATTGTCACTATGTCAAATCCACCAGTTTGTGGGCATGGCATTTAATTTTTTAGATCTTACTTGATTTTTTTCAACAGTCTTTAGTAGTTTTGTAATTTTGTGTCTGATATAATATTTGTTAGATTTATAATTAAATATTCTTTTAGTGACTATAAATGGTATTGTGTTTAAAATTTGTATTTCTATCACTAAAGAAATATAATTGATTTTTTTATGGTGCTCCTGTATCCTGTGACCTTGCTGAACTTATGAGTTTTAGGCCTTTTTGAATAGATTGCTTGACATTTTCTGCATAGACCATGATGTGATTTGCAAATAAGAACCATTTTATATCTGTCTTTTAGATTTGTGTGTCTTTTATTTCTGTTGCTTTTCTTAATGCCTCTGGCTATAACTTTCAGTACTATGTTGAATAGTAGTGATAAGAGTAGATTTCTGGTTTTTTATTCCCAATCTTAAGGGGAAAACAATGTTTTATCAGACCATCCGGCTCTCCATTTTTTAGTTACACTTTATCAGGTTTAGAAAGTTATCCTTCTATTTCTGCTTTGCTGGGAGTTTTCATTATGAATGGGTATTAGATTTTGACAAATGCTTTTTCTGCATCAATTGATACGATCATTTGATTTTTTTTCTCTAGCTTGTGAAATGATGGAGTATATGGATTGATTTTCAAATGCTAAATCGACTTTGCATCTGTAGAATAAATCACACTTACTGAAGGTGTGCAATACTTTTTCTATATTGATAAATCTTATTTGTTAATATTTTATTAAGAATTTTTGTATCAAATACACTAATGATATTGGTCTGTAGTTTGTTTGCCTTTTCTTTGACTGCTTTGGTATGAGAATAATACTAGATTCATAGAATGGTCGAGAAATGTTGCCTTGTTTTCTGGATGAGAATGTATGATGAACATTCTTGAATATATGAAGAATATGAAACTCCATGAAACCACTGAACCTATATATTTCTCTTTTGGAAGTATTTAATTATAGATTTGATTTCTTTAATAGTTATAGGGTTATCGAAATCATTTATTTCATCCTTGCTGGATTTGGTAGAGTATTTTTTTCCAGGAATTTGTCTATTTTGTCTAATTTATGTGTGCAGAGTTGTTCATAGAAGCTGTTTTATCTTTTTGCTATCTACACTGTCTATTATGATGCCCCTTGTTCCTATTATTAGTAGTTCATATCTTCTCCCTTTGTTTTTTCTTAGGCAGTCCCACTAGAGATGTGTCAATTTTACTATTTTTCCCCAAAGAACCACTTTTTCTGTCATTGATTTTGTTTTCAATTTCATTGTTTTATTCTCTTTATTATTTATTTCTTTTTGCCTGTTTATGGCTCATTTTCATCTTCTTTTGCTAATTGCTTAAGATAGAAGAATTGATAATTGATTTGAGACTTTCCCTTTCTTCTACTATAAACTTCATGCCCAGAGTTTGCCTCTCAGGATTTCTTTAATGGTGCCTCATGTTTTTCTGTTTGTTTATTTTCACTTTTATCCAATTTGACCTGTAAATTATTTAGATGCATATGTTTAATTTCCACGTATTAGAGATTTTCATGTGATTTCTCTGTTACTGATTTATATTTTGATTCTATTCTGGTCAAATAATGTACTCGATACGATTTCAATTCTTTGAAACCTCTGTTATGTTTTTAAAAGTCCAAAATATAGTCTACCTTTGTCCGTAGGCACTTAAAGGTAATGTTACTGGGTTGAATGTTTTATACATGTTGATTAGATACTTTTGTTTGATGGTATTGATGAGTTCTTTTTTTTTGTCTTTTGTTCTATTAATTGGTGAAGAGGTATGTTGTGATCTCCAGACAAAATTGTGGATATCAGTTCTGTCAGTTTTTGCTTCACATATTGTAGAACTCTGTTATTTGTTATTTGTTACATACACACTAACTGTCCCTCTCTGTCACTGGAAATTTTCTTTGCTCTAAAGTCTGTTTTATCTAATATTAACATAACTACTTCTGATTCATGATTGTATGATATCTCTTTTTTCATTGTTTCCCTGGATATATTCAAGCTGAGTTTCTCATAGTCAGCATAGAGTTTTGCAACTTTATTATTTTTAATCCACACTGCAAATTTTTGTCTTCTAATTGGTGCATTTAGATATTTACATTTAATATCATTCTTGATATCTTGATGCTTAAGTCTGCCATTTATTTTAGCTTTTTTAAATTTTTTCTTATTTCTGTTTACTTTTTACTACCTTTCTCTTGTTATTTAAGCAATATTAAGAGTTCTATTTTAGTTGTAGTGTTTTTGAGTGTTATTGGTTTGCGTAGCATTTTTAGTGGTTGCGGTATGAATTACTGCACACACACACACACCTGGGTATTTAAATATATACATACACATCTATGTGTGTTTACCCATGTGCACAAACAAAAATTCATACAGACACACATAGACATCTTATCAGAGTCTACTGGTATTG
The DNA here is from genome assembly GCF_009829155.1 of Mustela erminea. Taxonomy (NCBI): domain Eukaryota; kingdom Metazoa; phylum Chordata; class Mammalia; order Carnivora; family Mustelidae; genus Mustela; species Mustela erminea. Next base: position 3,464,124 of record NC_045629.1, read on the forward strand.
CTATTTTACCAGTTCACATGAAGTTTAGAAACCTTACTCGCTTTGCATTCCTTTAAAATCCTCCTTTTATAATATAATTGTTTTATTTCTTTTACATATATTGAGAGGCACATTATAGTGTCATACTTATAGTTTTAACCCTCAGATGTAATCAAGAAAGCTGAAGTGGAGAAGAGAAGTAGATTCTATCCACATATAATTTTGCTCTATCCATATTTTCTTTTCCTTTCCCATTATCCCATTTTCTTCTTCATATTCTTTCTGTTCTGAGAGCTTCCTATAGCTTTTCTTTCAGGGTATGGTCTGAATCTCTGTGTCCCCTCAGCAGTCACTTGTTGAAATCCCAACATCTAATGTGATATGTTAGGTAGTAGGACCTTCGGGAGGTGATTAAGTCATGAGGTGGAGCCCCCCAGAGACCTTATAAAAGAGACTCACAGACCCACAGAGCTCCCTTGCCAAGTCCACCACGTGAGAATACAACAAGAAGTCTGGAACACAGAAAAGGTATCCCACCTGACCCTATTCATACTCTGATCTCGGAATTCCAGGATCCAGAACCATGATTACTAGCTTATTATACAGCATATAACTAAACAATGGCTAGATGGAAGAGATGCACTGGGCAAAGTATGGAGAAAGGGTGCAGTTTCCATGTGCTCTCCAGGGCACCACCCTTTCAGCACATTTACATGTTCACCAACCCCAAAGCTCACCTTATTAGCATAACAAAAGACACATTTTTGTCTCTTTCACTTAGGACATTCCAAGAGTTTTAGGAACTCTGCAAGAAACAGGGACAAAAACCAAATGTATATTTATTACTATAAATCATGGTATCACACTCTTCCATCTACTTAAGTTGTGGGTTTGTTTTAGACAAGAAAATGAGATGTTGCAGATGAAACTTCTTTGAAAACTGTCTTGCACAGTGATAGGCAAAAGTAATAAACTTTCTTAAAAATCGTGGTTAATATATATCCAATATCCCTCATATTATTTGGGATAGAAAAAATGCTGTATAATCTCTTGAATTTGATTGTTCAGTCACGGATAGGAAAGAGTGAGCAGTAAGAAGGGAAAATGAACTCTTGGCAACCACTTACTTGATAGTGATAAAACATTTTTAATTAATTGCGTTCTTTGTTGGTGAAAGTCACCCCACCATAAAGAAAAAAAGAGCAGGGATGAAGGTTTTTCTTCTGTTAAAATAGAAAAATCTGGAGCCGTCAGGCACAAGTTTCCATGAGGATCTGGATTGTGGGAGAAATTAGAGTGTTTCCCCTTCTCAATCTGAAGAAATGTAGCAATTGGACCATCAAGCTTGTTGACAGAATGCTTTCAAAGCATTAGAAGGAAGCTGCCAAAGAAGCATGAAGAATGATAAAAATCATACTCCTTTGTCTTCATTTCATTAGAATAAATAAAAAGTGATACAATGTGGATAAAGCTTTTCTTAAACTTGGCTACCTAGTCCACTTAGAAGGCAAACAAGATTGTTGAAGCTCCTAGGAATACTGACTGTTTTTCTGTTTAAGAGGTCTAAATACAAGGTAAATGACAGCATTATTAAAGCACAGGGAAGTCTTTCACTGAAATTGCTTTAGCTGTAAGAGCATAGGTGACTCAGTGAGTTGAAGTTGGAGTAGGGGAATCTTTACTCTTATCTGATTTGAGCCTCTGCCCATAGCCTAGGATGGAATGCCATCCTGGAGAGTTTGGTGTTTTAGAAGCTGAGGTCATTTTCTGAGATCAGTAATATTCTTAAGTAACACCATGATCAGCCTCATGTAGATTGGGATGGATTACCCACCAGCAGGCCAGCATTCCTCAACCCAAATTCTTTTTTTTTTTTTTTTAAAGATTTTATTTATTTATCAGAGAGAGAGAGGGAGAGAGCGAGCACAGGCAGACAGAATGGCAGGCAGAGGCAGAGGGAGAAGCAGGCTCCCCGCTGAGCAAGGAGCCCGATGTGGGACTCGATCCCAGGACGCTGGGATCATGACCTGAGCCGAAGGCAGCTGCTTAACCAACTGAGCCACCCAGGCGTCCCTCAACCCAAATTCTTAATTTACAACAATCATGGGGCTGTCTTATGCAGAACTACCTGCTCTCCAAGCTTCCCTTCTGGCTGCATTCTTTTCTGCTTTGCTGATCTGAGATTTCCTCCTGGCTGGCTCCTTTCTTAGCACTCCGTGTATCAAAAGTCTTACTGAGGCCTGCCTCAGCAGAAGCTTTATTGACCCTTCTAAGGATATTTGGAATTTCCACATTTCCTCTTAGAAATACAGCTCCTCTCACAGAGTTAATGTTAAATGTTGAAGAAATGAACCACATTACTCCTTCTTCATCCTTTTGCTAAAACTGGGAATGATTTTCTACTAGCATTTCCCACTTCTGTGGCCTCCCTTGATTTTTTTTCTTAAACTTTTGTGTTGTTTGCTATCTAATATGAGGCTGCTTGCCTCTTCACTTTCCTATCTGTGAACATTCTTTTCCTATTTTCAGGATATGTAGGTTTGGACACACACAGTCTTTTTTCCTTGTACCTATTTTTCCTAGAGGTGAATAAAAAAGTGTGAAACTCTTATAAAGGTACAAGTCAAATATTTTGGGAGTTGTCAAAATTTTCACCTTCTTACTATAAAAATGTGTGCTGTGTCCCCAAGAAGAGTCCTGGTATGTCCTCTTGTATTCAGCTCAGTTTAACTTTAAGAGTCATTTGTCAGTTGGGATTCCAAAGTTCCGGCAAAGGAAATCACTTTTGGCTTCTGCCCAGTGTCACAGGCCTTTATAGATAGCTATCCTATGTAGACAGTCTCAGTAGGTTCTAAACAAGCCATTTAAGGCACAGTGGAATAAAGGGTACATCTGTGACTAGACTAGCAAGTGCTAACCTGACAGCAAGGAAGGCCAGATGGAGTTCCTTTTGAAAAAGATTTGGGTTAATCGTTAGGACAGATGTCCAAGCATGGCCTGCACCTGCCACAATCAAACCACAGGCAAGTTGGAGACTAGTTTTGGGTTTATATCAGAGATCTAGTGAGGAAAAAAGCAAGTGAAAAGGTAGGTCATCAAGAATCAGTATTGTAAAATTTAGAAAATTTGCTCTCTTTATGCCTAGATTTCTGCTTACAACAAGTCCACTCAGAATAACATGATTGAAAAAGGTGTAACTGTGTAGTAATATGAATGAAAATTAGACTTGTTATATATGAACATGCAATAATATGAATTAAATGTGTCATGTTGCATAACACTTTATACTTTCCCATTAATTCTCTCTTGAACATTCAAAAAAAAGCTGCAAGGTAGATAAATAAGATTGTTTTTGATGAAAAAAATAAAATTTTGACATGTTTGTGCAATTTCTGTACAATCTATTTGGATCTTCTTGTGTTCCATGCCCAATGTCACTCTCAACTCTGGGCATGCTCTTTCCTGTACCTGAAAAATCTCTTTCCCACCTTGGCTGTCATTAGGTTCATGCTTATTCTTAAGCATCTTCCTAGATTTAATTTTCTCCAGATGCCTTCATAGTGTGGGATGGATATTCTCAGCAGTACTTCCCCTGTCATCACATATACATTCCATCAACATGGCCTATCTCCTTGTCCATCTCTTTTTTAGATGAGGAATTCCCTGTACACAGGGGAATATGTCATGCATTAAGGAATCTTCAGATTCCAGTTGTGTGCCTAGTCTACACTGGCAGAGGATGAGAGTTGTAGAATGAATGGATGGCACAGCTGATAATTTATTATGTGTATTTAACATGCTAAAAATGAAGTACCTTTTCTTAAGCCATAGCAAACATCCTCTATAAGTTTAGAAGAACTTCTTTTCTTTCCCTCAGAAATATTATATCATATTTTATTTTGCCTAAAATCATACTCTAACAATAGGTGTTGTTCCTGAGCACACAGACTCTTCTGGGACTAGACACTTATGAAATATACAGGAAGTTATGTAAGAACAGAAAAATTACCATTATATAACCTGCAATCTTGAGAAGTGAATACCTATGTAAATTTTAATGATACAAGTTCATCTGTTTACTGCATACTTAACAGCTTCTTCATTTAAACAGTAGATACATAACTGTTTCATAACTCTTTAGCTTTCCAGCATTATGTGGTCTGGATTCCTTTTCCAATTCATGTGACAACTGAACTGCACAGCCAGCACATTTATTTTCTAAGTTTAGGAAGTGATCAGCTTTGTGTGTATTTCCACCCTTAAAATAGACAGTTTTGGTAAACTATAGATAGTTTCAAAGTCGTTATTTTAATGAAGGGTATTTCTAAGGTTTATGATGAGTGTATAATAAACCAGTGTTTCTCCAACTTTATTTCATATGAATCATCCTGGGATTCTGTTAAAGGGAGACTCAGATTCAGCAGATCTGGAGGAAGGCCTGAGATTCTGCATTTTTCACTAGCTCTCTCTGATGGCTTTTAGGTCACCCATGGACCAGAACCTCAAAATACAAGTTCTTATCTGCTTCACTTGAGCTTCATAAAGCTCAAAATGGAATCAATATTAAGTTTGGTAATAAAAATACAATAAGTGAATAGTGAAAATATCAATGCTTCACATTAACTCTGTTTCTTGTAATACCCATGGTGTATTTTTTAAAAAGCTTAGAGATACGAGTTTTAAAACGAGATTTCTGGGATTTGATTTTTGGATCACCATTTTAGTGACTGGTCTTTGGGAAGAATCATTATTTTATTAAGTTACTAGCACTGGGTAGGTGCTAAACTCAAGATCCCTTTTCTGGGTGTTGTTTTGAGAAAAATAGGTAAATTCACATAAAATAGCAATAAGTATGAGATAAAGACATTATAATAATAGTAACTACTGTTATTATAGTCAAACCCTTTATAAACTGATAAAAGAATTACCGAACTTTAGGGTTGAAAGGGATTTTATGATCATCTAACTCAAACTTTCATGTGACATTTGAATCCCATTTGATGAGATGCCCATCCTCGCCCAGATGACAGCCCATGGCACTTGGGATTGATTTAATCACTGAAATCCCCACACTCAGTCTTTAGTCTGTCTTTTGGGAACTCCTGCCTGGGGGGCTCCTTCTTTCCTGTGGACTCCCATAGAAATAGCCTCATCAGTCTTCCATGTGCTGATCCTTCAGGGTTTGATAGTCACTACTAGCTTGCCCCCTTGCTTTTACCTCTTCAGAACGAAAACACAGACTCTTCAGTTTATACCCTCCTTCCCATCTACCCCTGAAGTTAATCTATAGTCCCCACTTTACATCTTAAAGTAGACTGTTGGAGGTGAGTGCCATGTTCCTGGGGTGGACTAATCCTGGGCATGTGCCGTAGGATGGGTTCTCCCACATTCCCTGTTCTGACTGCAGTAGTTCTCTTCATCACATCAACACTATGGCCACATCACAGTGTGGACCCAGAACGGCAGCTGACTGTATCCCACATTCTTCCATGCGTGACTCCGTTACTCTTCTTTCTAGCCCTTCTGTGCATTAGGGCCCTCGTAGAACCACTTACCATGACTCCTGTTAGGTAGGCCTCATGCCAGTCCACATGGATAATTTTCTCTTCAATGAATTTGCTATTCCTCCAATGTTGTTTCAAAGGTAAAAAATGTATACATTAGCCTGACATTGAAGTCCTCCTTTGAGTCCCAAATAAAAGTTCTAAAAGGGAGAACCTTAAAGAAACAAATACAATGACCAATGATACTTAAGGAATATCCTTGAATTAATTTTTTATGCAGTTATGATGAATCAAAGAAAGGGTTACCATAAAAGATTATATTCATAGCTACTTTTACCCAGACTGGTATTTTAGTGTTAACAGGAAGATGAAGTATAGATGCATATTTATTTAATGGGAAATTATCTCATTTATAGGTTAACTAATCTTGATTGATTTTCCTCATTTCTATCCTATTTCTTGATTCTTGGTTATTTAAGTTTACTAAATGCCTGAAGAAAACAGACACCAAATTTAAGATCATCTAGTATGCAGATTTTGTCAGAGCCCTGGAAGAAGAGAGACCGAAGTGACTGCACATTAATTCAAGTTGTTTTTTATGATTACCTATATATTCTAGTATTTTCTTTCCTTCCATTTCTTCTCTTAAAATTGGATGTAGCAATAAGGGAAAAATATTGGCTTAAATATGTCAACTCTATGAGTGTAGCCTCTAGTTTTAATATATCTTTCTGTTCGGTGTTCTGGTAGTGTGAATGGTAGTTTTGCTTTTTATGGCCATGACACTCAGTTGCAAACCTTGCTCCTGATTGGCAAGAACTCACTGCTAAGAAAAACCGGAGGAGGGGCGCCTGGGTGGGTTAAAGCCTCTGCCTTCAGCTCAGGTCATGATCCCAGTGTCCTGGGATCAAGCCCCACATCAGGCTCTCTGCTCAGCAGGGAGCCTGCTTCCTCCTCTCTGCCTGCCTCTCTGCCTCCTTGTAATCTCTGTCTGTCAAATAAATAAATAAAATCTTAAAAAACAAAAAGAAAAAGAAAAACCCAAGGATAAGAAGATGGAGGGGGAGGGTAGGATCTAAAGAGTTTAAATACAATCCAGGAGGAAGTGGCTGCCACATATGAGTGGGCTCTACCCACATGGTGATGAATACAGAGCTAATCACTCATTTGACGTCATTATGACAAAATGACACCACAGACACTGTGGACACTCTCCTTGGCCAACACCTAGTAGGAAAGTGTGTGTTTCCGTAGTTTCAGTTTTTGTTACTCAAGTGTTTGTCTCCTGCCTGACAAATCGCCTGATGCTCACTTTGTACAGCAGATGAGCTCTTCATCCATGATACAGTGTGTTCCAGTGGGACCTGAGGAAATACTGTGCTTACAACATGACATCCCACTGCTTTTTGTGAGATGGAAATAGAGAAAAATTTAATAAGCTGTGGGTGCCATTTGCCTAGAATGGCCACAACAGTTCCCTGCATTTATCCAAATAGCTTCCTATATTTGATAAACTCTGGGAATAAAAATTCAGTTTAATTACCAGGCCATTTCCTTATCTAAAATGGGTATTAGGATAAGTTAGACCCTATAATTGGCTTTTTAAAAATCTGATCCCTTTTATCTAAATCTAATATGGTTGAACATTTTATCTCCTTCATCTTTCCCCATACATTTCTCTAACTATTTATTTATTTATTTTGGCCTATTGAATATGTTCCCTATTACCTCTTGTTGTTGAATTCCCTGGAGTGCTTTAATAGATGTGAATTTTCTAGTTTCTTTCTTCTTCTTTTATGTCAAATTGATCACATTCATTTTGTTTTTTCTAGTGGTGTGGGTACCATAAATTCAAGATCTAGACCCATACGTCATGATTCCAAAGATACCAGACTTGCTTTTGTTAACTGACACGTTAGTGGTGAAGGTGGAGATGACCTGTGCCCATGGTATCCTGCAAGGCAGAGACATTTCCATGGCCATGGACTGAGCCACAGTATAAGGGAAGGACAGATGTCTGTGTACCCAAGGATTATCCATGGGGCAGTGCATGTTGATTCTTGGAAAACACACTTGAGTTTCCAAAATGAGAACTAAGATGAGCCATTTTGAATCAAGGACTTGTGTGACCTTTAAAACAGTGAAGCAGAAAGGCAAGCTAAGGGCAGGAGGTATGCTTATCTCAGCTCTAAACAAGCACCAGGAGCCTGCTTCCGCTTCTTGTGGGATTGTGGACTCTGAACACTACTGTCTCAGCCCTGCTTGAAACAGTGTGCTTCACTTTTCAACTCCGGTAGAAATAGACTAGCTCTTTTGCACCAAACATTGAATATAACATCTTTGTTTTGTTAAGTCTTATTATTTGTCAAATATCATTAGAAATAAGTGGGACACACACATATTTTTTTTTCCATGAAACTTATTGTAGCGTTTTTCTCTTACATATTCATTGTCTGACATATTAAGCATTTATGATTGGTATAGTTTAATTACACTATAAGCCTTAATTTGTTTGTGGTCTCTTGGAATGCTTTTAACTTATAACATTTAATATTTATCCAAGAAGAGAGATTTGCTCTTCTGATTAAGGTCATCCAGAGTTTATTCAGTATTTATTAGGAAGCAATCAAGGAAACTGAGATTATTAGATATTCTGCTGGACAAGCAATGCTATTTCTTACTAATTTTATTAGGTATTTTTGTGGCATTTTTTGTTATTTATAATGGTGTCTGACATGTTATACATGGCAACAGAGATACTCACAGTTGAAATAAAATGATATCAAAAATCGCCTTAAAATTCAGCAAAAAATAAAGGTGGGGGGAAGATAAAATTAGTAGCCAATTATTGATGGCTGTTGGAAGTGAATTGTGTGTACAGGCAGGGTCACTACGCTATTCTAATTCTATAAACTTTTGAAAGTTTTCATAATAAAACCTAGATAATACATTAACAAACGAATATTACTAAAGGCTTTCAGGCATTTTACAATTTAAGATTAATGTTAAACAGTGACCTTCAAAACTCAACGTTTCTCTAGGTGAAGTTAAATAAATCAGTAAGTCATTGTGAAGCTGGAAAGATAAGACAGTAATGAGAATTATATTCAATGTGAAAAACAGATATTGATTTGGGATTAAAAGGGATTGAGTTCAGTAAAAGCTTTAATGTCAAGAAGTTTTTTTTTCCTTTTAAATCATCATTGCATTTTAAAACATTTACATTTTCTTTATTATTTATACCTTCTTTTATTCAGCGTAGGGGAAAGTAAGGGACTGTGGAACCATATTTATATGCTAGTTGAAAAGTTACAGCCTCCTTTTTTTGATTCATGCTTGCTTGTGATAGAATTAAGTCCTGGAATTAGGATTTGGTAATCTTTGTTATTTAGACAATGTGAGTTGATTTTTCCACCTACTGAGTTTGCCCAAGCACGGAGGAAGAACATCAGACACCATTCCTTCTAGCAGGAGCGGCCTTTGCTCCTAACAGGGGAGCTTGTCAACTTCATAGCCGAAGCTAGATCTTGCCTTACCAGTGTCACACTTCGGAAAGTCTAGCTTGTCCTTTATTTGCAGTTTTTTTCTTTTCTCTTAGTTTTCTGTTTTCAGCAATTATACATGAGATAATTTCTCTAATCTTCAATTTTCTTTGCTTTGATTATGCAAACAACAATTAAATATAATTTACTCCCTAATTCTCTCAGGGATCTGTTCCCATCTTGCCACTCCCAGGTCACCTCTCTAACTACCCCTCCCCCAAATGTCTTTCCCCTGGACGATGCTAACATGTCACAGATCCTACTCTTTTCAAATTATTATTCATATGGCATGTTGAAATACCTTTGAAAAAATAAGCTACCTCCATAAATCTGTTGACTTAAAAACCGTCAGTGGTGCCCATTTTCCATTTGTGATAGTGCAAACACCCCCCTTATGGTATTATGGGCTCAGTTGTATCCCCACAAAATTCATATGTTCAAGCCCTAAGTCCTCCTACCTCAGATGTGGCTGCCTTTGCAGTAGGGCCTCTAAAGAGGTGATTAGGTTAAAATGAGGTATTAGGGTGGGCTGTAATCCAATATTGGTGGAATCTTCATAAGAAGAGGAATTAGGACACAGAAACATCAGCCATGTGCACACATAGAGGGAAGACCATATGGAGAAACAGCAAGAAAGTGGCCATTTGCAAGCCTGAGAGAGGCCTCAGAAGAAACCAAATCTGCCCACACCTTGACCTTGGACTTTTAGCTTCCAGAACTGTGAGAATTAATTTCTTTTAAGTCAACCAATCTACTCTGTTATGGTAGTCCTGACAAACTAATAGTACATGTGGTTTACATGTTTTGGTCCATTATCTTTCCAGTTTCTCCTTCTGTTTTTCTTATTCCAGTTCTGCCAGTATTTTCAAGGTGACATGTTCTTAGCCTCTGCACCTCTGTACGTGCTCTAAATAGTTCTTCCCATTATTGCTTTATTTAGCCTTCAGGCCTTTGCTTAAATCATACATCATTAGAAGAGTTGCTTTCATTTCTAAACACATTCAGATCTTTTGATATGTATTACTATAGTATGCTACAACTCACTATCACCGCATCGGTCATAATGTTCTTTGCATGATGATTAAATTAATGGATATTTTCACTCAGCTATTTTGACCTTTGGAAGGTCAAAGATATCAGTTCCCTAGGTATTTTAGGACTGAAGAACTTGGATTGATGTTGGAAGGCTATATGTAAGAGAATCACATTTACCAAAATTAAAAAGCTTCTATTTGAAGCTTTCTTAGAAAAAAAGTTCTGTAGGTGACTCAACGCTTGAATTAATTAGATGTATTTTGTATTTTTTTAAGAAAGCGATGAAAATTCTAGAACCTGATGATACTTTTTAATCTGAAAGCAGCCCTTCCTAGTAGCAGTTCTTAGATTCCTGTGACAAAATATAATTTCCCTGATATGTGACCTTTCATCACTTAACTGAGGACCCCTATAACTTCACCTAATAACTGGGTTTTACAGAATTAAAAAAATCATGCTAAAACTTCATATTTATGGGATTGATAACAATAATTTAATTTCTCTGTCATTTTGTGGGGCCATATTTTATAGTCTAAAAGAACTGAAGATATGAATATATCAGGATTAAGAAAATGGAAATTTTATTATCATTGCTATTAAAAATGTGTCTTTTTTTTTTTTTACCACATATCCCAATTATAATAATTAGGGATAAGTTAAACAAAAATATTACAGAAATAAAATTATGATGGTTAATATGTACTTATTTTGAAGATTCACCCAAATTAAATATAACTACATTTTAAATATACTGGCCTTTATTATTGTGGTTAAAATTCAAGGCTGAAATCCCCCTTCTCCAGTCCTAATATAAAAAAAGGTCTTACTGTCTCTATCTTTAAGGTTTCTATTAATTTTACTCTTAATTTATTGGTATCTAAGCAATTTGAATTATTTTTGAAGTTAACCAATAATTTCATTTTCAGATACTATGTAATTTTTGAAAATACACATTTTGAAATTCGTATGTTCATGTAAAGTTTTCATATTAGTTTGATTATGACTCCCTCTAAAATATGTTTATATTTTGAATATATAATTATTATATTATATTATTATACTATAATATATACACCAATAATTTTCTGTTTAGAATTAAATCAATGTAGTCTTTGATTTGTGACCATCTATATATTAACCATTGGTTCATAAAAGAATAGCTCATTACTCAATATCTTGATTTTAAAATAATCATTATATCCTAAAGATTACTGACTCTAGCTTCATTTATTTTCCTCTTCTTCTTTTCCTCCCCCTTTATTTTCCTTCCTCCTACTTTAAAATAATAAATATATCATAATTTTTTGCACTTTCTCAATATTAATATACAAAATAATCATTTAGGAAGAGCTTGTTAAAATATAAGTGTTTCATTATCAGCAGAGATTCTATATTAGCAAGTCTGGAGTGAAGCCAGGAATCTGAATTTTTATAAGTGCAATGAATGAATGATCTTAAAAAAAAAATTATTTATTTATTTGACAATGAGAGAGGCAATGAGAGCAGGAACAAGAACAGGGGGAGTGAGAGAGGGAAAGCAGGCTTCCTGCCAAGCAATGAACCCGATGTGGGGCTCGATCCCAGGACCCTGGGATCATGACCTGAGCTGAAGGCAGAGGCTTAACGTCTGAGCCAACCAGGTGCCCCTGAATGAATGATCTTAATAGATAGTGTCCATTTACAGACACTCCAAAGTCTTCTGAACTTATTTCTTATGTAGCAGAAGTTAAATTAGAATGTTTGACTAAAGCACAAATGTATAATTTCATGGTATACCTTAGTTATATCAAGCATATAAAAGTAGTCTGGCTAACAAAATAGTTTGTGCACTGGATGTCTCTGGACAGAGCTGATGGGGTGAACTGTGAGTTCTTTTACCCTCAAGCTAGTGTGAGTAGTCTCAACAAAACCACTTCTAGAGCTGACTATGTGTCCCCGCAATTGAAGGATCATGGTAGATAGGTGTCTGACTCATGCCCAGACAATCTATGAGACATGGATTGTTCTTGCTTTCTTGGGATAATTAACATTGCCTTGTATGCAAATATGCCCCTAGTATGTTAGGGGGTGCTTCCTGTAGACGGATAAGACTGCCACTTGGGGACATAGTCACACACACACACACACACACACACACACACCCACCCCTCTTTCCCCACAAATAACAACATGGGCTGAAGGGGAAAGCCAGCATCCTAGAGAAAATCCTGATGAAAACACATTACCCACATCAAAGTAAGTTTTGGCAGATATTCTTAGTGAAGATCTTTGAAGAACCACCAGAAAATGAATAAACATCAAACATTTCCCTAGTTTATGAAGTGATAAATCATCTTGTGATAACCAGTCACAAAAGAACTTTACCATCCTTCTACCCTGTGCCTGCACACTGCTTTTCCCAAATAACACTGAACATATTTTTTTAAAAATCACAATTTTTAACCTTGGGGCAAGTGAAAGAAGAGAAGGACCATACCTCCTCTGACTCGAGAAGTCAGCTCACACAACATCCAGCTGGGGTTAAAAGAAGATACAAATTTAAAAGAAGTTCATTGCTTCTAATATAACATAACGTCAGACATGTTTAAACACCAAACTGAAAATGTGTTTCTAGGTTAAAGTGACCATAGAGTTTTTAACCAAGAATTATTAAGAAAGTCATGAAATTGACAATGTCTTTATCCAAGAGCAGAGGAGAAATTTCTCCAAACATATTTTAGAGGGAATCATAAGTGCTGTTTGTTAGATATGCCAGTTATAAATCCTAATTGTCATTTAAATTCTTTGCTGTTTATCAAAATTCAACCTATTTTGAAAACAAAACAAAACAAAAATAATAAAATTATATGCAATTATGACATTAATGTCCTTTAGTGATGGAAAGAGCTCAGAAACCGACCATTCTCTTTTGTACATATGAATGTCACCACTGCTTTGACCATTCCATATCCTGACATCACCTAAGGGTTCTGATTCAGAGATTCTGTGACATGCAGCCACAGAATCTTTTTAGTAGCTCTGAAAATTAATCTGAAATGCACCATAGTTGAGAACTATAGGTTTGTATAGAGATCTAGGGTGTGGCTTTGGGTTTATTTTTATTCCCTAAATGAAAAACATACCTATAAATTGATGTATCTAAAGTTTTTAAGTAGATTAATAAATTGTGTCATTGAATTAGGCATTGCAAACATTTGTCTTGGGCAAGGAGAGAAAAAGTTACTGATTTCAAGATCTTCTAGATACAAGACTTAATAATTGATTATGTGGTTATAAAAAGTTTTTTCTAGTTGTTCAGTGGATTGAATATGTGATTTACAAAGTACTTGGAAGAGTGTCTAAACTATAAGAGAATTTTGTTGGCTTATATAGAAATGTGGTAGCTATATAGATACATAAAAGATGTTGGCAGATGATAGATTAGATAGATAGATAGAGAGAGAGAGAGCCAGACTGAAGCACCAAGTCTACATGTTGTAAGGCTCAAACAGATAACTTAACCTGATAAGTGACTTGCATAGAGTAGGATAAATATGGGGCAACTTTTGAACTTCTGTCACTCTAGGTCTGTGATTCTAGTAAGACAAAAGAGATTCAGAGTAGTGGCACATAGTAGAAGAATCTCTCAGGCAGTCAGGAATGCTGGGTCCTGATTCTACATTCTGCTGTGAACAATTTGCAGGACCTTGGACAGGTGACCAGAGCTCTAAAAACTTCATTATGGGAAGAAAAGTTCAACTGGATCACTGGTTAGCACATTTTTCAGTAAAGCACCAGACAGGGAAAAAGTGTAGGCTTTGAGGGCCTATGTGATACCATTGCCACCACCCAAAGTGCCTGCTGTTTTTGCAAGGAAGCAGTCATAGACCATACATGAACAAATGGTCCTGTACCTGTGGGCGTAGAAAATGGGGTTTATGAACACTGAAATCTTAATTTCATGTAATTTTCACTTTTCATAAAGCATTCTTTATTTTTTTCTTACTTTCTTCAATATTTGTAGTGTAAAAATCATTCCGAACTCGGGGACCAGCAGAAAGAAGTGGCAGAGGGGATTTAGTGCCAGGGCTAGAGTTTTCTGACCCCTAAATTAGAGTATTTCCTTTAGTTGTCATGCTCTCAAGCTATTGGGTTGTTGTTGTTGTTGTTGTTTTTAAGAGAGAAAGAGAGCACGAGTGAAAATGGGGGGGAGTGCAGAGGAGAGAGAACTTTAAGCAGACACTGCACTCAGTGTGGCGCCAGACTGGGGGCTCTATTTCACGACACTGACATCATTACCTGAGCCGTAATAGTCAGACTCTTAGCTGACGGAGCCACCCATGCCCCCTCAAGTTCTTGATTCTGTTATTATGACTGCTATCCTTCTTCAGTCTGTTTTCTCATTTCTCTGCTATATCCTTATTTTTGCCTATGCATCTGGTACTATTTTTGAAAATAACCTTGTAGCTGCAGGCTCACAATTTTTGAAGGACAGTCACAAAGATACTACATTCTTTCTCTCATACTTCTCTTCACTCATCAAACGGAAAGTTAATTCACCTCCTTTCAAAATGTTCTGAAATCTGTAGTCACAGCCAACTTCATTTTAAAATGACTGTAAAGCCTCCAAGACCTGGGCCAAGAGTAATCACTGATTAAACTGAATTCAATTAAATAAATCTAAAAAAAAGCAATCCTGTTTCCTTATAGAGATTGAAGATAAATGATCTCAGCATTTCCTTGAGTTTTGTATATGTTTGTTCATTTAAGCAAAATAAATGATACCTTACTGCCACAGATGCTGGTTGTTCAATTTTTGTGTCATTTCTAATTTTCCTATATGTCTAAACCCTCTGATGTGTTATAGCTTCTACTTTTACCTAGTGGAAATTGCTGTTTCTTTATAGTCAAATTATTAACTTTACTATAATAATTTTTGGATTCTTTATTCATATTAATTTTGTTCTAGTAAATGTCTCCTCCCAAATTTTAAGTGTCATTTATTTCATGAGGATAAGTGATTTACTTCTTTTTACTCATATTCTAGTTTTTAGGAGTATTAGATTTTGTTAGAATACATAGTAAAAGGCTAAAGAAATATAATTTTGAGTTCAGCATAGAACTGTAAACATCATTTACCTGTACACAGAACCATTATAAAATGATGTGCTTAAAATACTTTGTTAAAAAAATTCATTTTATGTACAATATGAGAGAGAAAACCTAGGTCCTAGGGAATATTCAAAATTAAAAGATACTAGGAATTCAGGGGCACCTGGGTTATGCAGTTGGTTAAGCATCTGACTCTGGGTTTCAGCTTAAGTTGTGATCTCAGGGTTGTGGGGTTGAGTCCCAAGTCAGGTTCTGGGCTCAAAACAAAGTCTCCTTGAGATTCTCTCTCCCTCTCCCTTTGCCCCTCCTGCTCATTCTCAATCTCTCTCTCTCTAAGACACATAAATCTTTTTTTTTTTTTTTTAAATAAAGTATATTAGGAAGTCATAAAAAGCTATTATAGTTACATGAGCAGAAGAGTTAGAGTATGTTTCTTGTGGTAAATTGATAGGAGAAATAATTGCCATTTTAGGAAAACTTCTATTCCTAAGATTTTAACCAAATAACTGTGATTTCTTTAATGTTTTCTAATTAGCTAAACACAAACTTTTCTCCCACTCTTCTCCCTCAAAGAATTGGTGACATCAAAGCTTATCTAGTGTTTCCTGCCCTTGTCTATGATAACGACCTTGGGAAGCACAGGTAGAAATAAACATCCTCGTGTCTTAGAAATTCTAAGCAAGGAATTTGCATTTTAGCAGGTGGCTGATATTACTACTCTTTAAAAATTAAATCAGGCACATTTGATAATCCTGGTTTTTAAGAATTTAATTTAACTTAATTTAAGAATTAAGGATCAGCGTCTTAGTGTCTTCTGCTTTGAAATTGAATAATATTACCCATTTTAAAAACAGTGACTAGAGGATTAAATGATAAAACCCATGTAATGGATTTATTTCAGAACTTGGCACACTGAAAATAATAAATCACCCTAATAATCACAATAAAACATAAGTAAAATAGCTTTATTGTTGGCGTTCATGGGTGAGGGTATTACAGATACATTGTTTTATTTATCAGATAGAAAAATTTCCTTTAGTCAACCAGCTAAGATGTTTCAAGCAAATTTTTAAACTTCTCTGACTTTTAGTTTATCCTACTCTAAACTGAAGGGTTTAAATAGTTCCAGAAGTATTGGATAAAGGAAAATTTGAAACCTTGAAGATAATTACAATAGGAGACCAAAATAAGCAAGCAAAGAAAAAGGTGAAATGCATAGGATTCAGAGTTAAATTGTTGCACACATGAAATGAAGATCCTGACTTCCTGTCTTAGAGTCTACTGTTACTGGCAGTGTGCAGAACCACAGAACATGAGGAAAATCTTCAGTCTTTGTGTGCAGCAGTGCCTGGACCTGATTTATTGTGTCTCACAGCCGAATGTACCCATTTGTTGTAGTATATTCCATTTATTGTCTTTTTGCCTTTTTTTTTTTGAATGTTCAACTTTATGTCTTTTTGCCTCTTAAAAAATGATTAACATAAATAGATTTTTTAGGTTTAGACTTTTTCAAGATTATATTTATCATAAAGCACAAAGAGCATCAACTCCTGAAAAAAAAAAAAAAAAGTGCACCTGAGTGGCTCAGTCAGTTGAGCATTCAACTCTTGCTTTTGGTTTAGGTCATGATCCTAGGGTTGTGAGATCAAGCCACTTGTCAGTCTCCATGCTCAACTGTGAGTCTGCTTGAGATGTTCTCTGTCTCTCTGCCCCACTTCCCCTCATCCTCTCTCAGTATCTTTCTAAAATAAATAAATAATTTTTTAAAAGCAAATATTATATGAAAATAATGATACCAGTTTTTTTTTTTCCAATCAATTCATTAGTTTTATTTCTGTAGCATATGTCTCATACTCTTCAATATGAATTAGGTGAACACTGGCAATATTGACTTTTTGACTTTAACATTTTATTCTTGACTTAAAATTAGTGTAGCATTGTTATAAATGGTGATATTGCCAACTAATTTTTTGCTTTCACAGCACTAATTTGCATTTCTATTGACTTATTCTTTATTTTTCTATTTTTAATTATTCTTTACATTGTAGCTGTCTGATTCTCACAGTGTGCCATTTAAGTCTCTTGAAGGCATGAGCTCTGTCACATGAATCAACAGTGCTTTAGTATTTGTAAAATGAATGAATGCACAATGATTTTCCTGAGTCTTTCTCTGTGTTGTGTTGTGTCGATTTCTTTTGTGTTCTTAAAATTTTACTTTTCATTGCCCCCTGCTACTTTCTAACTGGAATTGCCATTATTTATAATGTGCCTTACTGCCTTTAGAGGAACATACAGTTTTCTTGAGTGTAGAACTGTTTTCTGATTCACATTTTTATTCCCAAAGTTTTGCCCAAGTCTTAAGAATTCCTTTCCTATGTTTCAAAATAATGTGGACTTATAAGAAATTGTAAAGTTTGAAGGTACAAAAAACTATAAGTTGCTCTCAAGAAGATACATTAGAGGTGGACAGTATTTTCCAAAGAGTTATCAGTGTTCACAATTCATTGAATATCTATTTCTTTCCTTATGTGGTGTGCAGTGAACACACAAAGATAAGGCCAGGTCCTATTCTCAAGAAGTATACAGTTTAAAGACAGAGAAAATAACGAGATAGAAGCATGTGTAATACAAAATAGCTCAAGCCCTAAAAGAGAACTATTTGCATAACATAGTGGGGCACAGAAACTGGAATAACTAATTTTTATCTGTGGATTTCAGTAAAGTTTTCTCAGAAGTTACACAGTTACACAGTCCTGGTAATTTTTACATGTGTTTAGTCTATACAAGTAGTTATATTCTTTTATATGCATATATGTGAAAAAACATATGTATAAATATGTAAAATATATATATATAAATAGGTATAGAATATATAGATATACAATAGGCATAAAATATAAATATATAAAATATATTATTTGTCTTACATCAATATTAAATGTGTACAATAATAATATAATTATATTAGATTTAATATCAAATATAATTTATAATATAAATAAAAATAAAATAGAGAATCTATATGTAGAGAATATAAATAAAAAATTAAAAATATATAAAAGCATTTCTATAATGGTAAAGTAAGGACCCCTTAAAATCTGTGTCCTCATAAAAGGAAGGCCCCTCAAAAAAGAACAGGAAAGTACTGGCAAAAATTGTCAAATTAACTTTTACAGAACTCTGGACATTAATCAGTGGCTTATAACATTTCAAAAAATGATTGAATCTCATCCAAAGTCATGATCGTTCTGAATGTTAACGTGCCATATTTTCATTTTTTATCTTAACTTCCATGATCTCCCAAAAGACCAGCAGCCTCCCACCATGGTAGATGTGAAATTAACAGCATAGCTACCACCGGAAGGGAGGACATCAGATTCCTAAGGAAGCACCCACAGAAAACTGTCACTACTTGACTTGTCTGATAGCTCCCTGGAAAATGCCGTTTTGACAGGGTCTAGTTTTATTTGCTCTGACTCAGAATTCGCACAGTGAATAGCCTTTCTCCCAGGGTGTTTGTTGAAAGCAGTCAATGACATTTGTTTAACATTGTAACTGTCCATGCCAGCAGTACCAGTAGGCAAACAAGAGGATGATCAGAAAACTTAAAAAGGAAATCTGGGAAACAAGATGCCTATATAGGACTTTGAAAAGCTCCAATATATTCCTGAAGGTCTAGAATGCTATCTGAATCTTCAAGGCTGGGCATATGCCCGGGAGAGACCTGAGAATGCCCCATTGTCATCTTTGGCTGACTTTGAGGCTCTCCACAAGCAGAAAGTGAAGGCTATGAGAGAGCTGTAAACTGCTGTAACATGGGAAGTATGCCACAACACAGATGTGTGTACATGCATGCATACACCAACACATGCACTGAGCTGAGAATTAAGCGGCCACGTACAAGAAAAAAATACAGATATTACATAATTAGTCCAGGAGTCTCCAGAGAAAAAACAATGCAATAATAACAGCAAACAAAAACAACAATTTTTTTTTTTTTAAGATTTAATTTATTTATTTGTCAGAATGAGAGAGAGAGTGAGAGCACAAGCAGGGGGAACAGCAAGCAGAAGGAGAGGGAGAAGTAGGCTCCCATACAAACCCAACATAGTACTTAATCCCAGGACCCTGGAACATGACCTGAGCTGAAGGCAGACACTTAACCAACTGAGCCACCCAGGTGTCCCAAAAATAATAAATCTTGGAGATACAGGCGGTTAGTTTAGAGAGTTTCCATAGTATATTATTTTAAATGTTCGATTTTCACCAAAAATTATGAAACAGATAAGAAATAGCCCAATAACCCAATACCAGGAATAAATTCAGTGAACAGAAACTATCTCTGAGGAAGTCCAGACAGAATTACTGAATGAAGTCTTTAAATCAGTGATTATGAATATATTTTAATAAGCTAAAGGATATTATATCTGACACATTAAAGGAAAGTGTGAGAATGATGTCTCAAAAATGCAAAAATATAAAAAAAATATAAATTATTTCTAAAGAACCTAATAGGTATTCTAGAGATGAAATTAGAATAACTTAAATAAAAAAATTGCTACTGAGGTTAAAGAGCAGATTTGTGTTGGCAGCAGAAACAATCAGTGCATTTCAAAATGCATTAACTAAGATTACTTATATGAGGAACAGTAAGAAAAAATAAATGAAAATGAATACAACTGACTTTTGGTTTCTGCTTCAGCAAGTAAGGAGTTTGGAAATCATTACTTCCATTTTCAGGATTAAAAAAATTGAATAAATTAAAAATCAACAACTATTTTTAGACCTATCAGAAAATTCAGGTCACCAAACGGTGACCTCTAAATTGGACAGACAGATAAGCAGATACAGATAATCATTGCTTACCACAGCTGAAGACCAGGAGCAGTAACCTCTGTTGGAATAGGTACTGGGTAGGAACATTTGAATTATGATTAATGGTTTACTGGGCGATCAGTGTGGATCCAAAATTCCAAAGGTGTTAAAAATTCCAAAGGGGTTCAGTTTTATAAGACCCCAAGCCAATTATTTTTGTGAGTTTTACCTTGAAGATCCCTACTAGATGAGAAAAGATGTCTTTGTGCTGCTAGCAAAAAAAGAAGTCATTTTGAAATATGCCCAGAAAATTATGTTCTTAAGGCCTGTCTTCAAGGGAAAGAATTCTACTCTAGACTAGGACTTTACCAGAGACTAGCTGGCTTGAGGAGAAGGAAATTCCCAATTTCAGACCCCTTTAGCCTTTCTTTCTACCTGAGGAGTCTGGGGAATAAACAGGTTCAATGTGCAAGTCACACAGCCTGCGGCCACAGGCTTTCTGAAAGACTGACATTAAATCATTAGGTCTAAAGAACACTTCTTCTACCCCACCAATAGGGCTCCTGTGTAATTAACAGGAATACAACAGGACTACATGTCTGATCTTATTTAAGATTTAGGGGAATCCAGAGTCTACAGGGGAGAGAAAACAAGGATGACACCACAGGAAATTTAAGCCACTGACACTAACAGCTCTAACAGTAAGCAGAGCTTTAACTACAGGCCAGATAAACATAAACTCTCACACTAAAGGCCAGTTTATCTCAGTTCTTTTAAACCTCGCTTTTCTTTTCTT
Organism: Mustela erminea; assembly: GCF_009829155.1. Lineage (NCBI taxonomy): Eukaryota > Metazoa > Chordata > Mammalia > Carnivora > Mustelidae > Mustela > Mustela erminea. The sequence continues at coordinate 3,484,886 of NC_045629.1, forward strand.
TCTTTCTTTTTTTTAATATTGTTTATATTTATTAAGTAATACCTGTTGCTTGTGGAATTTTTAAATTTGTTTTGTTGCTGTTAATTTCTTACATTTGTATCTTTGCATGATACCAATCAAGATTCCAGGTAAGGGTCATTATCACAGGAACCTGTATGATTTTATTAATCCCTGGTGCCACAGGCATTCTATTTCTATTGTTTTATTTAATTAATTATTCTTTTAAATTTCAAAAAAAATTTTAAAATATTTTATTTATATATTTAACAGAATGAGAGAGAGAGTGCATAACAGGGGGAGAGGTGGAGGGAGAAACAGACTCTGGCTGAGGGTGGAGCCCAAGACAGTGCTCCATCTTAGGACCCCAAAATCATGACCTGAGCTGAAATCAAGAGCCTGAGGCTCACTTGGTGCCCATTTATTTTATTATTATTATTTTTTTTAAATTTGAGTATAGTTGACATACAATGTTACAATAGCTTCAGGTGTGTAATGTTGTGATTCAACATCTCTATACATTATGCTTTTCTCACCACAAGTGTACCCACCATCTGTCACCATAAAATGCAAATATAGTACCATTGACTATATGTTCCCCATGCTGTACCTTTTGTCCCCAGATTTATTCATTCCATTACTGGAAATCTGCATCCCCTATTTCCATTCACCTATCTCTCCATCCACTTCCTTCTGGCAACCATCAGTTTGTTCTATTTTTTCAGTGAAGAAAACTATCAACAAAATAAAAGGTAACATACGGAATGTGAGAAAACATTTACAAATTACATATCTGATAAGAGGTTAATACCAAAAATGTATAAGAAATTTATATAACTCAACACACACACGTGTACACACACACACACACACACACAAAACCAAACAATCTGATTAAGAAATGGGCAAAGGACCTGACTAGACATTTTTACGAATATATACCTATGGCAAACAGACATATGAAAAGATTCTCAATATTATTAATTATCAGGAAAATGCAAATTAAAACCACAATGAGATACCACCTTAACACCTGTCAGAATGGCTAAAATAAAAAGATAACAGTAAGAAGTGTTGACAAAGATGTGGTGAAAAAAGAACTCTTGTACATTATTGGTGGGAATGTAAATAGGTGCAGTCACTGTGGAAAGCAGTGTAGAGGTTTCTCTAGAAACTAAAAGTGGAAATAGCATATGATCCAGTAATTCCACTAGTGAGTATTTATTCAAAGAAAATAAAAACACTAATTTGAAAAGATATGTACACCCTTATGTTTATTGCAACATTATTGACAACAGCCAAGGTATGGAAACAACCTAAGCATCCACTGATACAAAAATGGGTAAGGAAGATCTGTTATATTATATATGTGATATGTATTTATCTGTTACGTATCTACCTATCTATAATATAACTCAAAATGGATTATAGACCTAAATATAAGAGCAAACCTTAAAAATTTTAAAAGAAAATGTAAGAATATCCATGCCTTATGTTATATAATATTTTCTTAGCTATGCAACCAAAATCATGAGCAAAAAGTTAAAAAATATATAAACTGTATTCTCTTAAATTTACAAAAGCACATTTTCCTTCAGTGAACACTATGAAGAATATAAAAAAATACCAAACTCTACAAATTAAAGAGAATATTAGCCAATTAATTTTTGATGGATTTATGATCCAGAATATATAAACAAAATTTCAACTCACAATAAGAAATAATCCACATTTTAAAAGGGAAAAAGTTGTACTTATATTTCTCCAAAAGAATATATACCCATGGCCAATAAGTACATGGATATATACTTAACATCATTAATTACTTTTAAAATGCAAATCAAAACTACATTGAAATACCATTTATACCCAACAGAATAGTTACAGTCAAAATCCAACAACAACAAATGTTGACCTATATGTGGAGAAATTTGAATAATCCTGCTTTGCTGATAGGCATGTGAAATGGTATAGCCACTTTGGACAACATTTTGGCCTCTATATGTTTAATTGGTTAAACCTAGTGATTTGACTGTTACATATATGGCAAGATAAATGAGGGATGCCTGGGTAACTCAGCAGGTTAAGGGTCTTCCTTCAGCTCAGATCATGATTCTGGGGTCCTTAGATCAAGTCCCACATTAAGCTCCCTGCTCAACAGGAAGTCTGCTTCTCCTTCTACCTGCTGCTCCCCACTACTTGTGCTCTCTCTCTCTGACAAATTAATACGTAAAATCTTAAAAATAAAAAAAAGACATTTACACACAACTACTTTCACAAGAAGATTTATAGTAGTGTTATTCATAAAAGTCACAAAATGGAAACAGTCCAAATATGATGAAAAGATAAACAGAATGTGGTTGTCCGTAGTGTAATATTATTTGTCAATACAAAAGGATGAACGACTGATACATATTAGAACATGGGATGAACTTGAAAACATTAAGCTAAATGAAAGATGCTAATCACAAAAGACCAGGTATTATATGATTGCATTTATATAAAATGTTTGGGATAGGCAAATTTATTCAGTTGCCCAAGCCAGGCACCTGGATGTCGTTTTTGAATGCTCCTTTCCTCCTCATATTACACATGCTGTCAATCACCAGATTCTGTGTTTGTTTGTTTGTTTTTAATGAAATTGTGAATCTCTCCAATTCTCTCCTAAACATCCTTGCCCAAACTACCATCTTCTCATACCTAGAGTATTCAGCAAACTCTTAAGCTGTTTCCAACTTTGTTCCCATAAAATCATGTTTTATGCTGTTGCCAGAATGTTTATTCTCATCTGAGCATTGTTCAGTGTCTTCCTTTTTTTCAGGGTAATGTCCAAGTTTCTTTCTTTCTTTTTTTTTTTTTAAGATTTTATTTATTTGACAGACAGAGATCACAAGTAGGCAGAGAGGCAGGCAGAAAGCGAGAGGGGAAAGCAGGCTCCCTGCTGAGCAGAGAGTATGATGTGGGGCTTGATCCCAGGACCCTGGGATCATGACCTGAGCTGAAGGCAGAGGCCTCAGCCCACTGAGCTACCCAGGCATCCCAGTGTCCAAGTTTCTTGATGAGCTTCCTGAATAACTTCTTCCTTGCCTACCTTCCCAGCCTTCAGTTCTTTTAACTTCCCTCACTCCTGTGGTTGACACACAATGACCTTTCTTACATTCCTCAAATGGGGTGCAACCTTTGTCATTCCAAACTTGCCACTGTGACCCACTCTCTTTCCTGAATTGATGTCAACTGCTTCCATGGCTCCAACTAGCTAATATCTACTGAACAGTCAAGAGTTGAGTGAGCTGCTATTGCTTCTAGGAATCTCTCTGACCTCCCCCATCCTGGTATGGTGTTCTTACAATAAACTTTTTAAATACTTTGCTGTAATTATGTGCTTAATTTTTTATTCCTTCCACCATGTTATATCTGGGAAAATAGGGGTCCCTCTTATTTCATTATATCTTGCTTTGTAAAAAGAAAACAAACAAACAAACAAACAAACACCTCTTGTCCAGTAGATATTTTTGAATGAATGAATGTAATATTACCTGAAAGATACCTTCCAGGTTTTCAATAACTTTGGAAAACATGTTAATGCTCTTATTTCTCTGCTCCTCAGTCTTCTAGTGAAGTTCACGTCAAGGGGTTCCATAATGCTGGAAAGTGTGGGGTTGGGAGAAAAACAGATGTTTTTTTCCTGTGTGGGAAGCTTATTAACATCTCTGACTCTCACTTTCCTCATCCGTAATAGGCATGACAATGCCTTAGAGGACTGACTGAGGATAAAAAGAGATGTATGTAAAGCATGCCAATGTAGTAGGCGTTCTCTTTTCCACCTTTGCTCAAAGAACCTCTCTCAACCTTACTCAGACTTGAGAACAGATATCTCTGAGGTTTGACATAACTTACAATTCTCTCATAGAAAGAAGCACAAGATCACAGTCGAGGTGCACCATTTCTAAGCTAAACTTAGATAAACACATCAGTATATTTTGTAACTTTTTAGAAATTCCTTTTTTTTAAAATAGATTTGGTAGTCTCCCTTTCCCTTAGAAAATAAATTTTGCTGTCTATTTATTGGAAACAGTGGATGCTATACCATGCCAGACAATCTCTTTGACCCCATTTTTCTGTCCTTTCTGTTTTCAAGGGCTTGAAAGCAGTTCCAAAGAGAGGAAACTATGAATCATTGCCTTCCCGTACATGCATTTTGAATTGTCAGGTTGTATTTGAAAATAGCCTTTTATTGTTTCACTTCATAATAGATAAAACATGGATTTCTGTCAGCATCATGATCTTTTTGGTTCTCTGGGTCATCCTTCTTAATCTAAGGATTCTCTGTCCTTAGGGTTTTTTTGTTTGTTTGTTTTTGTTTTTGTTTTTTTTAATGTTATGTTAGTCACCATACACCATTAATTTTTGATGTAGTGTTCCACGATTCATTGTTTGCATATAATGCCCAGTGCTCCATGCAATATGTGCCGTCCTTAATTAATATCCATCACCGGTCTAACCCATGAAAGAAAATTAGTGGAAGATCATGTATTCTACATATAAGACATTGATCTCAATCATGAAGGACAAAGCTGAGTAGGCACAGAAATTTTGGACTTAGCACTATAAAACTTAGGTGATTTTCTCTGAAAGAGAAGAACCAGCCCTTTACTTGGGGTTACATCCCTACATCTTCCAATCACTATGGAAACTCATCTCTAATTTTTTTTTCTTCTTTTTTTGTGGTTGCCAGCCATATGACACAGCAGAAAAGCTATGGCAAATGGTGAAGTCAGGAGTTGAGAAACAGCTTTCAAAATACATAGCCAACTGGTTAAATTTGCAGACACCAGAGCCTAATTGCTTGCATTTTGAATTTGTTTGCAAATCACATGAAGCAGGTTTCTTAACCTCTCTGTGCAAGCCATCACAGTGTTATTCAGGTAGGGATAATAATAATAATTCTGCAGCACAAGATCACAGTCGATGTTACCTATCATTATCAAACGTCTCCTTCCAACAGTGTCAAGTAAGACAAATGAGTGAGTGAGTGGGCTCTGTGGATTACCCAAACAGTAGTACATTGGACTATACGTATTCAGATTAAGGACATTTCATTTGGAAATAAACAAGCAAGCTTAAAAATAGTCACGGAGCCTCCAGGCTCCGTTCAAGAGGCTTACCATGTCAGTTGCACTGCATTTTGGGGTTTAACCTAATTGTTATGTCTAACAATATATTGTCACAGGACGTGATATAGACAGCTATATTTCATTGTGCATGTCTGTGGTGACACAGCAAGACATAATTTAAAGGAACTATTTAGAACTGTGATTGTTACTCAGGGATTGATTACTTGGGTGGCTTTCCTTTTCTTCTTCCCTCCCTCTGTCCTTCTTTCTGTCTGTCCATCTATCTGTCTCTATTTTTCCCCTTCCTTTCCCTTCCCTTTTTTTGGGGGGGGGTGGGAGTAGGGAGTTGTATACTCATAATGTGGTGTTATTTTTGCCAAAGATAGGTGATTTTGTCATAGGTGTTCATTCATCTTTTGTTGCGTTAGTCAGCCGAAATGTAGTTGTCAAAAATAAGTTTAGCCCATAGATGGAAGCCAGGATGCGTGACAGCAAAATGCGCTAAAGTGATGACATCTTGTTGGGACGTGTGCCTTGGCTGAGCCTGTACATTTTTTTCTTTCTCTCCTTTTGAAGCCTTAGTTCTTTACTTTTTTTTTTATCCACCCCCCTCCCCCCCAGTCTTTTTAATTTTGTGTAAGCTGCCACAGTGCAGCAGAAGGTCTGTGGGGTCTAAAATTAGAGAGAACTAAGGTCAAATGTAAGGTCTGGTACTTATCTGGGGGAATTATATAAACTCCTCAAGCATCAGTGTCAGTGTCTGGAAAATGGAGATAATGTCTACTTACCAGGGTTACTTTAAGGATTAAACACTATAAGGCAGATGCTGGTGTCTACAGCACTATGCATATAGGATAAGGTGTAAACACGAGCTTCCTCCCGTTGTTTTAAACTGTGAGGGATCTGTGAGCTGAGGCTGTGCCCTCCCTGTGTTTGTTGCTCAACGGCATTTGGCTATGTCCCTTCTATGGCCTGGATGTTACGGGAATGTCACATGTCAGGGCCGGGGTTCCTATTTCAGGATCCCAGGATTCATGATCAACTTAGGAAATGATATGCACAAAAAAATTCTGACTGATGACATGTCTTTTGCATAATGACAACAGTCTATCTGTGCTTTATAACTTATTGACTGATTTGCATGTAATTTGATAAGGTACTTACACATATTGGAAAAATGATTCATATGCAAGCTCTTTGTGGCTTGTAGTGTAAATCTAAATTGGTACCTTGGAATCCTAGGTCTCAAAGAGAGCTTTGAGATTTTGTATTCTGTCTTTTGAAATTTGCATAACAACCATAAGTTGCGGACCCCATAGAGCTGAGGCGCTACAGCAAGGGGTCCTAAGACCCTTAAAGGCTGTACACATGTTCTGTAGGAATAGATGAATATCTTCATGACACACTATACTTTTCCTAGTGTATGTAGGTGTTTATGCAATTAATAAAAGCAGAGGCACACAGAATAGATTTTTTTTTAAATATGACAATCTCTATCAGTGGTTGCTAAATATAGTGATGATCATGGTAGTGAAGGATCGTGGAGAAGGGCCTATGAAGTGTTCTGCTGTGTAAAGTGATTATAATTATCATATGGCCTGGAAATCATACATCGTAGCTAAATCCTTCCTTTTCTTATAAGGAAACTGAAGCCTAAAATAATAAAGTGAATTTCTTTGAGGTGACATAGCTAAGTTAGGGGTAGGCCAGAGTCTAGAAAATGTATGGCTTCACACCCAGTCCTCTTTTCTTTCTACAGCTACCTCAGATTTCTTTTTTTTTTTTTTTAAAGATTTTACTCATTTATTTGACAGAGATCACAAGCAGGCAGAGAGACAGGCAGAGAGAGAGAGGAAGGGAAGTGGGCTCTCCGCCTAGCAGGGAGCCCGATGCGGGGCTCGATCCCAGGACCCCGGGACCATGCCCCGAGCGGAAGGCAGAGGCCTTAACCCACTGAGCCACCCAGGAGCCCCTACCTCAGATTTCTTAAATAAACTTTTTATTTTGAGATAATTATAGATGGTCATGCGTTGAAAGAAATGATGTAGATGATCCTGTGTCTCCTTTACCCAGTCTCCCCCAGTGGTAAAAATGACAATGATAAATGATAGTAAAATCAAATAACCAGGATTCTAACATTGATACAGCCAATGATCTTTCACACAGAACTGCAGTTTTACTATATTCATGTGTGTGTGTTGTCTTTGGTTCCACACAAGTGTATCGCGAGTACAGATTCTTGAGTATATCATCTGAGTCAAGATGTGGAGTTTCATCACCATGGGGATCCTTGCTGCTGTGCTTTGATAACCATACCAACCTTTCTCTCACCCATTCCCACAGGCTCCTAACTCTGGCAGGCAATATTGTTCTCCATTTTTATAACTTTGTCATTTCAAGAATGTTATATAAGTGAAATCATATGGTGTGCAGTCTTTTAGGACTGATATCTTTCAGTATCGTTCCCTTGACATTCATATAAGTTGTTATGTGTAGCAGTAGTTTCTTCTTTTTTATTTCTGAGTAATATTCCCCGGTAGGCATTTACCATAGTTTGTTTAACCATTCATCCATTGAAGGACATCTAGATTGTTTCCAGCTTTTGGCTTTTACAAATAAAGCTGCAATATATATGCAGTTAAATTTTTTGTGTGTGAACGGAAATTTTTCTTTCAGTAGGATAATTTCAAGATTGCAGTTGCTGGATTGTAGGGAAGTTTCCTGTTTAGTTCAGCTTAGTTTTAGTTTTTATTTTAATAACTTTATTGAGATATAATTCTCATACTGTACAATTCACCCATTTGTCTGAAATTAAAGTAAAAAACTTAATTAAAAAACACAACTTGCCCATTTGAAACATACAATTCTGTGGCTTTTAGTATATTCATGGAGTTATGCATTTATCAACACATTCAAATTTTGGACATTCTCATTACTCAAAAAAGAAACACTGCACTCCAGCCATCACCTCCCCCAACTTCCCAATCCCTCTAATTCCCTAGCATTAGGCAGTTACTAATATATTTTCTGCTTCCTATAGATATACCTATTCTGGGACTTCTGTATAAATGAATCATGAATTATGTGGTCCCTTGTGATTTGCTTTTTTTACTTAGCATAATATTTTCCAGGTTCATTCATTGGAAAGAGTATCAGGTTTTTAAAGTGGTCATATAACTTTCCATTTTATGGATATACATTTTATTTATATGTTCATCATTTGGTTGACATTAGGGTTATCTGCATTTTTGGTTATTATGAATCATGTTGCTATGAATATTTGTGTACAATTTTTTGTGTGGATATGTTTTCATTTATCTTGGGTATATCTTGGAGTGGGAATTATTGGATCATATCATAACTCTAATACTTAACCATTTGAAGAACTGTTTCCCGAAGCAGTAGTAACATCTTCATTCTCACCAGAAGTGTGTGAGTGTTTCAATTTTTACACATCCTCATAAATGATTTTTATTTTCCGTGGTGTTGATTGTAGTCATCCTTGTGAGTGGAAGCATTAACTCACAGTTTTGATTTGCATGTTCCTGACAGTTAATGATGCTGAGCATATTTTCATGTACTTACTGGCCATTTGTGTATATTCTTTGGAGAAACATCTGTTGAGATCATTTGCCCATTTAAAGAAAATTGGGTCATTTGTTTATTATTGAGTACTAATTATTCTTTGTATATTTTAGGTACCATTGCCATAACAGATACATGGTTTGCAAAAAATGTGTTCTCACTCTATGGGCTATATTTTCAGTTTCTTAATAGTGTCCTTTAAAATAAAACATTTTTAATTTTGATGATAACCAGTTTATCTTTTGTGGCTTGTACTTTTTGTGTGTTCTAAGAAACCATAGCCTTGTTATCCAAACTCACAGGGTTTACACCTATGTTTTCCTCCAGAAGTTTCATCATGCTAGCTCCTGCATTTAAGTTTTTGATCCATGTTTGGTTAACATTTTTAGATGGTATAATGTGGGGGGTCTTTCTTTTTTCCAGTTTCCCTTTGCCCCCTTATTGTAGATGCTTAAACTTAGAACTTTCAGTGCTGTGTTGAATAAAAATGATGAAAAGAACCATCTTTGCTTGCTCATCTTAGGGGAAGGGGGAATGGTCTCATAATAACACATAATAACAATTATGTATATTGTTAGCTGACCATTATGTGTATTGTTAGCTGTAAATTTTTATAAATGCTCTTTTTCTACTTAAGGTATTTCTTCTATTTCTAGATTGCTTGGAGTTTTTTCCTCTCCCTCCGTGGATTTGTCTTGAGATATGTCGGATGTTTTTTATGTCAATTAGTATGATCATATGATTTTTCTTTTTTATCCTGTTGATTTGGTGAATGGCAATGGTTGAATTTCTCATACCTGGAATAAATCCCAATAAATTATAGTGTATACTTTTTTGTGTGTATTGGTTGAATCAATTGGCTAATATTTGGTTGAAGCCTTTTGTATGTAAGTTCAATGGAAATATTTGAAATAGGGTTTACCTTTGTTCACTCATTGTCTGGTTTTGCTAACTGGGTAATATTGGCTTTATAAAATGAGTAGGAAGTGCTTTTTAAAATTTGTTGATGTTTGCTTTATGGTTCTGGATAAAGTGCCTCTTAGTGAATGTTTGTTTAGTTTTGGAAAAAGAAATGCATTCTGCTGTTATTGGATAGAGTATGCTATATGTTAATTAGATTATATTGTTGGTTCATTACGTTGCTTGTATTTGTAATGCTGATTTGTTGTTTTGTGGTTTTGTCAGGTGCTAAGAGTAGTGTTGGAATCTTGGAGTCTAATCGCAGATTTGTTTACTTTTTCTTTCAACTCTGTCAATATTTGTGTCCAGCATTTTGTGGACCTGTTGCTTGATGCATACACATTTAAAGTTGTTATGTCTTACTAGAGGTTTGAGCCTTTTGTCATTATGTAATATTCTTTTATGCCTCTAGCAAGTTTTTTTTGTTGTTGTTCTGAATACTAATACTAGTGTTGACACACCTGCTTTATTTTTTTAATGTTTGCATGTTATGTCTTTTTTCTGTTCTTTTACTTTAACCTACCTGTGTCTTTGAATTTGAAGTGAGTCTCTTGTAGTCAGCAAAATAGGATTCAGCCCAACTAGGATTTGGTTTTTCTTGAAATTCTGAGAACTCTAAAAGGTGTTTTGCCCACAAATACTGGTTTAGTCCATAAATCGCATATCATAAATATGAATGAAGTTTGCATATTTTAATACATTCTCTTCTTTAATACATTCTCGTATTACTTATGTAGCTTGAATGTATAATATATAATATTATGTGTTATATATTTCCCCGATTGTATTAATTGTATGGTGAATTCAGTTGAACGTAAGGAAACTGGAGATAAGACATCTGAACCACAGACTAATTAACTAATGGCTATAGACTTAGATTTAATTCTTTTGTCAAAGTAGGTAAGTTTACAAGATGCTTCAGATACATGTACTGATATTAAGACACATGGTGACATCACGGTGGCCTTTTGCTTCTCCAAGGAAAATACTCTCTTTCAAGAGGCATCAACGTGAAGCACCACTGTGGTGGTAAATCTGTCCTAGTATGGAGTTGGAATTGCTAATCTACAATCTCAGATAACCAATTTTATTAACAAAATTAAAGTAGACAAACTTTTTAGAGGTTACCACAGTAACCAAACTTGGTAGATGGATGAATTAAGTCAGCAAATAAAAATACTGAGAATTTCCCAAGTGTCCAGAATACTCATGTGTGCATGGCCATACATTTGTATACTCACAATGAGAATTCACTGTCATGTGTCTTATATCATCAGACAAATAATAATAAGGAGAATTCATGAAGAGGAGAAAACAGGGAAATGCATGAGATGATTCAAGTGTTAAATAACACCAGTCCACAAAAAAAGAACAGTAGGATCAGGATGCTCAACTGTCTTGCCAGTGGCTACTGAAACTAAAAATGTTGACTGATGTCCCCTGGGAGAGCACTGCCAAAGCTAACTGGCATCTTTCCTGTACCCTCCACATCTCTGACCAGATCCTTCCTGGCTGACACATTCTTTGTATGTAGAAGTGGTTGATACCAGATCACATTACAGTTGTATAACCCCTTTCTGGAAATCGTGGCTCCCTTCCCTTTGATTTTGACTACTCATTGGCATTAGGACAGGTGGGGGATGAGTAAAATAAGGGAGGAGTTAAGAAGTGCACTTGCACTGATGAATACCAGGTGTTGTATGGAAGCATTGAATCACTATATCTATACCTGAAATTACTATTACACTATATATGACCTAACTGGAATTTAAATAAAAACTTGAAAAATGCTAACAGAGGCTATCTCATTTTCAAGTCTTTAGGATGAACCTTATTGTAGTTTTAAAATGTTTAAAATATATCCCAAGATTGTTGTGGGTGCTGGTGACCTCCAACTGCCCAGATCTTAAGTCCTGCTCTCCTCACTAAGACTGTGCATAGTTTCACAGGGATTAAGAACACAAACTTTAGTCAGACTACTTGGGTCAAATTCTGTGTATACCAACTTAACTAACTGTACAGCTCTGGGTAACATTCTGGCTCCTTTTTCTCATTTGTAAAATACCTAACCATAGGATTATGATGAAGATATGATATTATAATATGATAATACATAAAGCAACATAAATAGTGCTTGGCATAAATTGAACATTCAATAAATATTAGCTATTCTTAATGGTTTCTCAACATTACCAAGTATAACATGCCTAATACAGAATCCTTGATTCCCATATTTAGTTTCTCCTCAATCCCTGGAAATGGCATCAACCCATTTTCTTAGGCCCTCAGCTTAGCCATCAAAATGCATGTACCTTTCCCTTCTTCCCTTTCTTCTCTCTCTCAGGAACTTCTGCTTTCTGTACCTATGAATAGCAAATCCATTTCCTTGTCTCATGTCTCCCATCTAGTTCAAGCCACTGTCATTCCCTGATGGGCATCTGCATCCTTCTCCTGACTTTTCTGCTTGCACTTCCTGTTGCCGCACTTTTACCACACTACAAATCCAACATCTGTGCATTAGAATAAGTGATCTTTTCATATCCAGCAGTATGCTTTCACCTTCCACAGTTTGTCGGTGCATACTTTCCCTGAGAGCCGGATGGCCAGGCATGATTTGGGCCAGCCCACTCCTCTGATTTCATCTCCTGGTGCTTCCCTGTGTCCACTCTATCTTTTCTTGGTGCATACCTCTCTGGCGCTTCAACACATTCAGCTCATTCTCATTTCAGAGCCATTCCTGGCTCAGTCTCTTCTGCCTGCAAGAGTCTGACCAGATATTCACATGCTGGGTTCCTTCAAATTCTGATTTCAGCTCGCTTATCACCTTCTCACAAAGCTAATTTTGACCACCATATTTAAAATGCTCTCTGTCCCTTCGATGCTTGGGTGGCTCAGTATGTTAAGCATCTGCCTTCCACTCAGATCATGACCCAGGGTTCTGGGATTGAGTCCAGTCCATCCTTCCTCAGCAGGGACCCTGCTTCTCCTTCTGCCTGCCGTTCCCTCTGCTTGTGCTCTTTTCTGACAAATAAAGTCTTTACAAAAAATAAAAATAAAAATAATGAAATACGCTCTGTCCTTACACCTGCTTGCCCATATTGGCATGTCTGCTGTCTGCATAGCCATCCTAAGTAAGTCTGGGGCATTAACTTATTATTTATTATGCCTGTACTATAATGTTTAGAATATGAAAATTTTTGCAGTTTTCAGTGCCTAGGACAGTGCTTAGCACATAGTAATTCTTCAGTAAGTATTGGTAAAATAGACAAATTTAGGGACACCTAGGTGGCTTAGTTGGTTAAGAGTCTGCCTTCAGCTCAGGTCATTATCCCAGCAATTGAGCCTCCAGACTCCCGGCCCAGCGGGAAATCTTCTCCCTCTGCCCCCTCTGCTCCTTACAGAGCAGAGGAGCTTGTGCTCCCTCTCTCTCAAGTAATTAAATGAAATCTTAAAAAAAAAAAAAAAAAGAGACAAATCTAAGGAGAAATAAAAAGTGAGAGGGTAATTACATTTGCAAAAGTTTCAAAAGATTTAAATTTTAGGTTATTACCCTTCAAATATTTATTAAAATATAATGAGCCAATAAAATAGTTAACCTCACATATTAGCAGGTAATTTTCTTTCTTTTCTTTAATGCTTTTTTTTTTTTTTTTAAGATTTTTTTGGTAAGTAATCTCTATACCCAACATACAGCTTGAACTTACAACTCTGAGATCAGGAGTTGCATTCTCTGCTGACTGAGCCGTAATTTTCAAATGAAGGAATGGGACTATGTTACAAATCTAATAAAATGTGATAAATTAAAATATCTTGAGATGTTTATTTTCTTTAAAAAAAATCTTCTTTCGCTAATGCCAAGAAGTTGATATTAAACATCAAACTTCTAATCTTATTTTTGTTTAAAATATTTAAAGAATAAAAGCAATTATAATTTTATATTAAAAAGAATCTAGAGACAAAAAGAGTCTAGTGAACAATTAAAAAGATGAATAAATAAGCCTAAGAAATAAAACAGCAACTTAATTTGAAGTCCAGTTTATTGAAACGGAGTTGTTAGGCCTTTATGTGGTTATGACTTATCAAAATTACAGGTTCTAAGTACATATAACCTGTAAGAAAAACACGTGATTCAATCATGGTTTCTTTTTAACTGCATTTCATAGGGTATTTTGAAATCCTTTTTAAAAGTTTGTCTTGAGGGGCGCCTGGGTGGCTCAGTGGGTTAAAGCCTCTGCCTTCAGTTGGGTCATGATCCCAGAGTCCTGGGATCGAGCCCCACATCGGGCCCTCTGCTCAGTGGGGAGCCTGCTTCCCTTCTTCTCTCTCTGCCTGCCTCTCTGCCTGCTTGTGATCTCTGTCTGTCAAATAAATAAATAAAATCTTAAAAAAAAAAAGTTTGTCTTGGGAGATGCAGATATATTCAGAATCATCACAGAATATTGGGCCGTGGGGTAAATAGATGTTCATTTTTCTGTATGAACCCTGGCAGTTTAATTACACATAAGCTGAAATGCATGAATATGCTGTTTAACCAATCTGGGAAGTACTTTTAAATGAGGTAGTTCATTTGGACAATTAAAAAAAAAAAAAAATATATATATATATATCTCCACTCTCTTCTTAATGTGTTCAAGGTACAGATGTCTCCAGGATGCTTTGACTAGAGGAATAGGTCTATGGAATCCAGTTTCTCAATATTATTTCCTCAGCTTTAAATAATCCTCACATCATATGGACTTTTTACTTTCTTGGGTTTTTTTTTTTAATTCAGTGAACATCTTTTTAGAAATAAAGGTAGTAGTAATACTTCTAATAATAATAAAATGACAACTTGTAAATAATGATTAAATTCCTCCTTTTGTTCTCCCCTATATTTTTCAGTTTGTTTATGTCTATGCTATTGCAATGAAAATGTTTTCAGTCACAAGTAGCACAGGTTTACAGTGAAAATGTATGAGCCCATAATTCTATTTCCTTATGTTTTAAATCAGTAGTGAAAGATAAATAGGAGTTGTTTTAGCTTTAATACTTAATAAAGGATAACATGAAATTACTCTAATATCAGGACTTTGTAAATCATGACAAATAATGCCTATCATATTTGCCTTTACTCTGTTATACCTAACTACCTAGTCATTAGTACTTTCTAGCACTTATGGAGAAATTTGCTGGAAGATCTTTGAATAGATAAAGATAAACATAGTAAGAAAATTTTTGTACTCTTATGTAGAAAACAGCAGTGCAAAAAAACCCCAGAAGAATGAATTATAACAGTAAATACATACAATAAATATTAAACATTGCTTATTCTTTCATCAATTATTTTTCATTCTTTTTTTAAAAACATAAAAAGCCATTCTGCCATTAACCACATTCATCTTTTATTTTGTTTTAAATGTGCCTCTTCCTGAAAGATGTCAAAGTGCTACATTATTTTGTGCTTAGTCCCTTTCATTAGTTTGCTTGTTATGTTTTGGTACAAGCAATTTTTTTTTTTTTTTTAAAGTTGTGAGGTATTATTTATTTATTTATTTTTTATTTATTTCCAGCATAACAGTATTCATTATTTTTGCACCACACCCCGTGCTCCATGCAATCCGTGCCCTCTATAATACCCACCACCTGGTACCCCAACCTCCCACCCCCTGTCCCTTCAAAACCCTCAGATTGTTTTTCAGAGTCCATAGTCTCTCATGGTTCACCTCCCCTTCCAATTTCCCCCAACTCCCTTCTCCACTCTAAGTCCCCATGTCCTCCATGCTATTTGTTATGCTCCACAAATAAGTGAAACCATATGATAATTGACTCTCTCTGCTTGACTTATTTCACTCAGCATAATCTCTTCCAGTCCCGTCCATGTTGCTACAAAAGTTGGGTATTCATCCTTTCTGATGGAGGCATAATACTCTATCCCCAGGGGTACAGGTCTGTGAATCACCAGGTTTACACACTTCACAGCACTCAGCAAAGCACATACCCTCCCCAATGTCCATAATCCCACCCCCTTCTCCCAAACCCCCTCCCCCCAGCAACCCTCAGTTTGTTTTGTGAGATTAAAAGTCACTTATGGTTTGTCTCCCTCCCAATCCCATCTTGTTTCATTGATTCTTCTCCTACCCACTTAAGCCCCCATGTTGCATCACCACTTCCTCATATCAGGGAGATCATATGATAGTTGTCTTTCTCTGCTTGACTTATTTCGCTAAGCATGATACGCTCTAGTTCCATCCATGTTGTCGCAAATGGCAAGATTTCATTTCTTTTGATGGCTGCATAGTATTCCATTGTGTATATATACCACATCTTCTTGATCCATTCATCTGTTGATGGACATCTAGGTTCTTTTCATAGTTTGGCTATTGTGGACATTGCTGCTATAAACATTCGGGTGCATGTGCCCCTTTGGATCACTACGTTTGTATCCTTAGGGTAAATACCCAATAGTGCAATTGCTGGGTCATAGGGCAGTTCTATTTTCAACATTTTGAGGAACCTCCATGCTGTTTTCCAGAGTGGCTGCACCAGCTTGCATTCCCACCAACAGTGTAGGAGGGTTCCCCTTTCTCCGCATCCTCGCCAGCATCTGTCATTTCCTGACTTGTTAATTTTAGCCATTCTGACTGGTGTGAGGTGATATCTCATTGTGGTTTTGATTTGTATTTCCCTGATGCCGAGTGATATGGAGCACTTTTTCATGTGTCTGTTGGCCATCTGGATGTCTTCTTTGCAGAAATGTCTGTTCATGTCCTCTGCCCATTTCTTGATTGGATTATTTGTTCTTTGGGTGTTGAGTTTGCTAAGTTCTTTATAGATTCTGGACACTAGTCCTTTATCTGATATGTCATTTGCAAATATCTTCTCCCATTCTGTCAGTTGTCTTTTGATTTTGTTAACTGTTTCCTTTGCTGTGCAAAAGCTTTTGATCTTGATGAAGTCCCAATAGTTCATTTTTGCCCTTGCTTCCCTTGCCTTTTGCGTTGTTCCTAGGAAGATGTTGCTGCGGTTGAGGTCAAAGAGGTTGCTGCCTGTGTTCTCCTCAAGGATTTTGATGGATTCCTTTCGCACATTGAGGTCCTTCATCCATTTTGAGTCTATTTTTGTGTGTGGTGTAAGGAAATGGTCCAATTTCATTTTTCTGCATGTGGCTGTCCAATTTTCCCAGCACCATTTGTTGAAGAGGCTGTCTTTTTGCCATTGGACATTCTTTCCTGCTTTGTCGAAGATTAGTTGACCATAGAGTTGAGGGTCTATTTCTGGGCTCTCTATTCTGTTCCATTGATCTATGTGTCTGTTTTTGTGCCAGTACCATGCTGTCTTGATGACGACAGCTTTGTAATAGAGCTTGAAGTCCGGAATTGTGATGCCACCAACGTTGGCTTTCTTTTTCAATATCCCTTTGGCTATTCGAGGTCTTTTCTGGTTCCATATAAATTTTAGCATTATTTGTTCCATTTCTTTGAAAAAGATGGATGGTACTTTGATAGGAATTGCATTAAATGTGTAGATTGCTTTAGGTAGCATAGACATTTTCACAATATTTATTCTTCCAATCCAGGAGCATGGAACATTTTTCCATTTCTTTGTGTCTTCCTCAATTTCTTTCATGAGTACTTTATAGTTTTCTGAGTATAGATTCTGTGTCTCTTTGGTTAGGTTTATTCCTAGGTATCTTATGGTTTTGGGTGCAATTGTAAATGGGATTGACTCCTTAATTTCTCTTTCTTCTGTCTTGCTGTTGGTGTAGAGAAATGCAACTGATTTCTGTGCATTGATTTTATATCCTGACACTTTACTGAATTCCTGTAAAAGTTCTAGCAGTTTTGGAGTGGAGTCTTTTGGGTTTTCCACATATAGTATCATATCATCTGCGGAGAGTGATAATTTGACTTCTTCTTTGCCGATTTGGATGCCTTTAATTTCCTTTTGTTGTCTGATTGCTGAGGCTAGGACCTCTAGTACTATGTTGAATAGCAGTGGTGATAATGGACATCCCTGCCGTGTTCCTGACCTTAGCGGAAAAGCTTTCAGGTTTTCTCCGTTGAGAATGATATTTGCGGTGGGTTTTTCATAGATGGCTTTGATGATATTGAGGTATGTGCCCTCTATCCCTACACTTTGAAGAGTTTTGATCAGGAAGGGATGCTGTACTTTGTCAAATGCTTTTTCAGCATCTATTGAGAGTATCATATGGTTCTTGTTCTTTCTTTTATTGATGTGTTGTATCACATTGACTGATTTGCGGATGTTGAACCAACCTTGCAGCCCTGGAATAAATCCCACTTGGTCGTGGTGAATAATCTTTTTAATGTACTGTTGAATCCTATTGGGTAGTATTTTGTTGAGTATTTTTGCATCTGTGTTCATCAAGGATATCGGTCTATAGCTCTCTTTTTTGGTGGGATCCTTGTCTGGTTTTGGGATCAAGGTGATGCTGGCCTCATAAAATGAGTTTGGAAGTTTTCCTTCCATTTCTGTTTTTTGGAACAATTTCAGGAGAATAGGAATTAGTTCTTCTTTAAATGTTTGGTAGAATTCCCCCGGGAAGCCGTCTGGCCCTGGGCTTTTGTTTGTTTGGAGATTTTTAATGACTGTTTCAATCTCCTTACTGGTTATGGGTCTGTTCAGGCTTTCTATTTCTTCCTGGTTCAGTTGTGGTAGTTTATATGTTTCTAGGAATGCATCCATTTCTTCCAGATTGTCAAATTTATTGGCGTAGAGTTGCTCATAGTATGTTCTTATAATAGTTTGTATTTCTTTGGTGTTAGTTGTGATCTCTCCTCTTTCATTCATGATTTTATTTATTTGGGTCCTTTCTCTTTTCTTTTTGATAAGTCGGGCCAGGGGTTTATCAATTTTATTAATTCTTTCAAAGAACCAGCTCCTAGTTTCGTTGATTTGTTCTATTGTTTTTTTGGTTTCTATTTCATTGATTTCTGCTCTGATCTTTATGATTTCTCTTCTCCTGCTGGGCTTAGGGTTTCTTTCTTGTTCTTTCTCCAGCTCCTTTAGGTGTAGGGTTAGGTTGTGTACCTGAGACCTTTCTTGTTTCTTGAGAAAGGCTTGTACCGCTATATATTTTCCTCTCAGGACTGCCTTTGTTGTGTCCCACAGATTTTGAACCGTTGTATTTTCATTATCATTTGTTTCCATGATTTTTTTCAATTCTTCTTTAATTTCCCGGTTGACCCATTCATTCTTTAGAAGGATGCTGTTTAGTCTCCATGTATTTGGGTTCTTTCCAAACTTCCTTTTTGGTTGAGTTCTAGCTTTAGAGCATTGTGGTCTGAAAATATGCAGGGAATGATCCCAATCTTTTGATACCGGTTGAGTCCTGATTTAGGACCGAGGATGTGATCTATTCTGGAGAATGTTCCATGTGCACTAGAGAAGAATGTGTATTCTGTTGCTTTGGGATGAAATATTCTGAATATATCTGTGATGTCCATCTGGTCCAGTGTGTCGTTTAAGGCCTTTATTTCCTTGCTGATCTTTTGCTTGGATGATCTGTCCATTTCAGTGAGGGGAGTGTTAAAGTCCCCTACTATTATTGTATTATTGTTGATGTGTTTCTTTGATTTTCTTATTAATTGGTTTATATAGTTGGCTGCTCCCACGTTGGGGGCATAGATATTTAAAATTGTTAAATCTTCTTGTTGGACAGACCCTTTGAGTATGATATAGTGTCCTTCCTCATCTCTTATTATAGTCTTTGGCTTAAAATCTAATTGATCTGATATAAGGATTGCCACTCCTGCTTTCTTCTGATGTCCATTAGCATGGTAAATTCTTTTCCACCCCCTCACTTTAAATCTGGAGGTGTCTTCGGGCTTAAAATGAGTTTCTTGGAGGCAACATATAGATGGGTTTTGTTTTTTTATCCATTCTGATACCCTGTGTCTTTTGACAGGGGCATTTAGCCCATTAACATTCAGGGTAACTATTGAGAGATATGAAATTAGTGCCATTGTATTGCCTGTAAGTTGACTGTTACTGTATATGGTCTCTGTTCCTTTCTGATCTACCACTTGTAGGCTCTCTCTTTGCTTAGAGGACCCCTTTCAATATTTCCTGTAGAGCTGGTTTGGTATTTGCAAATTCTTTCAGTTTTTGTTTGTCCTGGAAGCTTTTAATCTCTCCTTCTATTTTCAATGATAGCCTAGCTGGATATAGTATTCTTGGCTGCATGTTTTTCTCGTTTAGTGCTCTGAAAATATCATGCCAGCTCTTTCTGGCCTGCCAGGTCTCTGTGGATAATTCAGCTGCCAATCTAATATTTTTACCATTGTATGTTACAGACTTCTTTTCCCGGGCTGCTTTCAGGATTTTCTCTTTGTCACTGAGACTTGTAAATTTTACTATTAGGCGACGGGGTGTGGGCCTATTCCTATTGATTTTGAAGGGCGTTCTCTGAACCTCCTGAATTTTGATGCTCGTTCCCTTTGCCATATTGGGGAAATTCTCCCCAATAATTCTCTCCAGTATACCTTCTGCTCCCCTCTCTCTTTCTTCTTCTTCTGGAATCCCAATTATTCTAATGTTGTTTCGTCTTATGGTGTCACTTATCTCTCGAATTCTCCCCTCGTGGTCCAGTAGCTGTTTGTCCCTCTTTTGCTCAGCTTCTTTATTCTCTGTCATTTGGTCTTCTATATCACTAATTCTTTCTTCTGCCTCATTTATCCTAGCAGTGAGAGCCTCCATTTTTGATTGCACTTCATTAATAGCTTTTTTTATTTCAACTTGGTTAGATTTTAGTTCTTTTATTTCTCCAGAAAGGGCTTTTATATCTCTCGAGAGGGTTTCTCTAATATCTTCCATGCCTTTTTTGAGCCCGGCTAGAACCTTGAGAATTGTCATTCTGAACTCTAGATCTGACATATTACCAATGTCTGTATTGATTAGGTCCCTAGCCTTTGGTACTGCCTCTTATTCTTTTTTTTGTGTTGAATTTTTCCGTCTTGTCATTTTGTCCAGATAAGAGTATATGAAGGGGCAAGTAAAATACTAAAAGGGTGGCAACAACCCCAGGAAAAAATGCTTTAACCAAATTAGAAGAGATCCAAAATCGTGAGGGGGGAGAAAGTGGATAAAAAGAGGTTCAAAAAGGAAGAAAGAAAAAAAAAGTAAAAAGAAAAAAAAAAAAGAAAGAAAAAAGAAAAGAATTAAAAAAAAAAAAGGAAAACACCTAAGAAAAATGTAAAAAAGAAAAAATATATATATTAGATAAACTAGTAAAAAATCGTTAAAAAAGAAAAAGGTAACAGTTAAAAAAAAAAAATTTTACCCGAAGGCGAGGAAAAAAAAAAAAAAATGAAAAAGAAAAAAATTAAATTAACTGCAAGATTAAAAAAAAATCACAGGGAAAAAGCCATGAGTTCCGTGCTTGGCTTTCTCCTCCTCTGGAATTCTGCTGCTCTCCTTGGTATTGAAACCGCACTCCTTGGTAGGTGAACTTGGTCTCGGCTGAATTTCTTGTTGATCTTCTGGGGGAGGGGCCTGTTGTAGTGATTCTCAAGTGTCTTTGCCCCAGGCCGAATTGGACCGCCCTTACCAGGGGCCGGGGTGAGTAATCCGCTGGGGTTTGCTTTCAGGAGCTTTTGTTCCCTGAGCGCTTTCCGTAGAGTTCCGGAGGACGGGAATACAAATGGCGGCCTCCTGGTCTCCGGCCCGGAGGAGCCGAGAGCCCAGGGCCGCACTCCTCAGTGCGCCCTCAGAGAACAGCGCCCAGTTACTCCCGTCTGCCTGACCTCCGGCCGCGCTCCGAGCTCTCCGAGCCTGTGACCAGTTCAAGGTAACACCGAGCTGTGAGCTTACTGTCGGCTCTGTCTCTGTAGCCGGCTTTCCCGTTCCAATACCCGCAAGGTCTGCGACACTCAGACACCCCTGATCCTTCTGTGACCCTGCGGGACCTGAGGCCACGCTGAACCCGCGTGGGCTTCGCCCCGGTTTAGCCTCTGGAGCGATGTCCCTCAGCGGAACAGACTTTTAAAAGTCCTGATTTTGTGCACCGTTGCTCCGCCGCTTGCCGGGAGCCGGCCCCTCCCCCCGGGGTCTATCTTCCCGTCGCTTTGGATTCACTTCTCCGCCGGTCCTACCTTTCAGAAAGTGGTTGTTTTTCTGTTTCCAGAATTGCTGTTCTTCTTCTCTTCGATCTGCCGAATGGATTTTCAGGTGTTTGCAATCTTTAGATAAGCTATCTAGCTGATCTCCGGCTAGCTGAAGCAGTCTCAGCCTGCTACTTCTCCACCATCTTGACTCCTCCCCGGTACAAGCAATTTTAATGAAGTTTCACAAACTTGAGAACATTCTTATTTGGCACATATGTGGTTTTTCACCACTTTATTTCAAAATCCAAACTCATGCTATTACTTTAAAAATTGAACTATTAATTTACACACCATTTAACTTCCAATTGCATTCTGAACCTAATTTAACTTTAAATTTACCTTTAAGCGATTAAGAAAATAAGATTAGTCGAAATACAATTGCAGGCCATATGGTTGTTTCAGGTCTTTCCTTTTCTGATGTGGAATTTTATTTCAACGGGCTTGTTTACTTAGCTCAGTGTGAAATTAATTGCTTTCTTGAAGTACCCTTCAGTTGTTAAAATTTGTGAAACTTTTTGGTGTTCCCTTTAACAATTTGTAATTTGTTTTCTTTTTCTTTTGATTAGTGGGTGTGACTGGGGAGGGGTTCTAGAAATTTTGCTTTTAAATTTATCTGCAATTATCTCCAGGCAGATTATCTACCTGCTATACCACCTCTAATTGTAGCATTTCTTGTCACCTGACTTGTACTTTTTATCTAAATCAATCTTGTCAACTCAGACTATAGTAGTCATTGAAGAAGAAAAAAAATGAGCAAAAAATCACTTCTAAGTGTTTCCAAGGTGTTTGGCCTGAACAGGGCCCAAGGACACTTGCAGTGATATTTCAAGCGCTCTAAACTCAGTGAGCATGGCCTGAACTCTGTATGAAAGGAGAAATAATTTCCGCTCTACCATTCTTGGTAGAACCAAGAACCATTCTTGGTTCTTGGCTAAAACATCCCTGTAATAAAAAACAGATTAACAGAAGAGGAAAAAACAAACAAACAAAAAACCAAAAAACCATAATGTATGTACATACCAGGTCCCCATAAAGATATAAGACTCAAAAGGCAGTCCTATAATTGAGGCTTATATACCATGAGCTAAGGAAACAAATAGGAATTTGGGGTTCAAAAAGGGGAAAGCAATTCCTAGGAAGGTGAGAAGAGGAAACTGTGATAAGTGCCTTGTGGATAAGTCCCTCAGGCAAATCAGCTGTCTCTGGTAATAGGTCTCTCCTTCGTACAGCTCCTGTTCCTAATGTAAACTTCCCTTCTAAAAGAGTAACTTCTACTCTGTTTTTAGAGTTCTCTAGAGCCTACTTTTTCTTGAAATAATCAGCTCAAAATACTCCTTACACCAAAAGGGCATATTTTGGGGTGGTACATTCTGCTACTCTTCCCTCCCTGATGTAAAGCTGCAGCCAGACCTCTGCCAGATGGAGCAATTCCTAGTCTTCTTCTCTAGCTATATTTTGTCCAGTAATACTGAGCACTTTGTAACATATTATATGCTACTAATTGATCTCATTCATTATCTATCTCCCATACTAGAATGGATGTTCATATATGGTAAGTATTTCTTTCTAGGGGTGCCTGGGTGGCTCAGTCAGTTAAGTGTCTGCCTTCAGCTCAGGTCATGATCCTGGAGTCCTGCGATTGAGCCCCACATCAGGCTCCCCACTCAGCAGGGAATCTGCTTCTCCCTCTACCCATCACCCCACTAGTCCACTATCTCAAATAAATAAATTAAATCTTAAAAAATAAGTAATTATTTCTGTTAGCTCACTACTGCATCAATACTACCCCAAAATAATCCCTAATATGTAGTACACACTCAATAAAGATTTCTTAAATGGGTGTGCTGCTGTTGAATGACTAGTTGAATGTTTTGTTCTTGCTCAGCTGATGTTAGTTATTCTTTTTCCTTGCTCTTGCTTTGTCCCATCATTTCCCCATGTGTCTTTCCTAAATCTATTCACAGACACTATTACTTAAAGCATTATTTACAAAAAGTGCGTGGAAGTGGTAGTTTTTATAAAATGACCATGTATAGTCTATTCAGTGTAGTTCTTGACAAAACAGAAGAAAAAGCAAAAATGCTATAGTACCAATGATTTAAAATTGGGCTGTTTTCTCTAGATTGTTGATAACTGTCATTACCCCTTGAAAATATTATCTAGTATTTTTCATTTCAGAACTAGATGCTGGAGTAACATATTTTATGTATAAAAGGAAATATATGTGAATTAACTAAGTGTCCAAAAAGTGGCGAAATAAAGTTTTGTCTAGCTCTACTATTTAAAATAAACTAAATGATGTACTTGAACTGACTTATGCCAGCTCACAAGAATCTATTCTGTGCATTTCTTCTAAAATTATATTCAATGGAATCATGTTGGTAGGTAAGAATTGGACAAAGTGAGGGTATTTACATAAGAAAAACTTTCAAATGCTACAAATCACAGTTTCTTTTTTTCTGAAGTGCTACTTGTCAAAAATTTGCCTCGATATTTACCAGCACACCTGTAAAAGTAACTCAGTGACATAGGAAAGAGGTAATATGAACAGGCCTATATCTATTAAGAAGATTGAACCAATAATTAATACTTTTCCAAAACAGAAAGCACAGGTCCAGATGAGTTCACTGGTGATTTCTACTAAACAGTTATGAAATAAATTATGTTAATTCCCTATGATTTTTTTTCAGTGGATAGAAACAGAAGAAATATTTCCTAACTCATTTTATGAGGCTAGTGTCATCCTATTACTAAAACCCCTGCAAAGATATAACAAGAAAACTGCAGATCAATATCTCTCATGAACATAGATGTCCAACCGTAACTAAATATTAACAAATAGAATTCAACAATGTATAACAAGAATTATACACCGCAACCAAATGAAATCTATCCCAGTATGCAATGCTGATTCAATATTTTAAAATAAATTAATGTAATCCATTATAAGAATAGGCTAAAAAAGAAAAACCACATGAGCGTATGAATAGATACAGAAAATCATTTGACAAAATCCAGCACCTATTCATGATAAAAATTCCCAGTAAACTGGGAATACAAGGAAACTTCCTTAATTTAATAAAGAATATTTAAAAAAAAAAACCCACATGACAGTTACAACTTATAATTAATATCACATTTGCTAGTAAGAAACTCCTCAAAGCTTTCCCATTCAGATTGAAGTATGAGGCAAAGTCGTCTTCACTCAATGCTCATTTCCAACATTGTAGTAGAAGTTCTAGCTAATTCAGTAAGCTAAGAAATGGAAATAAATGTATACAAATTGGAAAGGAAGAAATAAACTGTATTTATTCACAGTTAACATGATCAGCTGTGTAGAAAATCCAAAAGAATAGACAGAAAAACTCCTGGAACTAAGTGATTATAGCAAGGCTGCAGGATACAAGGTTAACACCCAAAAGTCAATTGATTTCCTATATATCAGCAGTGAACAAGAGGAATTCAAATTAAAAACACAATACCATTTACAGTAGTAACCTCACAATGAAAACTGTTCATATAAATCTAATGAAATATATATAAGGTTTATACAAGGAAGACTAGTAGACTGATGAATGAAATCAAAGAAGAAATGAATGGAGAGATATTCTATATTCATGGGTAGGAAGACTCTATTGACAGGGTGTTAGTTCTTCCCAATATGATCTATAGATTCTATGCAATCTCAATAAAAAGCTCATCAAGTTATTTTGTCAATATTCTAAAGGTTATATAGAAAGGCATGAGTCCCAGAAGAGTCAACATAATTTTGGAGGAGAAGAACAAAGTTGGGGGACTGACCTTATGTGTCTTCTAGACTTAGTAGAAAGTTACAGTAATCAAGACAGTTTCATGTTGATAAAAATAAATAAATAAATAATCAAAGAAATCAGTGCAGCAGAATAGAAAACAGAGAAATATATCCATATAACTATAGTCAGCTGAGCTCTGACAAAGGGCCAAGAGCAATATAATGGAGCAACGATAGTCTTTTTAACAGATAGTGCTGGAAATCAACTTGGATATCAACATGCAATAAAATGAGTCTAGACACAGAACCTTACACAACTGCACAAAAATTAACTCAAAATGGATCACAGGACTAATTGTAAAATCCCAAACTATAAAACTCCTAGAAGATAACATAGGAAAAAACAAACAAACAAACAAACTAGAAGTCCTTGTATGTCAATAACTTTTTAGATATAACACTCTGAAAGAAATAACTGATAAACTGGACTTCATCAAAATTTAGAATTTCTATGGAAGATAAGAGAATGAGAAGACAAGCTACAGAATGGGAGAAAATATTGTCAAAAGACCCATCTGATAAAGGACCCAAATCTGATAAGATAAAATACACAAAGCACTCTTAAAACTCAACAAGAAGAAAACAAACAACCCAATTAAAAAGTGAGCTACATAACCTCATCAAAGTATATATGCAGATGGCAAATACACGTGAGTACATGAAAAAAAAAAAAAACGTTCTACCTCATTTATCTTCAGGGAAATGAGCCCATTAGAGTGCCAAACTCCAAAGCACTGACAACAGTAAATGATGCTGAGGATATACAGCAACAAGAACTCTCATTCATTATTGATGGGAATGTAAAATGGTACAGACACTTTGGAAGAGTTTGGTGATTTCTTAGAAAACTAAACATATTCTTACCATACGATTCTGTAGGTATGCTCCTCGGTATTTACCCAAAGAAGTTATAAACTTATGTCCACACAGAAACCTGCACAGGGATGTTTATAGCAGTCTTTTAGTTCTGTAATTCATTTTCTAGTTTGGGAGGAAGGGTCTCCAGTAGCAAACAATTCTTAGGACACTGGAAGGGTATCCTATAATTCATGTAGATTCAGACACTATCTAGCATCAGATTACACAGGTTGAGGGCTCAGTACCACAAGACTACCTCCCACTTCAGGTGCCAATTGCAAGCTGGTCTTTTTACCTGTACATCTGCCTGACCAACTACTGATTAGAGGCTTTCAAGATCTCCTCTTTAGACTTCACACCTCAGTCAAGCTCAAGCTATTACCTACTCTTCTGACTAACTAGCTATAAATCAGAGGTTTGGACAACCTCAGATTCAGTTGATTTACTAGAGCAGGTCACAGAATTCAGAGACACATTACACTTACAGAATCACCAGGTAATTATAAAATATGGTAGGACATAACTCAGCCAGATGGAAGAAATGCTTAGGGCAAGGTATGGGGAAAGGGCACAGAGCTTCCATGACCTCTCTAGATCCACTGTTCTCCCAGAACCTCCACATGTTCACCAACCAGGAACCCAGTCCTTTTGGGATTCTGTAGAGACTTCATTACATAGTCAAGACTGATTAAATCATTGCCCATTGGGGATTGATTCAACCTTGGGTTTCTATTCCCTTAGTGGAGGTTGAGGTGGGGTGGGACTGAAAGTTCCAACCCTTTAATCACATAGTTCATTTCAAGGGCAATGAGCCCCACCTTAGGTGCTTTTCAAAAGTTACCTCATTAACATAACACAAGATACCTTTCTCACTCTCAACACTTGGGAAATTCCAAGGATTTTGGGAGGTGTGAGCCAGGAAATGTGGATGAAGACCTAATATATATGAGGAATATATTTTGGTTATTTGAATGACCAAATATATATTTTTTCTTATAAATCACAGTATCTCAAGGAGCTTTATTTATAACTTCCAAAACTTGGAAGCAACCAAGACATCCTTCAGTAGGTGAATGGATAAATAAACTGTTGCACATCAAGACAATGAAATATAATTCAGTGCCAAAAAGAAATGAGCTATCAAGCTATGAAAAGACTAGAGGAACTTCAAATACACATGACTAAATAAGATCGATAAGATTATCAGATTGAGAAGGATACATATTGTATAATTCCAACTATATGACATTCTGGAAAAGTCAAAACTATGGAGATGGTTAAAAGCTCAGTGGTTGCAAGCTGTTCTGGTGAGAAAATGAGTATAGAAGGAACACAGTGCATTTTTAGAACAATGAAAATACTATGTATGGTATCATAATCATAGAAACATGTCATTAACTTTAGCCCAAACCCACAGAATGTACAAAACCAGGAGTCCACTATAATGTAGACTGTGGGTTTTGAGTGATTATGATGTCAATTTGGTTTAGTTATAACAAGTGTGACTCCTGAGTGGGAGATGTTGCTGTTGAGGGAAGCTGTGTAGTATAGGGACATGGGGTACATGTGAATTCTCTGTATATTTCAGTTTTGCTGTGAACTTTGTTTTCAAAAAATTCTCTTAATTAAAAAACAATAATTTAGTGATTATAAAGTTATTTTTTAGAGAATATTTTTTGACATGGGAAAATATAATTTAAAAATACTGTATAAGAAAAGAAAAAGGAAGAAAGTAGTAAAAATAAAGAGTACATTTTCTTTATTAAAAATAAAAATGGGACACCTGGGTGGTTTCATTGGTTGAGCATCTGACTCTTGTTTTTGGCTCAGGTTATGATCTCAGTCATAAGATGTAGCCCCATGTTGGGCTCTGTGCCTGCTGGGAGTCTGCTTGAGATTTTGTCCCTCTACCTCCTCCTCTGCTCTTCCCCTGCTTATGTACTTTCTCTCTCTCTCTTTCTCTCAAATAAGTAAATACATCTTTAAAAAAGTTTAAAAAATAAAAAATAAAAATACTATATATAATTATTCATTACTAAAAACTGTATTATGAAACTCTACTGAAAATAAGAACTTTTAATATGGTATTGGTGGTTATCGCTGGATAGTGGGATTGGGAGTGTATTTTTTATTTTTTATTTTTTTCCAGTGACAATATGCAGTTTAATCAGAAAATCTTTTCCTTTCAAAGCTCTCATGCATTCTCCTTCTACCTGACTTCTTCCTCTGTAGTCACAATGGATTCCTGATGTGACTTCCTGTGCTTTATTTCCTTCCTACTGCTCACTCTTTTTTCTACTTAGAGCACATTCCCTGTCAAAGAGAAACCAGAGCTGGACAGTAGTTAAAGTGGCAAAAGTAGATTACAGTCATGAATTTTGCAAGAAGGGAAAAGAGATCTTAGTATAGAAGTGGGCTGAATTCCGAATATAACATGGACACGTGGGAATTTATAGTCCAGGAGCAGAGTGAATGAAAATTACTAAGAGGAAAGCTCAAGGGTAAGGGGTATTCTGGCTACAGACTTAAGAGGATTCTGGCTGATAAGTGACAAGATACACACTTAAGGGGCTGAGGAATTTGTCAGTTATCTAGGGTGATCAGATATTGAGGGTGGGGATTCTCTCTAAACTGACTCAGCAGAATTCTTGCTACAACAGGGCTTTATAGGACAACCACCGAAGCCCAGCTGTGGACCTACTAGAATAGAGAGCTCAGAAGAACCTGAATAAAATTTGGTCAAGGAGAGTATCTGGTAGTCACTACTGTTCAAAGGAAGGAGAAATGTTCTTTCACTTGAAAAATATGTCAGTTTTCTCATTCAGTTGCTTTTTGTTTATTAAGAGCCAAAAGAACCATCTGTTGGGACTTAGTGGTAGAGAATATTTGTGAGCAGTCAAGCATTTAATGAGGGGAATTTCTGTGAAAATAAAGGAAAGAAAGAAAGAAAGAAAGAAAGAAAGAAAGAAAGAAAGAAAGATCTCCCTGATATGAGGAAGTGGTGATGCAACATGGGAGCTTAAGTGGGTAGGAGAAGAATAAATGAAACA
This sequence comes from Mustela erminea, assembly GCF_009829155.1. Taxonomy (NCBI): domain Eukaryota; kingdom Metazoa; phylum Chordata; class Mammalia; order Carnivora; family Mustelidae; genus Mustela; species Mustela erminea. The sequence goes on from NC_045629.1 coordinate 3,514,365, forward strand.
AGATGGGATTGGGAGGGAGACAAACTATAAGTGACTCTTAATCTCACAAAAGAAACTGAGGGTTGCTGGGGGGAGGGGGTTTGGGAGAAGGGGGTGGGATTATGGACATTGGGGAGGGTATGTGCTTTGGTGAGTGCTGTGACGTGTGTAAACCTGGTGATTCACAGACCTGTACCCCTGGGGATAAAAATATATGTTTATAAAAAATTAAAAATTAAAAAAAAAAAAGACAAAAAAAAAAAAGAAAGAAAGAAAGAAAGAAAGAAAGAAAAAAAGAAAAACAAACAATCAAACAAAAAAAACAGTGGTTGGAAACCCAGTTTCTGAGCCCAGAGAGTAGTAGCCAGCTGAAAAGATTTATGTTGGGTTGGAAGTATTTTCTGATGGTGGAAAGAGGACAGTGCTGACGAGTAGACAGATTTCCTAGTCTGCGGTCTGAATATCTCTGGTGATGACATATGTATCAGTATTAGTCATGTTTATTGGAGTAGAGCATAGAAACGTCCAGCTTCAGCTTATGGAATTCTTCAGAGAATCCAAATAAAAATTGAGGCAGTCAGGTTTTAAGTTCTCAGTGACACCAGGTAAATAAGGTGAAAGAAATATTGGAAACACTGATTTGGAGAATAGTAGCCATATATTGGAGGAAATTAGAGGAATTGAGAACTCACAACAATTCACTATAAATTTTCCATTCAAACATAAAATTTCCCTCTACAGTTGCCCCCCTTATGATTCTGTTTACAAAAATAAATCTGGTCTCCTTAGATTTGGCCTAGTTATTTACATAAGTGCAGCAAGAATGATAACTTGACCACACAGGTCTTTCTTTCAGGAACTCTGCTTTGCTGGAACTTTTCAAAAGAAATGTCATACTAAACTCTTAAAAGTCTCTAGACTCTAGGAAGCCAAGCCAATAACTCACCACCAGACTTCACCTTTTGTACCTATTGATTTAAGTGACTTCTTCTCTCCTCTGGGTCCCCAAAATACCCCAAGTTTCCTAGGCCTGCCAGGAAGTGACCTTGCTCACTTGCCTATAAGCTGGGAATCCTTTAAACCAGGTACCAATCTAATTTTTCTTAGAGGACTTTGTAAAAGTTCTGTAATTCAACTTAGTTCTTTAAAATTGATTTATGCATGCATGTTGTTCTCAAATATGACATTCCCATCAAAGCCTGGGTTATATAACCAGTGTTTCAAATTATGTCCTGTAACAAAGAGAACCAACTCTCTTTTAATTTATGCAAATAGTTGTATTGCCATAAAAATAAAAGTACTCAATAAAAGTTTCCAAATTTTGGAGGATTAGGCAGGGAGAAAATGTTTCCTTTTTGTTTATAATGGTATACTCTATAAAATTGCTATAAATTATTGATAGCTGAAAAGAAAAAAGAAAGGAGGTTTTTTAAAAACCAGAGAATAGATCATTAAAGCACCATCAGTGTTCCAAGCAAAACCATAATCATCCTTTATCACTTCATTCAGTCCCTATGTAATTAATTCTTGTTCTGCTTGATCTTAGGTTATTAGTTTCATAAACCTATCAGTTTCTCCACTAGAATTCTGGACATTCTATCTCAGTTCAGTGGTGTATACTTAGAGTTATTCAGGCAACTCAATCACAAAGGAGTCTGTCCTATAGCTGATGGCAAGAGCTTTTAGGAAAACATCAAAATAAAATAACAACCGTCTATGAATGACAAAAAGCTTAAAATGACCATGGTTAAAGATTTGATGAGGAGACATTTGACAAGAAAATGTGATTATTTTTGTGACATATACAACATTTTAAATAATAACTGGATTTATAACTGATAACATTATATCAAGACATACCATGAACAAGCAAGGGGACTGACAATATTCAATGAACTTCACACAATTTCTAGAATACCGACATTAATAACATTTATCTATATAAATACAACTTAGGAAATGTTAAAACATCTTTTCTTACTTGACAGTATCTCTCATGTCATTCAACATATCATATAAGCCAAATTATTTTTAACACGTCTCTTTTCACAAGGTGAAAGAATAAATCCTTTGAGATTATCCAGGAACCCTCTAGATGATGTCAATGTTAGTTTAAGAACATGATTTCATTTAGGATTTGATTTGGGGAAGACAAGTCTGTCAAAAATGTAAAATACCTTACCTCTGTAAAAGTAAGAAGTCTCACTTCTTTTAAGTAATCAAGGACATGGAAAAGGTTAACATAAAGCATAAGAAATTATTCTGATTAATAAAACATAATGTTGGTGTTCTAAGAACGTTACTCAAAAGGTAAAAATGTTTTATAATGTCCTATAAAGAGCAGACCAATAATCCAAGATAATTCTGTCATTTTAATAGGAAAAAAAAAACCCAAGTTCTAGTTTTATACCAGTGTATTTTATATTGAATATTGTTAAAAAATCAAACTTATGAATAAATCCATTCAGATATTAGCCAGCTTGTCCACACATAATTTTTTTCTTCAAACCTTCTATAACTTTCTATGTTTAGTTAGTATTTTTTCCTTCATTTTCCTTTGTCTCATTCTGAAATACCTAGTCACTCTAACTTTAGGGCAAAATGACTCTTTTACCCTTAATGAAAATATATCCTTCAAGTACATCTTACTTTCCATGCATACTTTTCATGCAGAATTGTTTCCCTTATTATTTTTAGTAGTTTTATCTCCATATTTGGTCATAATTTCTAACCATTAGTAAATTTTTCCACAGAAAATTGGAAGGTAGAAAGCTCTGAATTGTCTACAACATATCAGCATTCTGTAGAATATTAGCAAATTTTACATCATCTCACATTTTTTAAAGGTTTATTATTCCTCATAGTATGGTTTTCAATGTAGCAAAAAGAATATGTTTATTAACAGGCCTAAATATGTTTAGCTTCCCTTTATCATATAAAGATAATATGCCAGAACTATTTAAGCTTAAATTTATGTTCAATAATTAGTGCTGCAGGAGTTTATCTTACTTTGAAATGACCGAGGTTTTAATCAGATATTAACATAATTTAGCATAGGTCTAAAAGTGAGTGTTACCACAAAGATTTTGGAAACTTGTTATTTTTGTTTGTGTATTTTTTTGGTCAGATTAATATTTAATAGACTTAGGCATCATCTCAAGATAGTTCCCAGTTAATTACTTTTACAGCATAAACATGTCAGGAAATATCACAAATGCAAAAAAACTAAGATGTTAAATACATGGGTTTTTGTTTTATTGCTGTGATATGAATAAAGTAACGGATTATCAAACAATTCATTTTTTACTCTATATTTGTTATTTTTTGTTCATAAGTTGAATTTATACTTTTTATAGTCTTAAACATCTAGTAGAGATTTACAAATAAGTTTATTTCACTAGTAAACACAAGTAGGATTAAAATGTATGGTTGTATTGTATTTAATGCTAACTCAGAAGATGCTGCTGTTTTTATTAAATTAACTATGAACCCAATATGATTCACCCAAGATTTCCAAATTTATGTGAACCTGAGAAGCATTTGGGTTGGTTTGTATACTTCTGGAATTTTAGGAATATTTAATTTATAGAAGTGCTCACTTATCTTTAAACCAGCTTGAAAAGAACCCATTTAACTCATTTGTAAATTAATTTGGTAATACCCTCTGGAGGTAAGAATATATCACGAATGCATAACATACATATTTGATGCCCAGAAACATACTAATAGATGTAAATAGAGCTCTTACAGCTTTTATTCTAAAAATTTGAGCCGGGACCCAGGCTCAAGTGTAGTGATATACTCTCATATTTACTCCACTTTATAGATTTTATTTGAACTTTTGGCAAATGGGACAAACTGAGATTACTTAAGTCTTCAATGTGAGGACTAAAACTTTTTACCAATATTTATAGAGGAGACTTTTAAGATTTTCTTTGGCTTATGGACATTATGAAAGCTGCAGACTGTGCACTTCTAGGTGAGGGATGGAGGGACAACAAGCAGCTGTCTGGTTGTCTCCAGGCCTCATCTGAGTGGAAAAAATATCCAGTCTAGTTCCAGTTAGCCTTTTCCCCTCTTTTTAGCCTGGGGTGGTTGCTTCTAGGGGTCCCCGGGCCCCGGGAGAGGGGAGCAGTTTCAGGTGGCTGGACAGAGCTGTGGAGCTGACGGTGTGGAGAAAGATATGGGAGGGACATTATCGAAGGGTTCAAAGTGTGAAGGGAAGAGCGAGGTGGATAAAGGAGGAAGAAGGAGCAGATGTGTGGGAAGGAGAGACCTTAGAGGAGTCGGTTTCGGGAAATCTTGAGTTTCCCAAAGAGGCTGCTTATACTCTGTATCATCCTTAGTAAAACTGTGCCAGTGAGAAAAGAAACAGAAAGCTGGTGGAGCAAACAGTCAGCAGAGGTTCAAGAAGGGGGTTCAGTCAGCTGGAAACTCCTCTTCTTAAGTAATGCTATGCTGGTGCTTATGAACAGGGAAGCTGGGGTCTCTAACCTAGCCTCAGAGCCACTCACAAATAGAGAAGTTTAGGGCTAACCCAGCCTCTGTTAATCTGTGGCCCAGGGCTGCTCCTATGTTACACTGAGAATCTTAAGGATCACATTATTTTAAGAATGTCCTACTGTGTTTCAACTGATTGCCATCTGAAACCCTGGCTTGGGAGTGAGTTTCCCCAAGAAGCCCATATCAGTCAGCCAAGAGTGAGGGCAGGCTTTTTGAAAGGTACACATTTGGGATCTTGTGCAAGAGGGTCCTGGGTCTGAAGAAGGATCTGATTCTGAGCAATTTGTGGGCACCACAACTATCAACCAGAGCTGGACAGTAGTTAAAGTTAATAAAACAGATTTTACTCAGGATCTCCAGCATTAAGAGGAGACCTCAGCATAGAAGTGGGCCCAATTCTGAATACAATGTGGACAAGTGGGAGGTCAAGGAGCTTCACTCCCAGTGGATGGAGAATTACTAAGAGGAAACATTAAAGACAAAGGAGGATTTCCTGCTGGAAAAATCTGACGGGATTCTTACTGAAGGCAGGCTGGAGTGACCAGATCCACCTGGGCCATGGTGTGGCAGAGAAATTCAGTCAGATATCCAGAATGAACATATTTCAAGGGTGAGGGTTCTCTCCACACTGACTTAATGGGGTTCTTGCTAAAACCAGCCTCTGTAGGGCTGGGGTTGGAAGCCTAGGGTTGGCCTAGTTAAACAAGGGGCTCACGGTCTATGAAGAACACGAGGAAAGTTTGGTTCAGGAAAACACTTGTTATCTCCCACACTCCCTTGCTCTGACTCCAGACTTTTCTTTTGAAGATAGGTTGTGGTCAGGCTCCTCCAGCAGGTGTGGTCTGAGGCTGCCTGTCCTTAACCCTCCCATCCCTCCCCTAGGGAGGTTCTTCCTTTGCAGGACATAAGGTTGGGCAGCATATGGTTTCTAACTTGTTAGTCTCTTCTCTTGTGATTATTTGCAAGGTCATTGTGGGATTTGCATACCCAATAGAGTATCTGAAACAGAAAATATTCAATAAATTTGTGGTAAAATAATAAAGAATGAATGGATATCATGATAGTAGAAGTATAATCATCACAACAGTTAATAAAGTATTATAAGTAATTCACTATTTATAAAAATCTAAAAACCAAAACATTTACTGAGGAATATCATAAACAGCTATATAGAAGTTACCTGGATATGGGAAAAATCTTAAACTCCATTATGGAAATGCTTGTGCATTTTCTTTTTGGAAGTCAAGATGTAGAAAAATAGCTGTTGCTCCCATGATTTGAAAATGAAAAAATAGTTTTTCTTTTCCTTTACCAATTGTTTTTAAATTTTGGAGACCAGGTTGGAAATCTATCATGCCTCAAAAACAAAAAGCATTATGCTACTTTCTTGTAAGCAGATGCAACTATAAATTAAATCTGTATTTTTTTCCTATTAGAAATAAAACTATTAAGTCAAATAACATATGCAGTCATGCACCTCCAAATTGCCGGTCAGGCCAAATGACAAATCTCATTTGGAGATTTGTCTCCAAATGACCTCCATGTTAGAGATTTAGGATAGAAGTAAAGAAAAAAAAAAAAAGAAAGAAAGAAAGAAAGAAACTGGCTTTAACTCCATTCTACAAACTGCATTTGAGTAAACTGTTCAGTTTACATAGGAAAGTGCCCCTCAAATCTCGTACTTTAAAACAACCACTGTGGGGTACCTGGGTAGTTCAGCTGGTTAAGCATCTGACCTTGGTTCAGGTCATTATCTCAGAGGCCTGTGATCCAGAGCTACCCCCCACTTCCAGTGTCTTCACGTTCCCTGCTCAGTGGGGAGTCTGCTTCTCTCTCTCCTTCTGCTCCTACCACTCCTTGCTCATTCATGCTCTCCATCTAGTAAATAAATAAATAATCTTTAAGAAATAATAAATAAAATAATTATTATTTTATTATATCTAATGATAGTGTGATTCAAGAATTCAGGCAGAAATTGACTTGGTAATACTTCTGCCTGGCCTGTTATTAGTTGTGATCACAGTGTGTTCATTTGGTGGCTGTACTGGACTACAGAGTCAAAAAAGACTCAAAAAAGGCTTTACTTATATGCCTGACACAATGGTAGGAATCGCTTGAAGCCACACCTTTGTCTCGCCTTCTTTATGAAGACTAGACTTTCCATACATTTCTTTAGCTGGGCAGTTGTTGTTCTTACATCAAAGCTCAGGAATCCAAGGAAGAGTGTTTCAAGAGACAAGCAGTGGAAACTACCCATGTTTTAAGGCCTGGACATAGAAATGGGTACAAACTACTTACTCTGTATTCTACTGCTCAAAGTGGTTACGAAGATTGCCCAGATTCAAATGGCATATACTATTATTTTAACTTCTAAAGGAACAATGTGGAAGAATCTGTAGATTTTTTTTTTAATCTGCCATATATTCACAAACTTCATTTAAGAGACAATAAACTTTAAATTCAAGAGAACATGCTAGCACTAATAAAACTAAAAGGAATTATTGAGAATAAAAGGTAAAGTTTCACTTGATTTATTTTCTGTCGTGTGAGATAATGTCAATGATAAAATATAAAAATGGTAAGAACAGATCCATTTGTTTTATTCCATCAAAAATGGTATTATTGTTGAATAATATTCTATTGTATATCTATATACCACATCTTCTTTATCCATGCATCTATCAGTGGACACTTCTCTTAACTATAGAGAGCAAACTGATGGTGACCAGAAGGGAGGTGGGTGGGAGGATGGGGGAAATGGGTAAAGGGGATTAAAAGTACACTTATCATAGTGAACACTGAGTAATATATAAAATTGTTGAATCACTATATTCTACACCTGAAACTAATATAACCCTGTATGTTACCAACACTGGAATTAAAATGACAAAAAAGACTTATAAGTACTATACCTATTGTATATCTACCATATATCTTGAGAATGCTTCATTAAAAATTTTTAGTAATTAAAAATACTTGAATTTTAAATATGATATTATGTCCTTGCTAGTAGTTATATGATTCCTAGAAACTTAAACTATGAAGAAGTATAGCAAGGTAGGCTCCTTAGTTTTATTTGTATGAATTCACTCTTGAGTACATTTTTGAAAGTAGTTGTATTTTTGAAAGTCAAATATCAGAAAATTAAGCAGAAAATTACAGTTTAGCATCATGGTTAAGAGCTTGAGACGGAGATTCAGACTGACATGGATCTATTATTTGGTTAAGTAATAGGATGGATGATCTTCCATTGTGATAGAAGAAATAATAGTAACTATCATCAAGAATGGTTGATTATTAAGTGACAGTGTTATGTGAATTACTTAACATAATGATGAGACATATAGACAATTAACAAATAACATTATTTTTACAAGTTACAGGTCTTGTAGGGGAAGAAACTAAGGAAAGGTATAAACTTCTAAACTATGGTGCACACAGTTAATAATTTCTTCAATCTCAGTCTTTTTGACAAGAAACATGAAAATAGCAACTGAGGCTCTTCCCTTTCTAGGAATTAACTATTTTTATAGTTTCATAAGATTGCTATAAAAAAGTACAAAAATTGGTGCCCTGGAAAAACAGGAATTTATTTTCTCACAGTTTTAGAGGCTAGAAGTCCACAATCAAGGTGTTAGCAGGGCCATATTCCTTCTGAGACTAAGGAGAATTTTTCCTGGCCTTTTTCCAGCTTCTGGTGGTGGCCAGGGACTCTTGCCCTCTTCTGGTTTTCAAGTACATCACTGCAGTAGGTAAAGCTATCATTACTTGGCATTTCACTGAGTGTTCCTGTTTTCACCCGATTTTTTTTTCCATCATATAAAGATACAAGTCATTGAATTGAGGCACACCTAATGACATCCTAATTTGATTACATTTGATTACATCTGTGAGACTGACCCAATTTCCAAATAAGGTCACATTCACAGGTAGTCATATTAAGACTTCAACTTAACATCCCAGGAGACAGAATTCAACCCATAACAGTCAACCTTCTGGTTCTTTGAAATTTATATCTTTCTCATGTGTAAAATGTATTCACCTATTTCAGCATCCCCCAAAGCATTAACCAAATCCATCATCAGCTCTAGGTCTAAAACCTTACCTAGATTAATCAGCTAAAAAAAAAAAAATCCCCAATACTATTTTCTATATCATCTAAACCAGTTATGAGATAGACCTAGGATATAAATGATCCTAGACAGTATACCTTAGCATCAGTGGACCTATAATCAGACAATTCACTTGCTCCAGAATGGAATGGTGGGAGGGGCATTGAATAGACATTCACATTCTCAAAGGAAGAAATTAGAAGCATAAAAGGTGTAATGGGTACTAAGCAAGTCCAAAACATAGCAGGAATAAATTATTTTTTTAATTTCAAGGCCTGAGAATAATCATCTGTGTTTCAGTGATTTTTGTTCTTGACCAGAAGAGGTCATGTTGACTCAACTGTGTGCATCTGTGGCTTGGCCTCAGAGTTAATCTTTGTTTTGTCCCATCTCTGTTTTTGTTTGTTTGTTTGTTTTTTCAGACCAGGCTGGAAATGTTTCTGATGAAATGAAATTCTCATAAACCTTGTCAATTCATGACAGGGGTAAGCCATCAGATGAATGCTTTCCACAAATAATTGCATATCTATTCCTAGATTCTGATGAGATGGTTGTGTGGATCTAAGAATAACATAACTACTCTCTTTAGAAAATGATTGTCCACCCACAGCCTTTAATGTTCATAGTTTTGTCAGTATTCCTAATCATGCTGATACATGTATTCTTTAAGAAAACAGGAAGATTTTTTTCAAGCTCGCTCTCTCTCTCTTTTTTTAATCCCCCAGGTTCTTAACAGAATCACATCCAAATTTCTACCAACAGTCTTTTCAAGCCAATCTAGGTTTTTTCCTGTTAGATGTCTCCAGACTCTTCTAGTCTCTACTTTTTACCCAGTTTCAAGGCCACTTTCATGTTTTTCCTTGTTTTTTACAGCAGCCCCCACTTCTTGACATCAAATTACATAGTGAATTTCAGGGCCGTTGTACCAAATTATCACAAACTAGGAGGCTTAACACAACAGAAATTTTAATTTCTCAAAGCCACTTCAGGCTTCCTGCATTTTCTAGAGGGGAGGATCCTTCCTTGCTCCTCCTAGCTTCTGGTAGCCCAGAGCATTCCTTCCCTTGCAGGTACATCACTCCAGGATCTGCCTCTGTCATTAGTTGGTGTTCACCTGTGTGTTTCTGTCTTCATATGACATTTTTCTCACTGGTCACATTGAATTAGGGCACAACTCATATTAGCTTACTACTGCAGACCTTATTTCCAAATAAGGTCCTGTTTACATGAACTGGAGGTTAGGACTTAAAACATATCTTGTTGATGGACATAGTTCAACCCATAACACTGTCCTAATCAGATCATATCCCAAAGGACTAAGATACAGAATCTAACAATCTTAAATTCTATTTTGGGATTGGTTAGGCATCTAGAGTGGAATTTTAGGAAACAAATCTATCTTATCCACACGGGTGAAGAAGAATGCTATTCCTGAGTACTATAAAGATCCCTAGCTGAAAGCTTGTCTACTTTCAATAAACACTGATCTCACAGGGGCACCTGGGTGACTTAGTTGGTTAATGTCTTTGGCTAGGGTCATGATCTCCGGGTCCTTGTACAGAGCCACGGGTCCGGTTTCCCACTCAGTGGGGAACCCACTTCTCTCTCCCCCTCTCACGTTCCCTCTGTCTCTCCCACCACTTGCTCAAATAAATAAATAAAATCTTAAAAAACAAAACACACTGATCCCATGAAATGTGGGGAATTTTCTAGCAGGTCAAGAAGCTGGAACCATGAGCATGGGCCAACAAATACTGCACACCAGTTTAGCTGGAGTCAAGCCCTTTCTCTTAATGGTATAATTGGCAATGATTACTTCTTAAGTAACCTATTTTTTAAAAAACTAAGTTGAAAGTTGAAAGTTGGTCTGTGTGCATTATATAACACATTAATATGTTATTAATGTTAAATATTAGTGCAGGTTCTATGAAAACATGATTGAAAATATATGAAAATTGAGAAATAAAATTCTGTCTTTCCTAGAAGAATTGCTTTGAATGGATATGAAAGGGCCTCAAAAATTATATTATAAATATATTAATTCAAAATATATTAAAATTATAAATTTATTTTATAAATATACATTTATTTTATAAATAATATATTAAATACTATTAAGCCAAAAAAATATAAAAGTAAGTACTAGTCAAGAAATAGAAGTTGACATACACTTAGGCCTACATGGTCTATTATATATCATAAAAATCTTAAGATTATCAGGTGTATCACCAACTAACTTGAGACTTTCAGGTCTTTCTCTGAAATTTTAAATTTATATTTACAGGCACCTTGTTTTCCTTTGTAAATTATAGTAATTCAAATCTCATATTTCTGGGTATAATATTTTAAGTTCCTTGGAAAAAGAAACTTTTAGAGAATCACTACCAATTATATAGCTCTGTTATTTACAATGTAGTCTGTATTTACAATTTTAAAGTAGTAGTGACTCAGGAGATTCCTAGCAACACACTTTCTCTCATACTTTGCTTCAAATATATAAGTAAATTTAAATTAAAATTATCACCAGGCAAAGCCAATTTAAAGGGGAAGATATAGAGTAGACAACTTAGGTATTAGTGACACAAACTTTAGAATTTCAACATTGACACAATTTTTTAAAAGATTTTATTTATTTATTTGAGAGAGAGAGCATGAAATGGGAGAACGTCCGGGGAAGAAGCAGACTCCCACTGATCTGGGAGCCTGACTCAGGACTTGATCTTTTGACTCCGGGATCATGACTCGGGCCAAAGGCAGTTGGTTAACCAACTGAGCTATACAGGCACCCCAACACCATTTTTTGAGGTACAGAAATTTTATCAAAATGGCATGACCATCTTTTCTGCTTCTGGCTTAACCTTCCATACGTACTGTCCGATGTGTTGCTGGCTTTTGTTGATTGACAGATTGCAGATGCCAGTACAACATCCAGACACATATTTTGGCTACAAAGAAAAGAAGGTGCAGATTAATCTATATTCAGTTTGGCAGCTCTGTGTAGAATCATCCTTGCTTCTTTGTTTTATGCCTCCCCCATCTGATTGGCAGGAATTTCAATTACCATCCAAGGCAGGATATCTGAAGGAAAATTTTCTGGCACTCAGGTTATTAAATCATTTTACTGCTTCATGATTTCCTATTTTATTTTACAAGATAGTCCTAAAATAAAAGCCCTATCCCTTAACTTGTTCAGAGAAGTAATGAATATTTTTCTCTTTTTTATTTCTTTTTTGAGGGGAAAAATTCAAATCAATTTAATTTTCTAACACTCTTATATATCATTATTAATCATATTCCATAGAATATTATGAGATATATATATCTTCAACTTTCATTATCTAACTTAAGTGTTTTTTTAAAGATTTTATTTATTTATTTGACAGGCAGAGATCACAAGTAGGCAGAGAGGCAGGCAGAGAGACTGAGGTGGAAGCAGGCTCCCCGCTGGGCAGAGAGCCTGATGCGGGGCTCGATCCCAGGACCCTGGGATCATGACCTGAGCCGATGGCAGAGGCTTAACCCACTGAGCCACTCAGGTGCCCCAAACTTAAGTTTTTTAAATATCTTTAGGCTATATTTTTATGTAGCCTCCTTTGTAATGGACAATTCACACATTTGTAGTGAACTTATAGTGTTGTGCAACAATAATTTCAATAAATTTTTATATCAGTTCCATCACCTTGAAAAGTCTGTTCATGTCCTTTTGGAGACCATTCTTACTCCTAACACCAGCCCTTTTGTGTATCTATGTCCAGTAATTTTTGCCTGATTCAATGTCATAAAGATTGTCTTCTGTGTGTGTGTGTATAAATGTATGTGTGTACATATGTGTTAAATCTTACAGTTTTAGCTTTTGCCTTTAGATCATTTTGAGCTAGTATTTTTTATAGTGTGAATTTAAGGGCTTATACATGTTTATCTATTTCTATTTACATATATGCATATATGTGCCTGTATATGTATATATGTGTATATATGTATATATACATATGTATATGAATATATGCACATGTATTTATATGTATGTTGCATATATATATGCATATATATGTGCATGTGTGCATATATTTTATATATATACGTGTGTGTGTGTGTGTGTGTGTGTGTGTGTGTATGAATATCCAATTGTTGGAGGAAGTTTCTTTTCTTCATGGAATTCTCATTGCAAATTTGTCAGAGATTGTTGAAAAATACAGGTAAAGATTTATTGGTGTACTCCCAATTAATTTTGCTGACTTACATTAAATCTTTAGACAACGCTACACTGTCTTGGTTTTTGTAGCAGTATAGTAAGTTTCAAAATTGGCTATGGTGCATCTTCTACCTTAGTTCTTCTTTTACAAAAGAACTTTCACTATTTGTTCCTTTGCATTTCCATGAAAGTTTTATGTTTCGTTTGTCAATTTCTGCAATATTGTAAATGCCTCCTGGGCTCTTGATACAGATTGGAATGAAAAAATAGGTACATTTTCAGAGAATTGCCCTCTTAATAATATTCAGTGTTCCATCCCATGACCACGAGTATCTCTCTGTTTATTTTGATCTGCTTTAATATTTCTTAGCAATGCTTTATAGATTTCAGTGTATAAGTGTTCATGTTTAGTTAATCTTATTTCTAGATATTTTATAAAATTTTTGCTATTGCTAATGGACTTTTTATTCATTTTTTAGTATCTAATGTTATTATATAGAAACACAACTTATACTCATGTTGATCTTTTAATCTATGACCTTGCTAAACTTGTTTATTAATTCTATTAGTTTTATTGTGGATTCTGTAGGATTTTATATATAAAGGGTCATGTTAATTACAAATAAAGATGGTTTTATTCCTTTCTTTCCAATCCAGATTCCTTTATTGATTTATTTATTTGTTATGTACTATGTATGTTTATTATGGTCTTACTGCATTGTAAAATGCAATTATTGCAAAGTCAAATGTTGAATATAAGTGGTGAAAATTGATAGTCTTACCTTGCTCCAAATTTAAGGAGAAAACATTTACTCTTTCTCTATTAAGTATAATGTAAACCATAGGTTTTTCAAAGAAGCCCCCCTCATCAGTTGTAAAAAATTCTGTTGAAATTCTTTTGTCAGGAACTGGATTTTGTAAAATTCTTTGTTATCTGTGCAGGTAACTATGTGTTTTTATCATTTATTCCATCACTATCACTTAAATTAATACATTAATTGACTTTTGGATACTAAATCAATCTTGCATTACTGAAATGAATTCCACTTGGCCATGATATATAAATTTGTGTAAGTTGTTAAATGTGATTTGTTAATATTTTAGAAAGACTTTCATGTCTATGTTTAAGAGGAATGATGTTCTATAATTTGCCCATTCTTATGATATTTTTGTCTGATTTAGGATTACAGTGTCCTGGATTCTAGAATGAGTTGAGAAGTGTTCTACACTATTTTCTGAAATATTTTGAGCAAGTTATATTAATTCTTTAATATTTGATGGAATTCAGAGTGAAGCCACTTGGGTAGGCTTTTCTTTGTGGGAAGATTTTAATTGCTAATTATATATATTTTATTAGCAAGTAACATAATAAGTAATAAGTCTACATAAATGACTTTATTTACTTTAGTTGTCCAGTTTGCATAATTTGTGTCTTTCTAGATATTTTTCTGTTTCATTTAAATTGTCTAAATTGCTGGCATACACTTGTTTTAATTGTACCTGACAAGTTTTTTCTTTCATTATAAAGTTAGCAGTGATGTTTCTTTGTCTTTCCTATTTTCATGGACAGATTACATTTGTCTGTCTTTTTTTTTTTTTTTAATCCTTTTAGTAAACCACGATTTGGTTTTACTGATTTTCTATCTTGTTGGTTTCTTAACCCACTGAGCCACCCAGGCTCCCCATTATCTTGTTGGTTTCTTTTTAAAGTTTCTACTCTATAGTTTATTATTTCCCTCTGTTTGCTTGGATTGGGGCTTAGTTGACTTCTTTCCTAGTTTCCTAAAATGAAAGCTTAACGCAGTAACTTGTTACCTTTCCTCTTTTTTGATATAACATTAAAAATATAAATTTTTCTCAAAATACTGTTCAGCTTCATTTCATAAATTTAGTATGTTCTGTTTCATTTTCATCAAAGAAAAAATTTTTTAGAAGCTTAATTTGTAATTTCTTTTTGACCTATGTATTATCAAAACTGTATTTTTGTTTTCCCAATTTTATTTTTGTGGTGGATCTCCAATTCTTTTTTTTGCCATAGAATATACTTCTCATGGCATTAATCTTTTTTACATATATTAAGTCTTCTTTTAGTAGACTTGTATAAAATCTGCCATTAGAATGTTCCATGTGTACTTAAAAAAAATGTTTATTATTCAGTTGTTGGATGGAGTATTTTAAAAATGTCTACCAGGTCAAATTCACTGATAATGTTCCCTGGTTTTCTATAGATTTCCTGACTTTTTTTTTTTATCTTGTTTTATTAATTGTTTAGAAAGGATAGTTGAAGACTCCAGTGGTTGTTGTTAAACTTTTTAATTCTGTTTGATATTTTGTCAATTTTTTTGTTTCCTATATGTTGGGACTCAGGTATATATGATTATATAATTCTTATTTTTTGTATATAATGACAAATTTATCATTATGAACATCACTCTTTTCTCTTGCAATATTTCTTGTTTTAAAATTTATTTTGTCTGATACTATAATAAAACCAGTCCAGCTTTCTGATGGTTACTGTTTGTATGTGTTTATATGTTGTATCACTTGTTTTTTTCATTCTCAATCTGTTTATGTCCTTGATTGAAGATGTGTTTCTTATTGACAAAATATATTTGCATCTTGATTTTTAATCAGAACTGAGAAATCTGCTTCTTTAATAGAATGTTTAATCTACTCATATTTAATGTTAGTATCATATTCTAGTTGTCTGCCATTTATTACTCATAATTTAATTATCTCATGTCTTTTCAGCTTTTCTGTCCCCCCACTTTTTAAAATATTTATTTATTTGAGAGAGAAAGAGAGAGCAGGAAGGGCAGAGGGAGAGAGAGAATCTTGAGCAAACTCCCTCCTGAGCACAGAGCCCAATGAGGGGCTCAGTCCTGACATGGCCTATGAGATCATGACCTGAACTAAAATCACGAGTCAGATGCTTAATGGACTAAGCCACCCAGGCACTGTGTTCCCTTTTAAAATCTCCTTTTGTGCTAAGCATTTTTAGTATATTATTTTATCTGTTTATATTTTTACTACATTATTTCAAATTATTTTTTAGTGTTTATCTGTGGTAAGGGTTGTCAGACATTTTTCTGTAAAGTCTCACATAATAGATACTTCAGACTTTGTAGACTATATGTTCTTTATTATGACTGATCAGTTATTCTATTGTAGTGTGAAGTTAGGCACAGCCAATATATTTATGAAGAAGGATGACTATTTTTCAATACAAATTTAAGTATAAAGCCTATGGTGGACCAATTCTGATCTGTGGGTCAGTTTTGTCCTCTTAAGTTCTAAGGATTACACTGTGTATATTAATTTGTTACAATCTACTTCAGAAGCATGGTAGTTACATTATGATAAAATAGACAAATTTGCTAATTTCCTTATTCTACTTCCCTTTTGTTATATAAATAACATATATTATATCTATATGTTAATAAACCCCAAAATGTCTGTGATAATTTTTACTTCATATCATCTTGTGATTTTAAATAGGTTAATAGAAGAAATGAGAATATATTTTTATAGATTCTTTTGCACAAACCCACACAATTACCATTCCAGAAATCTTACAATTTCTTTCTGTCAATTTTAATTGCTATTTCATTTGTTTACTTTCAGAGTAAATGATTTATTTTAGTATTTCTTGTAAGTCAATTCTGGTGGTAACATATTTCCTTAGAATTCTTTCTTCCTGAGAATGTCTATATGATTTGCTTTCGTTTCTTAGATGAGTTTTACTGGTTATAACATTCTGAGTTGACAATATTTTTCTGTCATCAATTTGAACAGAATAAAACATTGGTTTTTTTAGAATAGAATAAAACACTTGGGAATAGAAGAAAACATTTTTTTTGCTCATTATGTCTGATGTCAGACATTAATCATGTATATGTTTGATCATTTATTTCTTGCTGCTAACAAGTTTTTTTCTTTGTCTTTGGCTTTCAACAGTTGGATTGATGTGGCTAGATGTTATATCTTTGTCTTTATTTGGGATTTATTTGGCCTCTTAAATCTGTAGATTAAAGTTTTTCATAATGTTTGGAAAGTTTGAAATATTTCTTCATCTATTTTTCTTTACCTTTCTCTTTCTCCTTTCTTCTTGTGGTCAATTTCATGTATGTTGCTCTGCTATGAATTTTATCACAGGTTTCTGAAGTTATGTTCAGTTTTATTTAATCTTCTTTCTCCTTGTTCTTTAAATCTTGCTTTATCGTCAAGTTCATGGGTTCTTTCTTCTCCCCTCTCAAATTTTCTGTTAAACTCTTCTAGGAAATTTATTTTAATCATTGTCCTTTTTAACCACAGAATTTCCAATTGATTTTAAAAAATAATTTCTGTGCTAGCTGAGACTCTTTGTTGAGATATTGTTGTTCTGCTTTAACTCTTTAGATATTACTTCCTATTGTTCTTTGAACATATTTATAAAGGCTGCCTAAATGTCTTGGCTGAATCCCACATCTGGGCAGTCAGGAGAAATAATGCAGACTTTTTTCTGTCTTCTAAGTATTGGTCATACTTTCTTTTTTTTTAATTTATGTTTATTTTGTGGCATAATGGTATTTTGATCATTTATTGGAGCAACTCTGAATTTTGACTTTTCCCACTAAGTGCTGTTGTCATTTTGTTTGTTTGATTGTTTTGTAATTTTTCTGGATATATTTATAAAACCTTTCTTCCCTGCAGCGTACCCCTGCTTATTTCTCTGCTTTGATTTGTGCTGTTTTATTTTTAAGTCTGGATTCCTGTTATTCCAAACTGCTGTGTTTGAATAGTTTTGGATTCATCTTAAGGTTGATAAAAAGATATACTCAGGGACCTGTAGTCAGGCAACTTTCTAATCCCTGCTGTCAGATCTCTGTGTGTTCCGAAGAGGGTTTTTAAATGTCAGATCATTTTAAAGCTTCCTTAGCTGTTAACTTCTGACAGACTCATTCATGACACCTGCGCACATGCAGAGGGTCTTAAAAGTTGCCAGGGATGTCTGAGTGTGTTACTACCCCCATCTCTGTTGTGCATGCACACTGACTCCTATCAATCAGGAATATGTGGACAGTTTATAAAGTCCCTTAGACCCTAATGGCTATCTCAACTTCTTAAGCACCCTGTTAAACCCCATGCTCTCTTGGGACCTAGATCTCTGGCTGATGGAGTCACAGGACTTTCTTTAGTTGCCAGCAGGATTGCCAATTTCACTGACAATGTTTCAAAACAAATAAGATTTTCCCAAGTGATTGTGAAGGTACTGGTTTTCATAGCCTGTCCCATCCTGTTCCGCTACTATGCCAACAGAACCAAGGCAGTCTTGGTAAAACAGCCACAGTCCGCTGGGCACAATTTTTCATGGCTTTTAGCTTAAGTTCAGTAGTCTCCATGACCAAATACTTCTGTTTGTTATATGGCTTTGGCCAAAATCCAGAACTCTGAAATAGCCTATTTTATCATTTGGCCAGTTTTGTAGTTGATTTTTAAGAGAAAGATGTGTCTATTCATGCCAGAGGTCAGAACAACATTTTTTATATAAGTGCTTATACAGAAAGCTAAAGGTACTTAGACATCTTTTTTTCTTTTCAAATCCACTGTTCAATAGTTGAAGTCAGTTTTATACCTGTGGATTACCTTGTGGTGGTTATATGTAACCAAACACAGCTAATATAATCAAGCTTTTCAATGAGAAAAATGGCTTATAATAGAGGAAGAATTAGACAGTTGGAAACCTGGGCTAATTTCATTAACAATGTACAATTTTATGTCTTAAATGTGTGAGTTTTATGTAAAGCAATGCATTCTTTCACTTCCAGTATTCTTTTTTAAAGTAAATTTTTTTTTCACAACCAGAATTCTGTTCTTCAGAAATAGTGTATGATGTACCTAAGCTATAAGATTAAACAACTTCTTCAAGCATTCATTCAATTGGTGTGTTAATAGTTCATTGTCATCTTTTTTTTTTTTTTAATTTTTTAATTTTTTTTTTTTTTATTTCCAGCATAACAGTATTCATTATTTTTGCACCTGGGGCATTGTCATCTTAATACAGATCTACATCTGTGCCATGACATATTTCTATTTATTGGGAAGAAGTGAATTACCAAAATGATGGAACCATATTTGCTTGTGTTTTTCACTTGCATAATGCATCATGCTTTCTTACTATCCAGTCAGTAATTTTGCAATGTCTGATTATTCAAAATTGTGAATCTTTAGTTCTGCAAATAATATCACATAGTTTCCTTAATCTACAATTTCTAGAAAAATCTATAGTTCATAAATTAATACTTCTTTGGCCATCCTGAATATATTGATATAACTTTTATTTAAGACTTCTTTAAACATCAAGTGCCTCATTTTATGTGCAAACTCATGATTTTGTAAGCAAATTCATTTCATATTGAATAAATATACCCACCTTTTAAAGGCAACCCCTATCCCTCTAATACTAGATGGCACATTTGGAGAAAATACTGTCCTAAATATTGTATAGTGGTACAAAAATTTTAATATACTATATTTTTGTTTTAATTTAATTTAAATTTGTTTTAATTTACTTTTAATATACAATATTTTTGTTCTGGCCAAAATCTAGATGACCAAAATTTACATGACTTTGCATAAGTTATTTGTGGATCTTTTCTTTAATTATTTTATTACTGAAGTGAGAGTAAACTGTTATGGTTTAATGATTAAAATTACTAATGATGAACACATTCATGATTAAAATTAAGATGTTTGTAATTACAATTAAGTATGAGCATGTTTTTAATTTTTATATGTATCAGTAAAAGTATAGTCTCAAATTAGATGATGCAATAGCAGGAAGTCATCATGCAGCATTTTCTTCAGGTAATCCCAACTCTCCATGTTATAAAGTAATTGTAAAGGAAATTTGAAAAAAAAAATCTTTTGTTTATTTTTAAAAATAACTTTTCTTCCATTGTGAAAATTATACACAGACATTTCAGAATATTAAGAAAATACAGAAAATGTATACAAGTCAAGGTACATGGTCAATAATTGTACAATCTAGAGCACTAATTCTTTATAGAAAAATCCATGAGTCATTGAAAACATGCTTATTTCTCAATAGGTATGTCTGGACTCTCTTTTTGAAATTTAACAATTCATAAAAATTAAGTTCCTTCTCCCTGTTTTTTCTTCTTCTTTGCACATGTTATTAAGTTCCAGAGGCTCTGAGCACTACTCTGGGCACTATACAAGCAGTACTGGTAATTCCAATGAAGTTTTTTTCACATTTGGATTATATTCTGGAGAAGTCAAAAGCTAAAAGCATTCAAAGACCAGAGACAGGGTTGTATGCACAATAAAATCAGCGCCTCAATATCATCAAATCCTTGGGTTCTTCTATTCTTCTTCTCTACTTCTCTTAGTGCTTACTTCATTCTTAGGTTGCTTTCATTGTCACGTTACATAGACAATCTGTGCTTCAGTCTGTACTAAATATCTCCTGTTCAAGTCAGGAGGATGTAAAGAAAACTTAGTTCCTGAACTTGGAATATTATTTACTTTCTTTGATTAGGTCATCAAGTCATGTACCCAACCCTGGGACAGTAAAAATCTTCAGGTTCATTTACTTCAAAGTTGTTCTCATGCAAGTTGTACTTTGGGATTTTTGGAAAAACTTACAGTACACATGGATGCAGGTTCTGGTTCAAGATGTCAACATACCTTCCTGAGCTCGCCTTCTTCTATGGACACACTGAGTCTATACTTAATACAAGCAAAAACTTCCTCTTAAAATATTGTAAAGGCTGACTGAGAGACTACTACACATCAGGCAAACAAAAAGAAAACCATATCAAAGTGTGGGAGGGGCTGGAACACAATCTTGACATAAACTCCACGTTTGGTGAGGCAATGTACAAATGGCAGAAAACTCAAACCCTGGGGCTTCTCATTGAGGAGTCAAGGATTTGAACCCTACATTGGGTACCTCAACTTTTAAGACCAGCACCTGAGTGATGAATCCTTAAAACTTATAACTTTGAAAACCAACAGGCTCAAGTCCTGAGAATCACAAGATTGTAGTGATGTTACAGATAGCTTTCAAAGGGCCCGTATAATCAGACGTATCTGCCCCAGTTCCCAGCTCAGAGGAAGCCAGTCATGCCCAGACTTAAAAGTGAAGGAGGCTCATCTGCTTACACTGAAGTGTCAGGCTGAGGACAGGTATCTAATTTAACACATACCTTTATGAGCTTGCTGGAATACTCTCCAGGGTTAGAGACTGCTGGGTACCATATCTGTACTCTCCCTTTGCCATGTTGCAGAGCACTAGTCTCTCTGAGAAGGGAGATTTTACATATATCTGGTGCTCTTATCTTTGTGGCTGCTATCCAGGGGACTCCTGTTGATTGCTTGGCTCTGGAGGGCAAGGAAGCTTGCATTCCTAGTCCTATAGGACTGTAATAATTGGTGTCACCTAGAAAGGAGCACATACCTCTGATTTTTGTGTGGCTGTGGTGGCCAGTTGGGCTTATGCTCATGCATTCCTTGGGACTCTAATCAAAGAAGAAAGGGTGTTTAAACAGCTGCTCTCCCCGGGGCACAGAAAGCGGCAATAGGCCCAGGAGCTCCACCTTTGTGTGAAGGAGACCTATTAGCTATTAACCATAGCTGCAG
Source organism: Mustela erminea (assembly GCF_009829155.1). Lineage (NCBI taxonomy): Eukaryota > Metazoa > Chordata > Mammalia > Carnivora > Mustelidae > Mustela > Mustela erminea. Next base: position 3,535,794 of record NC_045629.1, read on the forward strand.
CCTGAGGGATAGTCTTGTAATTAACCATGTATCTAGGGTCTTACTGAAGGACATCAGATGGCTGGCACTGTCTTTACACTCTTTCTTTGCTGCAATCCAGAGCTCTAGTGTCTCTTGAGGGAGAGTTATATATGTGGCTGATGCCCTACTTTTTATATTTGATTTATATTTATATTTTATATTGCTCTGGTTTTTGCATTTGATACCCTGGGGATGTCTCTTGATTTCCTGGCTTTGGTGGCCAGGGGTTTTACATTCCTAGGTCCCCCGAGACTGGTAATCAGAGAGATGGCACTTGCCTACAGCACACTACAGATAGAAGACCAGAACATGCTTCCCCTTTTTACCCCCTTGCTGTCTTTCTTTTAAAAAGGCCTCTTTGTGCCCTTTGTATATCTTGGACCTTTGGCCTGAGGGACAGGCTTCAGGTTTGGCATACTTCTAGTGGACTATGGAGCTGCTCTCAGGAATGTAGCTGTCGACACCATTTTGGTGCTCTTTCTCTGCCTTGCTCCAGCTTGCCAGTTATCACCCAGTAAATAGCTTGTACACTATCTGGAGCCATGATTTTGTGACTACTGCCCAGAGGACACTGCTAGATTTTCTAGCCAGTAGGATTACACTTGTGATCCCATATGATATATTTATGTACTTTTAAAGGCTACTGCCTGAAGGTCTGCGTTCCAAACAGTCTGAATCTGTGTGCCAGGATGATCCCTTTAGAGACACTAACAGGTCGTGGCATACCCTTAAGTCCTGGGAGCTATAAAAAGATAATAGGCTGCTTGGGCAAACACAAAGGTCTAAGTGACAACTAAAAGCTGAGGCAGGATTGAACAATAAGATTCTCCTCCTACATGAGGCCACTTTTTTAAGATTGAAGTGGTGGGGTTTTGTTTGTTTGTTTGTTTTTTTAGTTTGCTGATAGAAACCAACACAGAGAACCAAGCAAATGAAGAAACAAAGGAATGTGTTCCAAATGAAAGAAAAAGACAAAAACCCCAGGAAAAACTCTTACTAAAATAGAGATAAGTAAAGATGTTTTCTGGATTCAGGAGGTGAATGGATGGATATAATGAGAATTTCAACAAGGAGATGGAAAATGTAAGAAAGATAACATAAGAAAGAAGTCAGAGACTTGAACATAAAATTATTGAACTGAAAAAATACAATAGCCTAGCTGAAGCAGAAGAAAGGATCAGGCAAGCTGAAGATCAGGTGGTAGAACTTACCCAATTAGAGCAGCACAAAGAAAAAAGAATGAAGAAAAGAGAAGAGTTTAAGGGGCTCGTGGAACAACATCAAGCAGGCCAACATTTGCATTGTGAGTTCCCAGAAGGAGAAGAGAGAGAAAGGAGCAGAGGTTAAGTTTGAAGAAATTCTGTCTGAAAATCTCCCTAACCTGGGAAAGGAAACAGACATTTGGATCCAAGAAGCTCCAAGAATTTCAAATAAGATGAGCCCAAAGAGACCCACACCAAGACAGGTTATAATTAAAATGTCATAAGATAAAGACAAGGAGAAAATATTAAAAGCAGCAAGAGAAAAAAAAAAATCTTGTTATATACAAGGGAAGCCACATAAGGCTATCAGCAGATTTTTCAGTGGAAACTTTGCTGACAAAAAGGATCTTCACAGATACACTGATGAAAAACAAAAAACAAAAACAAAACAAAACAAAACAAACAAAAAACAAAAAACAAAAAACCCTTCCAACCAAGAACATTTTTCTTAAAGCTTTTATTCAAAGTAGAAGGAGAGATGAAGGGGTCCCTGGGTGGCTCAGTGGGTTAAAGCCTCTGCCTTCTGCTCAGGTCATGATCCCAGGATCCTGGGATCGAGTCTGCATCGGGCTCTCTACTCAGCAGGGAGCCTGCTTCCCCCCTCTCTCTGCCTGTCTCTCTGCCTACTTGTGATCTCTTTCTGTCAAATAAATAAATAAATAAAATCTTTGGGGGGGAGAGATGAAGTTTTCCAGAAGAGCAGAAGTTAATGCAGTTCATTACTACTAAACCAGGCTTACCAGAAATGTTAAAGAAACATTTTTTTAAAGGATTTTATTTATTTATTTGACAGAGAGAGATCACAAGTAGGCCGAGAGCCAGGCAGAGAGAGGAGGAACCAGGCTCCCTGTTGAGCAGAGATCCTGATGCGGGGCTCTATCTCAGGACCCTGAGATCATGACCGGAGCCAGAGGCAGAGGCTTAACCCACTGAGCCACCCAGGCACCCCAAAGAGATTTCTGAAGAACAAAAACAGTGGGCAGTAATTCTTAACAAGAAAAAATCATGAAAGAATAAATATCCCTGGAAAGGTAAATATATAGTAAAGATAGTACATCAGTTACTTACAAAGCTAGTATGAAAGTTAAAAGACAAAAGTCATAAAAAAAAACTATGATTACAATAATTAGTTAAGAGATGCATATATAACAAGATATAAAATGTGACATCAAAACAAAACATTGGGGATTGGGAAGAGAGTAAAATTGCTGAGCTTTAGATTATGATCAAACTTAAGTTGTTATCAACTTAGAATAGACTGTTATAAGTCCTTGTATGTAAGCCTCATGATAACCATAAAGCAAAAGCTATAGTAAATACACAAAAGATTGAGACAAAGGACATAAGTATAACACTAAAGAAAATCATCCAACCACAAAGGAAGAGTGTAAGAGAAGAAAGGAACAAATAGGACTGCAAAAACAGCCAATAAATAATTAACAAAGTGGCGATAAACACATACCTATCGATAATTGTTTTAAAGCAAATGGACTAAATTGTCCAATCAGAAGACATAGAATAGCTAAATGGATAAAAAAGAAGACCCATCTATATGTTGCCCACAAAAACAAGACCACAAAAAACAAGACCCATCTATATGTTGCCCACAAAACACTCACTTTGGAATAAGGAAATACACAGACTGAAATGAAGGGATGGAAAAAGATATTCCATACAAATGGAAGCAAAAGAAAACTGGAGTAGCTATACTTAGAACACACAAAATAGATTTTAAAACAAAGACAGTAATTAGAAACAAAGATGGGCATTGCAAAATGATGAGGTATATAACACTTATCAATATTTATGGACCCAACAGAGGAATACCTAAATATGCAAAACAAATATTAACAGACCTAAAGGGAGAAATAGATAGAAATAGTAGGAAAATAGATAGAAAATAGATAGAAATAGTAGGAAACTTTAATGCCCAACTTGCATCAAAGGATAGATTATCCAGACAAAATCAGTAAGTATTGGTCTTGAATGACACATTATTAGATCAGATGAACTTAACAGATTATATATACATATATAATCTGTTTATGTTTATATATATATATTTAACACTCCATCTAAAAGTAACAGAACATATATTCTTCTCAAGTGCACATGGAAAATTTTTCAGAATAGATCATGTTAAGTCATAAAACAAGTCTTAGCAAATTTAAGAGGATAGAAATTATATTGTGTCTTTTCTGATTACTATGGCATTAAGTTGGAAATTAAAGAAAACTGGAAAATTCATAAAAATGTGGAGATTAAACAACATGCTACTGAACAACTAATGGATCAAAGAAGAAATCAAAGGATAAATAAAAAATACCTTGAAACAATTGAAAATGGGTACATACCGTATCAAAATATGTGAAATGCAACTGAGCAGTCCTAGGAGAAAGTTCATAGTAATAAATGCTTACCTCAAAAAACAAGAAAAAGTCTCAAACAGCCTAACTTTACACTTCAAAGAACTAGAACAAGAAGGATAAATGAAACCCAACGTTAGTAGGAGAACAGAAATAACCAAGATTAAAGCAGAAAAAGTGACATAGAGACTAAAAAGGCAGTAGAGAAGATGGATATAACTGAGACCTGATTTTTGAAAAGATAAAATTGGCAAGCTAAAACTCACCACAGGGGGCGGGGGAAAGAAGATTCAAATAAGTAAAATCAGAAATGACATAGAAAACTTTATAACTGATTCCACAGAAATATAAAAGATCATAAGAGACTACCATAAACAATTATATGCTAATAAGTTGGGCAATCTAGAAGAGAGATAAATTCTTAGAAACATACAACCTATCTGGACTGAATCATGATAAAATAAAAAAACTTAATTACTAGTAATAAGATTGAATTAGTAATCAAAAACATCCCAACAAACAAAAGCCCAAGACCAGACAGCTTCATTGTTGAATTCTACAAAACGTTCAAAGAACAATAGAATTAATATCAATTCTTCCCACAGTTTCTCAAAAAATTACAGAGGAGGTAACTCTAGCAAACTCATTTTTTGAAGCCTGAATTATTTTGATACCACAAACAGACAAAGATACCACAAGAAAAGAAAATTATAAACCAATATTTCTGGTGAACATGGATGCAAAAACCCTCAACATAATACCAAACTACCCAATTTAATTTAGCAATATATTAAAAAATCATACATCAAAATCAAGTGAAATTTATTCTGAGGATACAAGGATTGTTCAATATCCACAAATCAATATGATATACTACATTAATAAAATGAAAGATGAAAATCATATGATCATTTCAATAGGTGCAGAAAAAGCATTTGATGAAATTCAATGGCCATTTATGATAAAAACTCTCAACAAAGTGGGTATAAAGAGAATGGTCCTCAATATGATAAAGGCCATATATGACAAGCTAACAGCAAATATATTCAGAGGTGAAAAGCACACAACTTTTCCTTTAAGATCAGGAATAAAACAAGGATAAAACAAGGATGTTCAATCTCACCACTTTTATTCAATATAGTATCATATGCCTTACCCAGAGAAATTAACAAGGAAAAAGAAAGGTATATAAATTGGAAAGGAGGAAGTAAAACTGTCACTATTTGCAGATAAGATATTACATATAGAAGACTCTAAGACTCTATCAAAAAAACTATTAGAACTAATAAATTTAGCAAAGTGGCAGGAGACAAAATTGAAATACAAAAATCTGGCACATTTCTATACAATAATATAAGCTATGAGAAAGAAAAAAAATAATCCCATGTATAATTGAGTTAAAAAGAACAAAATACCTTAAAGTAAATTTAACCAAGGAGGTAAAAGGCTTATATAGTGAAAATGATAAGACATTAATGAAAAAATTGAAGAAGACACATATAAATTAAGATACCCCAAATTCATGGATAGAAAAATAAATACTGTTAAAATGTCCACACTGCCCAAAGCAGTCTATAGATTAAATTCAATTACTGTCAAAATTCTAAAGGTAATTTTCAATGAAATTCAAAAATAATCTTAAAATTTATATGTAACCAACCAACCAAACAAACAAAACAAAACTCAGATTGCTAAAACAATCTTGAGAAAGAAAAACAAAATTGGAGATAACAAACTCTCTCATTTCAAATTATAGTACAAAGATATACTAATTAAAACAATATGGTAATGGTATAAAAACAGATTCATAGATCAATAGAATGGAATAAAGAGATCAGAAATAAATCAACACATATATGATCAATTCACTTATGATAACGAATCCAAGAATATACAGTGGGGAATTACATTTTCTTCAATAAATGATACTGGGAAAACTGGACAGCCCATGCAAAATAAATGAAACTAGACCACTGTCTTACACCTTACACAGAAAGTCAACTCAAAATAGATTAAAGACTTGACTCTAGGACCTAAAATCAGAAAACTCCCGGAAAAATACATAGTCAGTAAGCTCCTTGACATAGGTCTTGGTGATGAGTTTTTGCATCTGACACCAAAAACAAAAGCAAGAAAAGCAAAAATAAATAAATGAAACTGTGTTATAAGAAAACATTTCCGCACATTAAAGGGAATGATTGGCAAATTTAAAAAGGCAACGTGATGAATGGGAGAAGATATTTGTAATTCATGTATCTGATAAGGAGATAATATCCAAAATATACCAATAATTCATACAACTTAATTGCAACAACAAAAATCCAATTAAAAAATGGACAAATGTGAATATATATTTTTCTCCCAAAAGACAAACAGATGACCAAAAAGTTCATAAAACGACAGCCAACATCAAATCACTAAGGAACTGAAAATCAAAACCACAATGATATATAACCTCATTCCCATTAGACAAGAAATAACAAGGGTTGGCAAGGATGCTGAGAAAAAGAAACTTTGTGCACTATTGGTGAGAATGTAAATTGGTGCAGCCACTATGAAAAACCATATGGAAGTTTTCAAAAAATTCTCAAAATAAGACTAACATATGATCCAACAATTCCACCTCTGGGTATTTATCGAAAGAAAATGAAAACACGACCCTGAAAAGATATATACATGCCCTGGTCACTGTAGCACTACTTACAATAGCCAATATATGGAAAGAATCTAACTGTCCACTAATAGATGAATGGATAAAGGAATAATACACACACACACACACACACACACACACACACACACAGTAGAATTATTTAGCCATGAAAAAAGAAAAAAATTGCCATGTGATAACATGGTTGGATCTCAAGGACATTATGCTAAGTAAAATAAGAGAAAGACAAATACTGTATGATCTCTCTGAGATGAGGAATCTAAAAGAAACAAAAACAAAACAACCTACTAAACAACAAAAAGTAGCTCATAATAAAACAAATGGATGGTTTTCAGAGGTGGGAGAGGTGGGAGAAATAGTAAATGGAGTCAAAGGGTAAAAAGAAAAAGCGGGATCTAAAATTCTTGAGCTTCTGGAATAATGAGCCAAGGGAAAAAAGTGAAATTTCACAGCAAAGAAGTCCTGATTTTACGTTAAAACAAATAAGTCAAAAGAAAAGGTTTGAGGATATTTGAAGCAGCTCATGTAAAGAGAAAAACGATCAAACAAAACACACTGAAGCCCAGGTAGAATTCCGGATCATTTATATCAAAATCTTTGATGCTGGGGATGTGGCAGTCACTTTTTTGTAAAAGATGCACATTTTCAGGCAGGCCTTAGGGCTGCTGGCTTACAATGAGAATTTACCTGTTGTCTTATGTGAGTTTCCACTCCACTTGAACTGGGGTTCTCTTAGTAAGGAAGGATTGATTTGGGGTAGCAACCAACTATGTCCAAGTTTTTCACACTTCTCAGGAGTGCTTAGACGGAGTTGGGATGCTGTGTTGTGGGAGGAGAAGGCAGAGGGGCAGTCAGGCTGGCCAGAGTACCACAGAAAGCTTCAACTGATGTTTGAAGTGAGTCTCAAAGAATAATAACTGGCAAGACAAGTGCTAGACATCATCTAATTTTTTTTTTAATATTTTATTTATTTATTTGACAGACAGAGATCACAAGTAGACAGAGAGGCAGACAGAGAGAGGGAGAGAGAGGAGGAAGCAGGCTCCCCACTGACCAGAGAGCCCTATGCCGGGCTCGATCCCAGGACCCCGGGATCCTGACCTGAGCCGAAAGCAGAGGCTTTAACCCACTGAGCCACCCAGGCGCCCCAGACATCATCTAATTTTTAATATCAATTGTTTGATCTGAACATAGTGTAGAGACAATATTGGGTACAGAGGAAGAAAGTGGAGGCAGAGAGACCATTTGGAGGCTGTGAGTGTATAGCTGGTGAGGAGGGACCATGTACTGAATTAATTCAGTAAGGACGGACCTGAAGATAAGGCTACAGATTCAAGGGATACATAGGAAGAGGATCGACAAGATGTAATAATCAGTGTTGTGAGTGGTGAGGAATGGTTTTTTAGGTTAACAACCGGTTTTCCTCTTGAATGATCACATGAAGCAAACGGACTCCTGAGCCTAGAATACAACTTATTCCTTATGTCTCTGAGGCATAGGAAATAACAGGAGAAAGAGGCTTGGAAGGCAATGCCTTGGGTTGTATCTAAAGTTTCCGAGGCTTTTCATGGACCTATGCCCAGCATACAAGTGGGTAGCAATCCTGTGAGTCAACTGAGTGTGTTCATGAATAGACACCGATTTCTGTGTTGTTTGCAAGAGGACATTGAAAATATGGGTTTGGTGACCACCATTTGAAGGAAAATATCCAAAGGCCTGTTACATATTGTGTAACATGGTAATGAACTAAAATATAGGTTTTAAGCAAATGGTAACTTTTAGTAACTGTAGTAGTGGACCAAAGGTCTTCTGAGACAGGAAATGGGCGGTGTTTTAGAATACTCTTCTTGAAGGTAGTTATGTTCTGTGGCTTTCCACAGTTCGAAGGAAGGACCATTGCTCTTTTATTGCTCCACACAGGAAGGCGCTTCAAGGTCTTGTCAGGATTAAAAGTGTCTTTGGCTTGTGGTATTACACCATTATGTTCCAGATAGTTTTTGTGAAATAAGTGAGAGATTGTCATGTCTATTTTTTTTTCACCTGGGCTCTGTTATTGAACTTTTGTGAGCAAGGCATGTTTCAGAAATCCTCAGGAATGCCTGACTCATTTTCAGCTTCTTCTTTTGTTGATATAATACATCTCTCAGTTGTTATGATCTCCTGGGGATTCTACCTTCCTTTCAAAGGGTCAGATTTGTCTTTGATTATAACAAGACTCTTTCTTGCTCAAATATCCCTGAGTCTTGATCTCTCAAATAGAGAGTTTGCACAGTTTTAGAGTACCTGAAATTTTTAGTAATATATTTTATTATTTTACTATGACATGTAGAAATGTCTTCTTTCAATAAATTCAGGCATCATTACATGGTATCAAAATAGTATTAAAAATCCTGATTTTACTTGCTTACCTTTCCTCCCATTTCCCTTTTGATTCTAAAATATTTTAGGTGTTTTCATATGAAAGAATGTTCTTAAATAATCAAACCATATATTAGTCTATGCAAGTATTCTCCTTATCTGAGTAGTTTTGAACAAAGTATGAACTTGATAATATTCCCTATTTGAAAATATGTGTGAATATTATCATTAAACTTAAATCCAAATTAGCCAACAGTCAACCATTGGAAGTCCTATTACACTTCAAGAAAAAATTTTTAGGAGGTATTTCTTTCATAATTTGTAGTTCAAGAAAAAACAGATTCTATCTTTTCTTCTTATGCATGTTTTAATTAAGGTGATATGTGTGTCTTTCTTTAATGTACTCTTGCTGATGGGATCCCTGAAGATTGACTGATGGGAAATGAAGCTATAGGTAATCTACTGGGAGGATAACAGATAACTGGTTCCTTTTTAATTTTAAAATTTATCTGTTACTTAATGGTCCCTGGAAGCTTGAGCATCATTTTAATTAAGACAAAATTCAATTTGAGTGAAATATGCAGTATGACAAGAACGCAGCCAAGGACCAATGTCAATGACAAAACAAAATTTGTCACATAGATATTCCCAGTCTATATACAGAACTCTATCCCTTTTTCCTACTGTATGAAAAGTATCTCAAAGCACTTATTCCTTGTTGTGACCTGTAATGAAATTATAGTCAATAAACAATTTGCATACCTTTGTTGTTTCATGACCTTCAGCTCTCTGATGGCAGAGACCTCTCCACCTGGCTAAGTTCACTGTCCCTTAAATAGAGACAAAGAATACACTTCATGAGTGATGAGGTGATGATGTCAAATGAATTGAAATACAAACACCTAACCAGGATGCTTGTTGAAATCAGTGAACAAGTTGTGAAACAATCTAAATAAGTAAACTGTAGTAGGTTTGTGAAAACCACTGTGGCAACAGTGAAAGTACCTCCTAGACTATTGACTTTAGGGAACATAATTGATATAGGGTCCTCTGGGCTCTAGTCTGAATTCTAGCTCTGTGTTTGCTCCACAGCTGTGTTTCGTATAGGATGCTCTCAGATGCTGCCTGACTGTGATAGGGATAAGTGAAACAAGAGGGATTCCTCTGGTGGGTGACTTTGGCTACAGACTCCACAGTGGTCTCCAGAAATTTTCTAAGCCTGCCAGGCAGTTTAGGGGATGACCATCTAGTCTTGCCTTTCCTCTACCCAGAAACAGCCTTGTGTCATGCATGGGCTGATGTGCCAGATTTCCTGGACCCATTTGCATTTTCTTTCACAGACGTTTCCTCCCCCAAATTATTGTGTATTAAATCCCATTTGAGCATTTGCTTTTCAAAGAACCAGGACTAATACAATCTTGGTACACTGACAAATAATTTTATTATTTGACAACCTGTGTGCAGTATGATGTTATTATGCTAGTTCGAGAAATGCAAAGACAAAAAAGAGAGCACGCTTAATGAAATCTTGCTAAATTGGGAGAAAGAGTAATTGCAATACAATAAAAGTGTAATGATTTATGTTACATGGATTTATCACAAAAGGAAAATGATGTGATTAGTGGAAATGTACCAATGGATACAACGAAAGATGAATTCTGAATATCAAAGTATATGAACACTCATCTGTATATAGATAAATTATGCACATCATTGATCCCAGCTGGGGAACAAACATTCTTGACAATTATGGCCTTATGAAGGAGTGTATGTGTGTCCAAAGTTTTATTATGCTTCACTTTATTGTGCTTTGCATATTTTAGGTTTTTTGCAAATCTGTGGTTTATGGCAACCCAGTGTGCATCAAGTCAACTGGCATTTCTCCAGCAGCATTTGTTTACTTTGTGTCTCTGTGTAACATTTTGGTAACTCTCACATATTTTAGGCTTTTTCATTAATACTATATTTGTTATGGTGACAGTGATTATGACTCACAAAAAGTTCAGATGATGGTCACCACATTTCAGTAATAAAGCCTTTTAAAATTAAGGTATCTGCTTCTTTGTATTTTTAAGTTTTTATTTAAATTCAAGTTGGTGAACATACAGTGTAATATTAGTTCCAGGTGTGTAATACAGTGATTCAGAAATTCTATACCACTTCTTGCTCATCACAACAAATGCATGCCTTAATCACCATCACTTGCTTAACTTATCCTCCCACTCCCCGCCCCCCCCGTACTCATCAGTTTGTTCTCTACAGTTAAGGGTCTGTTTCTTGGTTTGCCTATAACTGTGTGTGTTTTTTTCCCCCCTTTGCTACATTTGTTTTGTTTCCTAAATTCCATATATGAGTGAGCTCATATAGTATTTGACATGAATATATTTAGGTATATGTACTGAAATATAACTGATCTTTATCTTTATAATTACCTTCATCCATTCAGGTGATACCTCACTGTAGTTTTTGATTTGGATTAACCTGATGATCAGTGAAGTTGAGCATCTTTTCATATGTCTGTTGGCCATCTGTATGTCTTCTTTGGAAAAATGTCTATTCATGTTTTCTGCCCATTTAATAATTGGATTATTTGTTTTTTGGGTATTGAATTTTATAAGTTCTTTATATATTTTGGATACTAACCCTTTATCAGCTATGTCATTTGGAAATATCTTCTCCCATTCCATAGGATACCTTTTGGTTTTGTTGTTTCCTTCACTGGGCAGAAGCTTTTATTTTGATGGAGTCCCAAAAGTTTATTTTTGTTTTTGTTTCCCTTGCCTCAGAAGACATATCTAGAAAGAAATAAATATGGCCATTGTCAAAGAAATTACTGCCTGTGTTCTTCTGTAGGATTTTTATGGTTTCAGGTCTCACATTTAGGTCTTTCATCCATTTTAAATTTATTTTTGTGTGTGATGTAAAAAAGTGGCCCAGTTTTGTTCTTTTGCTTCCTGCTGTCCAGTTTTCCCAACACCATTTGTTGAAGAGACTGTCTTTTTTCCATTGAATAGTTTTTCCTGCTTTGGTGAAGATTAATTGATCATATAGTTGTGGGTTCATTTCTGGGTTTTCTATTCTGTACCATTGATCTGTGTCTATTTCTATGCTGGTGCCATACTGTTTTGATAACTATAGCTTTGTTATATAACTTGAAGTCCAGAATTGCGATGCCTCCAGCTTTGCTTTTCTTTTTCAAGATTGGTTTAGCTAATCAGGGTCTTTTGTGGTTCCATACAAATTTAGGATTATTTGTTCAAGTTTTGTGAAAAATGCTGGTGGTATTCTGATAGTGATTACATTAAATGTGTAGAATGCTTTGGGTAGTATGGACATTTTGTTCTTCTAGTTGTTCTTCTAGTGCATGAGCTTGGAATATTTTTCCATTACTTTGTGTCATCTTAAGTTTCTTTCATCAGCATTTTATAATTATAATTTTATAATTTAAAGCATCTTTCACCCCTTTAGTTAGGCTTATTTCTAGGTATCTTGTTATTTTTGGTGTAATTGTAAATGAGATTCATTTCTCAATTTCTCTTTCTGCTGCTTGTTCATTGGTGTATAGAAATACAACATATTAACTGTATGTTGATTTTGTGTCCTGTGACTTCACTGAATTCATTTATCAGTTCTAGCAGTTTTTGGTGGAGTCGTTAGGGTTTTTTGTTTTGTTTTGTTTTTTGGGTTTTTTTTAATATATAGCATCACGTCATCTGCAAACAGTGAAAGTTTTACTTCTTCTTGATGGACTTGGATGCTTTTTATTTCTTTTTGTTGTCTGTTTATTGTCGTTAGGATTTGAATAGAAACGTAAGAATGAATATCCCTGTCTTGCTTCTGATCATAGAGGAAAAGCTCTCAGTTTTTTTTCCCCATTTAGGATGCTATTAAACTGTGGGCTTTTCATATGTGGTCTTTATTATGTTGATATATGTTCCCTCTAAACCTATATGATCAAGGGACTTTACAAAGAATGAATGTTTTTTTAATAAAGAATGGATGCTTTTTCTGCATTTATTAAAATGATAATGTGGTTCTTATTCACTTTCCGTTAATATGGTATATCATGTTGATTGATTTGTGAATATTGAACTACCCTTACAACCCACGAATAAAGCCCACTTGGTCATGGTGAATAATAAAGACATCACTAAAACAATATTCCTAATGAACCAATATTCCTAATGAACAAAGATGCAAAAATTCTCAATAAAATACTGGCAAACCAAATCTACCAATGTATTAAAAAAAAAAAAAATCAGTCGCCATGATCAACATTGGCCTCATAGAATGTTGGCCTCATAGAATGAACTTGCAAATTTTCCTTTCTTTCCATTTTTTTTTTAATAGTCTGAGAAAATAGGTATTCACTCTTCTTTAAATATTCAGTAGAGTTTATCTATGAAGTCATTTGGCCTTGCCATTTTATTTGCTGGGAAATTTTTTTGATACTAATTCAGTTTCTTTACTGGTGATGGGTCTGTTTAAGTTTTCTGTTTCTTCCTGTTTCAGTTTTTGTAGCTTGTATGTTTCTAGGAATTTACCCATTTCTTCCAGGTTGTCCAATTTGTTGGCATATAGTTTTTTTTCATAATATTCTCTAATAATTGTTTATATTTCTGTAGTGTTGTTATTTCTTCTCTCTTATTTGTGATTTTATTTATTTGGGTTCTTTATCTTTGCTTTTATATAAGTCCGGCTACAGGTTTATCAATTTTTAAAATTTTTTTCAAAGAACAAGCTCCTGGTTTTATTAATCTGTCCTTTTTTTGGTATCTATATCATTTATTTCTTCCCCATATTATTTCCTTTCTTCTGCTGGCTTTAGGCTTTGTTCATTGTTCTTTTTTTAGCTTCTTTAGATGTAAGGTTTGGTTTTCTTTTGAAATTTTTTCTTGCTTCTTGCATCATGCCTTTATTGCTATAATACACTTCCATATTAAGACTGCTGTTGCTGCATCCTGAAGGTATGGACCATTGTGTTTTCATTTTGATTTGTTACCATGTAGTTTTTAATTTCTTTTTTGATTTCCTGGTTGCTCTATTCATTGTTCAGTAGCATGTTATCTAACCTCTATGTATTTGTGGTCTTTCTCAATTTTTTCTTGTGGTTCATTTCTAGTTTCATAGCATTGTGGTTAGAGAAAGTGCATGGTATAACTTCAGTCTTTTTGTATTTGTTGAGGCCTGTTCTGTGACCTAATATCTAATTTATTCTGGAGAATGTTTCATGTGCACTTGAGAAGAATGTGTATTCTGCTGCTTTAGGATGGAATGTTCTGAATATACCTTTAATTCCATCTGGGTCATTGTGTCTGTCATTCAGAGCCATTGTTTCCTTGTTTATTTTCTATGTAGAAAAATATACACAGGTTTTAAATTGTACTATTATCAATTATTGAATTATTATGTTAATATTATATTATTATCAATGAGCCCTTTTATGCTTATTATTAATTGTTTTATGAATTTGGGTGCTCCCATTTTAGGTGCATAAATATTGAGAATTGCTATAAATTTCTTGTTGGGTTGTTACTTTTATTATTGTATTGGTCCCTCTCTGTATCTTGTTAGTGTCTTTGTTTAAGTGTCTGGTTCCTCTGATGTAGGTTCCTCTGATGTAAGTATTGCTACTCTGGCTTTCTTTCGACAAACATTTGCAAGATAAATGTTTCTCCATCTCTTCACTTTCAATCTTCAGGTGTCTTCAGGTCTAAAATGAGTCTTTTGCAGGCAGTATGTAGATGGGTCTTTTTGTTGTTGTGGTGGTGGTGGTGGTTAAATCCATTTTGACACCCTGTGCCTTTGATTTAGTCCATTTACATTCAAACTAATAAATGGTAGATATATATTTATTGTCATTTTATTACTTGTTTTGTAGTTGTTTCTGGGAGATTTTCTCTGATCCTTTCTTGTCTTTACCACTTTCAGTCTCTCCTTTCCACTAAAAGAGACCTCTTTAATATTTCTTGCACGGCTGGTTTAGTGGTCATGAACTCTGATAGTTTTTGTTTGTCTGGGAAATTATCTCTCCTGTTTTGAATGATAGCCTTTCTGGATGGAATATTGTTGGCTACAGATTTTTCCCATTCAACACTTTGACTATATCATGCCACTTCTTCTGGATTGCCAAATTTGTGTTGTGAAATCTCCAGCTAGCCTTATGGGCTTTCCCTTTTAAGTTCAGGACTTCATTGCTGCTTTTAAGATTTTTTCTTCACTACTATATTTTGGAAGTTTAATTACAGTATGTCTTTTTCTTCCTTTCTTTCTTTCTTTTTTCTTTTTTTGTATTTCTGTGACTTTTTTTTTTCAGTGTTCTAAGATTCATTGTTTAGGCACCACACCCAGTGCTCCATGCAATATGTACCCTCCTTAATACCCACCACCAGGCTCACCCATCCACCCCCCCAAACCAAAACCCTCCGTTTCTTTCTCAGAGTCCAGTCTCTCATGGTTTGTCTCCCCCTCTAATTTCCCCTAATTCACTTTCCTTTCCTTTTCCTGTCCTCCGTGTTATTCCTTATGCTCCACAAGTAAGTGAAACCATATGATAATTGACTTTCTTTCCTTGATATATTTCACTCTGCATAATCTCTTCCAGTCCCATCCATGTTGATACAAAAATTGGGTATTCATCATTTCTGATGGAGGTGTGATATTCCATTGTGTATATGGACCATATCTTCTTTATCCATTCGTCTGTTGAAGGGCATCTTGGTCCGTTCCACAGTTAGGTGATTATGGCCATTGCTGCTATGAACATTGGTGTACAGATGGCCCTTCTTTTCATCACATCTGTAACTTTGGGGTAAATACCCAGTACTGCAATTGCAGGGTCATAGGGTAGTTTTGTTTTTAATTTCTTAAGGACCCTCCACACTGTTTTCCAAAGTGGCTTCACCAACTTGCATTCCCAACAGTGTAAGAGGTTCCCCTTTCTCCACATCTTCTCCAACACTTGTTGTTTCTTGTCTTGTTGATTTTGTCCATTCTAACTGGTGTAAGGTGGAGAAGTGTCTGTTGATGTCTCTGCCCATTTTTGATGTGATTACCTGTTTTTTGAGTGTTGTGTTTGAAGAGTTCTTTATAGATCCTAGATATCAGCCTTTTATCTGTACTGTCATTTGCGAATCTCTTCTTCCATTCCGTGGGTTGTCTTTTTGTTTTATTGGCTGTTTCCTCTGCTGTGCAGAAGCTTTTGATATTGATGAAGTACCAAAAGTTCATTTTCACTGTTGTTTCATTTGCCTTTTGGAGACATGTCTTGAAAGAAGTTGCTGAGGCCAATGTCAAAGAGATTGCTGCCTATGTTCTTCTCTAGGATTTTGATAGATTCCTGCCTCACATTTAGGTCTTCCTCCATTTTGAATTTATCTTTGTGTATAGCGTAAGACAATGGTTGAGTTACATTCTTCTATACATAGTGGTCCAATTTTCCCAGGACCATTTATTGAAGAGACTGTCTTTTTCCACTGGATATTTTTTTCTGCTTTGTCAAAGATTATTTGATCATAGAGTTGTGGGTCCATATATGGACTCTCTACTCTCTTCCACTGGTCTATCTGCCTGTTTTTGTGCCAGTACCATTCTGTCTTGGTGATCACAGCTTTGTAGTAAAGCTTGAAACCAGGCAATGTGATGCCCCCAGCTTTGTTTTTCTTTTTTAACATTTCCTTAGCAATTTAGGGTCTTTTCTGGTTCCATACAAATTTTAAGATCGTTTGTTCCAACACTTAGAAACATGCTGGTGGAATTTCGATGAGAATGGCATTGAAGGTATAGATTGCTCTGGGCATTAGATACATTATAACAATGTTTATTCTTCTGATCCATGAACATGGAATGCTTTTCCATCTCTTTGTGTCTTCTTCAGTTTCTTTCATGAGTGTTGTATAGTTCCTTGAGTATGGATCCTTTACCTCCTTGGTTAGGTTTATTACAAGGTATCATATGGTTCTTGGTGCTATAGTAAATGGAATCAATTCTCTAATTTCCCTTTCTGTATTTTCATTGTTAGTGTAAAAGGAAGAAACTGATTTCTGTACATTGATTTTGTATCCTGCCACATTACTGAATTGCTGTATGAGTTCTAGTAGTTTGAAAGTGCAGTCTTTTGGGTTCTCCATATAAAGGATCATGTCATCTGTGAAGAGAGAGAGTGTGACTCCTTCATTGCCAATTGAGTACGTTTTCTTTCTTTTTTTTTTTTTTTTTGATTGCTGTTGCTAGGACTTCTAGTACTATGTTGTACAACAGTAGCAAAAGTACGCATCCTTGTTGTGTTCCTGATCCCAAAGGGAAGGCTTTCAGCTTTTCCCCTTTGAGAATGATATTCACTGTGTGTTTTTCATAGGTGGATTTTATGAAGTTGAGCAAAATCCCTCTATCCCTGTACTTTGAAGAGTTTTAATCAGGAGCAGATGCTATATTTTGTCAAATGCTTTTTTGCATCAATTGAGAGGACCATGTGGTTCTTCTGTCTTCTCTTATTGATGTGTTCTATCATATCAATTGATTTGCAAATGTTCAACCACCCTTGCATCCAGGGATAAATCCCACTTGGTCCTGATGAATAATCTTTTTAATGTACTATTGGATCCCATTAGCTGGGATCTTGCTGAGAATCTTGACATCCAAATTCATCAGGGATATTGGTCTGAAATTCTCATTTTTGATGGGGTCTTTGTCTGGTTTGGGGACCAGAGTAATTGTTGGCTTCATAAAAAGAGTTTGGAAGTTTCCTTCCCATTTCTATTTTTTGAAACATCTTCAGGAGAATAAGTATTATTTCTTCTTTAAATGTTTGGTAGAATTCTCCAGGGAATCCATCAGGTCCTGGGCTCTTGTTTTTTGGGAGGTTTTTGGTCACTGCTTTAAACTCGTTACTAGATATTGGTCTATTCAAGTTGTCAATTTCTTCCTGTTTCAGTCTTGGAAGTTTAAAGGTTTCCAGGAATGCATCCATTTCTTCTAGGTTGCTTAACTTATTGGCATATATATAACTGTTGATAATAATTTCTGGTGATTGTTTTTATTTCTTTGGTGTTGGTCATGATCTCTCCCCTTTCAGTCATAATTTTATTAATTTGGGTCCTCTCTCTTTTCTTTTGGATTAGTTTGGCCAATGGCTCTTCAATCTTACTGATTCAGAGAACAAGCTTCTAGTTTCATTGATGTGTTGTACTATATCTCTAGTTTCTAAGTCATTGATCTTTGCTCTAATGTTGGTTATTCCCCTTCTTGTGTGTGAGGTGGGCTTAATTTGTTGTTGATTCTCCAGCTCTCTAAGGTGTAAAGAGAGTTGGTGTATTCAGGATTTTTCAGTTTTTTTGAGTGATGCTTGGATAGCTATTTATTTCCCCCTTAGGACTCCTTTTGTTGTATCCCACAGGTTTTGGACCAATGTGTCTTCATTCTCATTGGTTTTCATGAATTGTTTAAATTCCTTGATTTCCTTGTTGATCCAAACATTCTTGATCAGGATGATCTTTAGCTTCCAAATGTGTGAATTCCTTCCAAACTTTTTTCTTGTGATTAAGTTCCAGTTTCAAAGCACGGTGGTCTGAGAATACTCAGGGAACAATCTCAATCTTTCGGTATCAGTTGAGCCCTGAATTGTGACCCAGTATATGGTCTATTCTGGAGAAAGTTCCATGTGCACTCAAGAAGAATTAGTATTCTGTTGTTTTAGGGTGGAATGTTCTTTGCATATCTATGAAGTCCATCTGGTCCAATGTGTCATTCAAAGCCTTTTTCTTTATTGATATTCTGCTTGGATGATTTGTTTGTTACTGAGAGTGGTGTGTTAAGATCAGTACTACTAATGTATTCATATCAGTATGATTCTTTATCTTGATCCATAGTTGGCTTAGGTAGTTGGCTGCTCCCATACCTGGGGGATAACTATTTACAATTGTTAGATTTTAGTGGATAGACCCTTTAAGAATGATGTATTTTCTTCTGTATCTCTGACTACAGTCAGAGATTTAGTTTAGAATCTAATTTATCTGATATGTGAATCATTACCCCAGCTTTCTTTTGAGTCCCACTGGCATGAAAGATGATTCTCCATCCCTTCTCTTTATGTCTGGAAGTATCTTTAGATTCCAAATGTGTGTCTTGTAGACAGCATATGGACTGGCCCTGCCCTTTTATCTAATCTGCAACCCTGTGCCATTTTATGGGAGCATATAGGCCATTTCACATTGAGAGTGATTATTGAAAGATAAGTTTTTATTGACATTATGTTGCCTATGAAGTTCTTGTTTCTATAGATTGTACATTTCTATCTGTGTCACTCATGGGTTCTTTCTTCTTTTATTCAACCCCCCTTAATATTTCTTATAGTGCTGGCCTGGTGGTCACTTACTCTTTTAAACCTTGCTGGTCTTAGAAGCTCTTTATCTCTCCATCCATTTTTAAAGTCAGTCTTGCTTTATTACATATTCTTGGCTGCATGTTCTTCTCATTTAGTGTTCTGAATATGTCTTGCCAGCCCTTTCTGGCTTGCCAGGTTTCTGTGGACACATCTGACGTTATTCTGGTGGTCTTTCCTCTGTATGTAAGGAATCTCTTCCCCTTAGTTGCCCTTAAGACCTCCTGTCTGAAATTGTGATTCATGAATTTCACAATTAAGTGTCTGGATGTTTTCTAGAGTTGTTGATTTGGAGGGTATCTTTTCAGCCTCTAGGGCATGAACACTTGTTCTATTTCCCAGATTAGGGAAATTTTTATCCAGAATTTGTTCAGCTATATCTTCTAGTCTTCTCTCTTTCTCCACCCCATTGGGGATCCCAGTAATTCTTTTTTGGAACATTTAATGGCATTATTTATTTCCCAATTCTGTTTCATGGTCTAAGCTGTTTATTCCAAGCCTTCTCTTGATCCTTCTTTTCTGTCAGTTTGTCTTCTAGATTAGTAATTCTATCTTCTGCTTTGGTTACTGTAGCTATTAGTGTATTTAGATTACATTCATATCACATTTCAGTGATATGAAAAATACATATCACTGATAGTATTTTTAACTTCTGCCAGATTGGCTATCACTTCTGCCCTTAGAGATTCTATGTTGTCACTAATGGTCTTCTCCAACTTAGCCATTGCCTGGATAATTATTACCCTGAATTCCCTTTCTGACATACTGCTTATGCCCATATCCAATAGTTCTGTGGCAGAGGGAACTCTGAGTTTTTCTGCTGTTGGGTGTTCCTCCTCCTAGTCCTTTTGGTGAAAGATGGTTGAGGGGATGTATAGATGAATATATCAACCACGCTCAAGGCAAGGTTCACACTTGCTACTTTTGTTGAATGGCCAGATGGGTAGGATCTGACACAGTTGATTGCTGCATGTATGTCATAACCAGAGGCTTCTGGAATTAGTTCAGTTTTTAACTCTCGTAGTTTCTGTAGATCAGGAATTTGAGAGCAGCTTAGCAGTTGGTTTTGGGTCTTTGGGTTGTGCTGCAGTCATCTGACATCTTGACTGGGGGCTGGAGAATGCACCTCTAAACTCACTCATATGGCTGTTACAGTGGGCTTCAATTCCTCACCACATAGGCCACGCCTCACAATGCGATAGCTGACCTCTCTCAGAGTGAGTGATCTTGTGTTTTTGGTTAATATTTAAAAGTGAATTTTTCATATATTTAGATCACAAAATTCCTGAGCACTCCAGGAGGAATGCCACCCTGGACCACAACCTACAATATGTCTTGATGTGGATCTGCTTTTTTTTTTTTTTTTTTTTTAGTTCTTTTCTTAGTTCTTTTGCTTCCTGGATCTGGATGTCTGTTTCCTTCCACAATTTATATGTTTCCTGCCAATATTTCTTAAAACAAGTTTTCTGTCCCCTTTCCCTCTCCTTTTCCTCTGGAACTCCTTTAATATGACTATCATTTCATTTGATGGAGTCACTGATTCCCTTGTCAATTCTCATCTTCCCTAATTCTTTTTCTCTTTTGTTAAGCTTCATTACTTTCAATTACTTTGTCTTTTATGTCACTAATTCATTCCTCTCCTTCTTCCAGCCTGCTGTTCATTGCATCCAGTATGTTTCTAATCTTGTTTATTGCACTGTTCATCTCTGATCTATTCTTTTTAAATTATTTTATCTCTGTTGTATGGGCCTCACTGATGTTGTCTATTCTTTTCTGATGCCCAGTGAGTATCTCTATGGTTGTTGCTTTAAATTCTCCATCTGGGATCTGCTTTGTGAAGATCATTGGCTATGGCCTTATCTTGCTCTTCATTTGGGATAACTTCCTTCATCTTTGCATTTTGTCTAAGCCTCTGCCTTCTTTTCTATATTACAAAAGCCAGTTATGTGTCTTGCTCCTGAAGGTAATGGCCTTATGAAGAAGAGGTGATGTAGGGCCCAGGGCCTTCACGTGGTGTCTCCGGTGTCTGCTAAGTGTGCTCTGCTATTGTGTTTTGGCTGCTCTTTTCTTTGGACCAGTCATCTGCAGAGGCTCTTCTTGCCTGCTCTGGGCACTGTTTGGTCCCTATCCTGAATGTGTGAAAAGTAGAATACAATAAGACAATAGTGATGCTAGTTACTACTGTAACAACAAAAACAACAACAACAGTTACTACTGTTGCTCAGTTTTAATTTCCTTGTAACAATCAGGAAAGAGTGTAGAGCACTGTTACATTGAGAGAAGTTTGGTGTGTGTGTGTGTTTTTCCCTGTTGGGTGCCTTTAAATAATAAATAAAGTGGAGAAAACTATGAATGAAGATTAAGATCACATATTTTGTTTTTCAGAGTACCTACTTTGTGGGTCGATTTTTCTTTATGGAGTTTGTTTTTCTCATTCCTTAAAATAAGCCTGAGTCTCTTTCAGAAATTTGTAATAAAACCCAAGGCTTATAATATGTGCAAGTTATTTTGAAATATGGAAAGTGATTTGGCACTGTAAATGATTCTCTTCACTACAATTATTTAAATGTAAGAAATAATTCCTTGGATGACAGCCTTTTTTAAGGACAGAAGAAACCAGTCAAGTTAAGGACTAAAATGTGGAAATTATAATTCACACTAACTATAATTTAGTTATGTTGTGCAAGGGGCTGAATGTTTGTGCTTTCCCAAAATTTATATGTTGGAATTCTAATCCTAATGTTAAGGGTATTGAGAGGAGGGACCTTTAGGAGCCCTCATCAGTGGGATTAGTGCCCTTCTTATGGGATTAGTGCCCTTCTTATGGGATTAGGGAATTTATAAGAAGAGGCCACAGAGAGCCAGCTAGTGCTCTTACCTCCTTGTGGCAAAACAAGTCCTCAGTCTGCACTCCAGAAAGCTCTCACAGAACTGGACTATGCTGGCACTCTGATTTCAGAGTTCCAGTGTCCGAAACTGTGAGGGAAAAAAAAAAAATTGGTTGTATAAACAAGTTTATTTGTAAATGTAGTCAATCATACGTAATTAACTTCAACAAAAGGATACATTTTAAACTCACTGAGAAAGCCATCCATAAGTGATGTTCCCAAGACTATAGGTCAGATGTACCCTAACCTGATGCCATCTTAACTGGCATAGTTTAAGTGGGATAGAAGAAAAACAACAACAACAACAACAACAACAAAAACCAATTATAATGTAATTGAGGAGGATTTAAGCATATTTTTAAATTGCAGTGGCTCAAGTTTGTTCCATTAAATTTTTCCAGCAAGGTTTAACTCTATAAATCTTTGAGTTTCTGCAAAATACGTAGAAACTTTTAGGGCAGAGGAGTCTAATCATGAAGAAGACCTTGGGACGCTTACTTCCAGGACAGTGAAGTCCAGATGATCTGCTTTTGAAGTAAATAAAGGCTTTTCTCAGTTTACAACACAATTGTAGTCATACTGAAAACTGAATTGTAGAGTTAAGAGTTTTCCAGTGAAAGGAACAGTTTTTGTCTGTTCATAATATTACTATTTACCAATAGTAATAGAAATCACAGAATGTGCTTAAGAAGGTGGCAAAATGTGAAAACATAAGATACTTAGGAACTTGAATAGACACAGATTGCAAAATTTGTTTTGTTTTGTTTTGTTTAAGAAAGAATAGCTGCTTGTATGTTTCATTTTATTTTTAGAAGGGTACATGGAGAAGATTTGGTGGGATGGTGCACAAAAGTTAAGGATGGATCCAACTGACTTTTGTGCCAGAGTCTGTAGTCATAGTCTAAGTGGTTGTTGATGATATATATGAACAAATTTCCTCAAGCATTTATGTATGAGGATGAAATAAATAGTAGTAGTGTTTCTAGAATAAGTAGCATAGAGATCATTGAAGGAAAACATGAAACACAAATTCTTACTATAACTTGTTTGGATTGCTGATTCAACTGAAAATTACCTGTAGAAATGGTTATGAATTTGGGATGCTTCATGTTGAAGAATTAAGTTCTACTAAGACCCAATAATTTAGATGAATGTGGTGTTATCAGAAGTTTAAAGTTGAAATAATCTCTTTCTCATATTCTATTTTTTAGAGAAGTATAAATCATACAATTACAAAGTTTTTTTTTCTTTTTAGCATTTCTTAGTTCCAGAGATAAATTATGACTTGGTGTCAAGAAATAGCCTTCTTTTCTCAGCCAGTTTTGAAGTTTAAGAACAGTTCTGTATAGTGTGTGTGTGTGTGTGTGTGTGTGTGTGTGTATCACAGAGTTTAAAGAAAAGTTTCTTTGAATCCTGATTCAGAGAGGAAAATTTTAAGAGAATTTCTGCCCATCAAGAATTTTGTCAGATACCAGACTAAAAAGAAACTTTTAGGTAAAGTAGATATTTGTTTTAAATGTGCTGTATTTTGTTCAAACTTATTTATGTTACAGTGTTTGTTTCGATGATTTTCCTTGGCATACTTAAACTTATGTATTGATTTTTATATGAATATTTTGAATGATTTGGGTATCACATTTTGGGAAAAATATATTCTTTTTTGGTGTTTGAAGAGCTATTGGAATTCTTCTTGCTTCTCTAAAATCTGATAATTGTCATTATTTTTCTTATGGGAGTAAGAATTTCAGATTAATTAAAACATAGAATTAACTGCAGGCAAGGAGACAGATTTAATCTTCATTGTCTCCTGATACTCTTTTAAATTATTTTCATGGATTCAGCATCTTTCTAGTGAGCTCAAAATGTTTCTACTGATTCGATCTTAATGGTCAAGAAGAGGACATCTGCCAAATTAATTTACCCTAGAGGATTTAATGAACAATACATTCTTTCCAAAGGACTGCATTTCAAGAGAGAGTAAAATATTGCTTCTTAATATAGTGGAGAAAGCATGGATTTGGGATTTAGACAAGCCATTTTTCATAATGTGATCCTTATGTGATGATGAGCAAGTTATTTCTTTAAACCTCAGTTTTTGTTTAAAAATCATCATGTGATTTGGGGGAGAATTTAACATGATATATTATCTATTTCTCAGGGATTGTGCTAGGTTTTGGAGGTTCTGTGAAACAAAAGCCTATTTTCATATACAGTTCATACTCTAGCAAAGGAGATAGATATGCATTACAGGTATATAAAAAATAGTGACCAAATCACCCCAGTTTCCTTTTTAGGGAGCATATAATGAGCCATGTGCATAGTAAACAAAAGGCCACAATATATCTAGAGGTTACAGAAGGTGTTGGGGAGTTATTGATATTTTATACTGAGTTTTGTAGTTTTAAAAGTATATAAAACTGTCTCATACAAAATGGGTGACTCAGCTGAAAGAAATGTCTCAAATGGTAGAATTTTTGACATTTTGTTACCTGCATGGGAAAGATATTTAGAGGCAGGTAGATATCTAGTCACACTCCACCGCTGATGATAATCTCTACTCTACAAGTGGATTTCTGTTGTTGGTCTTTGAAAATTTAGTTAGTTTTATTTTATGAATAGACCTGGACATTTTTTAAAAATTTTAAATAATGTCTGTCACTGAAACACACACATAGCTACATATACATACACACTATAGTGTAGGAACCAGAGATGGTTAATTGAGAACATTGGTTAAAAAGGGAAACTTTAAAAAAATGGCATATTCTCCTAAATATGTTAACATCAACTTATAATTGAATATTTACTTCTCAATCTTTTGTAATAAGGCCATGATATTTTCTTTGATTATAAACGTGTTGATTATGGTCTTATCATTTTTTTCCTTGCATAAATTGTAACTGGTTTGCACTTTCTGTACTACATTTCCATTTTAAGGAT
Source organism: Mustela erminea (assembly GCF_009829155.1). Lineage (NCBI taxonomy): Eukaryota > Metazoa > Chordata > Mammalia > Carnivora > Mustelidae > Mustela > Mustela erminea. The sequence goes on from NC_045629.1 coordinate 3,560,678, forward strand.
TTTTTGAGTATAATGATATTTAGATTATTGATAAGCAACTTGAATGCCGAGCTTTCCTTTATATTTTTAGTAGTTTTTCAAACTTCTAAGGTTGCCTTGCTTTAATTTTGATAACATTTTGCTTAACAACTTACTTTTAGTATGTCTGTCTAAACATTCATAGATTTCATAGCCTCAATTCTATATCTTGGCATGGATATTTCAAGAATTTGAGTTTCTCAATATTATATTAAGTAGTCACACTAACATGTCATGCTAGAATCAATAGGTTCGGACAAACACAGTTGATTGACTCAATGTACCAATGTGAATTTTTCTGACTGGCAAGAAAGGAAGTGTATGGGTATTCTGTAACCTGTTGACAGCATACATATAGAGCACATAGCAATAGTCAATACAATTATTAGAAGACTTCCATTCTAAATCCGGACAGTTTCAGAGATTAAATTTTCACTATCTTTATTTTTTTTTAATTTTTTAAAAATTTATTTGAGAGAGAGATCACAAGTAGGCAGAGAGGCAGGCAGAGAGAGTGGGGGAAGCAGGCTTCCCGCTGAGCAGAGAGCCCGATGCAGGGCTTGATCCCAGGACCCTGAGATCATGACCTGAGCCAAAGGCAGAGACTTAACCCACTGAGATGCCCAGTGCCCCAAATTTTCACTATCTTTAAAGACAATATTACTAATATCCATTAAAATAATTTTTAAATGCCCTTTAATATTTTCATTTTCTAAAGATCTTTATATTGTATGGAAGTCCCTAAAAACTGTCAGAATTTGCCAAAAAAAAAAAAAAGGCAATCAAACTGGAGAAAGAAGAATAGGATTCCTCCCTCCATGCTGTAATAGATTTCTATACAGAATATCAACAACAGAAACAGATGGATAGGAGCATAGATAGGTACGTGGGTACTTTAAATTATGAATCAGTATCCATATCATAGATGACATCCAAACTGCCTAATGTAGTGAACTAAATATTTGCATCAGGTGAGGATCTAGATTCAGAGGTAGTAACCTTCCATGGGCTCAGAAAAGCCCTGCCTTGCAGAGTTTTCTGTCTTCAGGTGCTTGGGCCAATATCACATACTAACAGAACAGAACTTTGTTAAAAGATATAGAAGCAAAATAGAGCACTTTTTGTTTGTTTGTTTAAAAGTATAGTAGGGAACTGTTATTTATTCAACTTGATGTGCTGAGTAAAGTCAAGTGGTCTTTGGAAGACTGAAGAAATGTTACAAAAATACAAGACAGGTTATATTCTGGTATTTCAGAGGATAGGTCAAAGGCTGATGTGGTAAGAGTAACATACATTTGCCATCCCTAGCAATAATTTCTTAAGGAATTTGGATTGATGGATGTTTAATAATAATAGTAGGAAAGAAATGTGGAAACAAGGATTATCACTGTTATAAAGATGATACTCTATAATAACCCAGATTTATATTGTAAAAAGTGTCTATGAAGGAGGGGAAAAAAAAAAAAAAAACTAGCCAAGATATAATACCTAAATAAATCAACAACAAAAGTGTGATCTGGTAATTTGTTTATTTTTGTAACATTATTAAAGCCAAAAATAGTTTATATATTTGTGTTCCATTTATCAAATCTTTGTTGAAAACCTATGAAGCAGGTTCTTTGTTAATTTATTTGTGAGGTATTCTGGTCATAGAGTGGTCTGAACAAATGTTTTTGACTTTTGTTATAGCCCATACTCTGCTCAGGAAACTCATCACTAAAGCAATTGTGGCCTACTTTTGGAGTGGAACAGGAGACTTTGGGCTTTTCAGCAACCTGAGGATTTTGCAGGTGTGAGATGATATGACCTACAGTGATCCTTGCATCCCTTCCATGTGTGCACATGGTCAGAGGGAGGAGATTATAATTGACATAGGACATCTCATTAAGAAAGGGAGATCCTCCTTTAATTCCTGGGTTCAGCTTATGAGAAATCAGCTGTCCCTGTTGATGTCAGAGCCCCTCCTTGCTCCTGAATATGGAATATCTATATTCCTCTCGTGAAGAGGAAGAAGATGTCAAGCCATGGCATGCTGTGAGAAGTCAGGGAAAAAAAAAAAATCTACGCCTTGAGCTTCACCTGCCTTTCATTCCAGAACACCCAACTTTCTAACACAACATAAGTAGGCAGGGATTTAATTGTGCAAACTGGCCCTTGCTATCAAACATAATGAGAATTGCTAAGTAGATGCCATTAATATGCATTCACAGGTTTCAGAAATCATAGATTCTTATGTCCTATAGAAAATCACATTATGATAGACTGGCAGGGGTTGTCAAAAACCATCAAAACTAGAGTCAGAGTCAAGAGTTCTAAGTTCTAAGTTCTCCTGCAGGCACCCAAAAGCTGAGAGTGCACAGTGGGGATGAGAGCACATGGAATCAACCCCACCTAAAATATTTTATCTGGCAACCCTACCTTCAGATTTTAGTTTGATGATCTCTGCTTTACACAGATTTTTTTTTTTTTTTAAGGAATTCAGTATTATCTCAAGACTCCTAGAAAAATCATCTCTCTTGGTTATAGCAGCAATGTTAATAAATACACATCAGTTTTGGTGGAGTTTTTTTGTTTTTTTCTTTTCCTGTCTTACTCTCTGAAATCCCTCACATTTGCTTTTCTGGGATTACCTCCTAAATAAGCTTCTGTACCTCCTGATAGGGCCTGAATTATGAACTCCCTAATGGTGTTAAAGCCTCAACCCCCAAGGTGACTGTATTTAAAGAAAGGAACTTTAAGGGTAATTTAAGGCTAAGTGACATCATAAGGGTAAATAGGATTACTTGCCATATAAGTAGAGATACCAGAGAGCTTTCTTTCTCTCCTTACGTGCACAAAAGAAAAACCATGTGAGGAATTAGTAAGAAAGCATCCATCTGCAAGCCAGGAATAGTCCTCACCAGAAGCAAATCCAGAAAGTACCTTCGTCTGGAACTTCTAGCCTCCAGAACTGTAAGAAAATAATTTCTATTGTTAAAGTCACACACTCAATGGTATTTTATTATGGCAGCCCTAGTGGACTAATATACTCATGCTCCCTAGTGAACATTTTTAATAGAAAGAGATAAAGAGGATCACAGGTAAAACTGTGTTAACATTTGCCAAGGCCCAATGGAGGACCTCTGCCACAGTTCCAAGCAAAAATCCTAGGATATAGAAATCATGATTGGTAAATGAGACATGGTGGACAATTCTATTATCAAATAATAGGAGTTGAACTGGAAAGAAAAAAAAAAGAAAAAGAATAAGAAAGAAGAAGAAGAAAGAGGAGAAGGAGGGGGAGAAAAGAAAGAAAAGAAGAAAGAAAAAGAGAAAAAGAAAAAAAATGAATCCATTCAGAGCATCTGGGTGGCTCAGTCATTAAGTGTCTGCCTTGGGCTCAGGTCATGATCCCAGAGTCCCCAAGAATGAGAAGAAGAAGAAAGAAAGAAAGAAAGAAAGAAAGAAAGAAAGAAAGAAAGAAAGAAAGAAAGAAAGAAAGAGAGAAAGAAAGAAGCCAGTTTACTTTTCTGATGTTCTCCTGCAAAATTATGGTGTTCAGATATACGGTTGAAAGAAGTGTTGATTGAATTCCACTAAAATGTGGTTTTACAATGTGAGGGAGAGAATAAGATTGTTTAAGGGTTCTTCAGGGACATTATCATCATGAAGCTTCAGATCATATTCAATTATTTAGTTTCTTAAGGTTAGATTTTTGAACTAGAATGTGTTTTTCTTGTGACTGTTTCATGGCCGCTTGAGAAAGCATAATGTGATGTTAGGCCACTAATCTATAATGCTCATGTTGATTGATGGTGTTGTTGAGTTCTTCTATATCCTTCCTTAGTTTGTCTAGTAGTTTTGTTTTGTTTTGTTTTGTTTTTAAGATTTTTGTTTATTTGGGCACCTGGGTGGCTCAGTGGGTTAAAGCCTCTGCCTTCAGCTCAGTCATGATCCCAGGGTCCTGTGGGATCGAGCCCCGCATTGGGCTCTCTGCTCAGCAGGGAGCCTGCTTCCTCCTCTCTCTCTGCCTGCTTCTCTGCCTACTTGTGATCTCTGTCAAATAACTAAATAAAATCTCTTAAAAAAAATTTTTGTTTATTTGAGAGAGAGAGAGAGAGGGAGAGAGAAGGAGAGGAAGAGAGTAACGAGCAGTGGGGGAAGCAGAGGGAGAAGGAAAAAGCAGGCTCTCTTGTCCCTGGGATCATGACCTGAGCTAAAGGCAGGAACTTAACTGACTGCGCCACTGAGGAATTCTTGTCCAGTAGTTTTATCAGTTGCTGAGAGATCAGTGTTGAGATCCCAGCATAGTTGCGGATAGCTTTATTTCTCCTTTCATCTCTAACAGTTTTTACTACATAAGTCCTGAAGCTCTGTCCATTGAGATATACACAATTAGGATTTGCTGTATCAAGTGTTAATCATCCCTGCCTACTTCTCAGGTCATATAAAATATGCCATCATGCAGCATAAAAAAAGCAGTATTTAAGTATTCATTCTTCAATAAAGTATTACTTAAGTATTTAAGTCATCATGCTGATGGCACTATTTCAAGTGTGTTCATATGTTTCTATTTAACCTTTTACGAGATATGTTCCATTTTCCTCCCTGTTCCACATTAAAAAATACAGATAGACATTAGCCACATTCAGTTGCTAATAAATAGTCAAACTTTGGATGCAGAATCCTAGACCTCATGATAGGAACCATTATAACTAACATGTTCGGCCATTTAACACTTCATACGTGACTTTTTTCTATTTAATACTTGCTATGACTCTGTGATGTAGGATTTACTCAGACATGCCTGGCTCTGTTTCCTTGTTTGCAGAGCAAGAAGATAAGATTCCAGGATATCTCCAAAAATCTGTCTTAGCATAAAATTGGTCCTTCTTCTGACTTCTCAGTGGTCCTGACTTGTTCCCAGCTATCCTGCTAGGTCCTTCATTTCTATGACTTTTAACTTGTCCTTTTGCTCACTGTGCTTATGATTTAAGAAACACTTTGTGTTGGAAAGCATTTTGTATAGATAGAATAAAATTCTACCCACTTCTATGTCTTCAGTCATTGCCCACATCATTGTGAGTCTATACATTTATGAGAAATTTGAATATTTACTTTCTCAGTATGCACTTGGCATGCTCACTGGATGCATGCCTTGTGAAGTTTTATATTTTACAAGTCTACCTGTATCTTCCTCTTGATAGTTATATTTTTTAATATGCCCAAACTATTTTGTTTTAATCTCACCCTCTGTGAGCATTTAGGTATGAGGCTTAGGGTGATCATTGGTTTTATTTCTATGTTGATACAGGAATTATATTTCAGTAACTTCCTGAGTTTTATTCTCTCATTCTGAAAATTTACACATGATTCTACCTGATCATACCATTAGCAGAATAATCTCTAGTAGAACTGTGAGAGAGTCACAAAATATTTCAGGATTTTAAGTGGAAAAAAATTATATTTCACTTACACAGGACCAGAGATTCTGAATATATATTATATATATTTATACATACATATTTACATTTATATATGTATTTTTAGTGCTAGGATTCATTTTATCAGTGGAGAATGAGATACAGAACAGTATGAAAAATATTATATTTGATAATGTTTTAAATTAGGTTCATACTGTAAAACATGGTTTAATAGTACTGGAATCAACATATTTTATTCTTTCTGCTTAACAAAGTTCTGATCACTAAGCTGAAAGAGAACCACTGTTTGTCATTGTTCTACATATTGTGAAAATGTTCAAATACCTTTTTAGATACCATTTCCATAGTGTGAACACAGTTTGGACTTGTTATAGTATAAAAAAAAATTTAGCTTAAGAATGGGTGCAATTTATTATTTTAACTTTAGAATCCAAAATTATATTTCGCATATCAAAATACAGGGCTAACCTTGCTGTAATTGGAAAATGTATGTGATTCTTCAAAGTTTCAGAATATTCTGGAAAAGTAAAAGAAGAAGAATTACTCTTTATCTAAGACTGATTCATAACTTCAGTATGTGACATATTTCACCTTCTTTTCCTTATCATAAGAAACACAAGATGTAAGGTGTGTGAATCACATAAAGGAAAGCACCAATATCTCAGAGTCAACAGGCGAGTAGTTACAGATACACTGAGACACCGTGTGAGCCTTCATGTCTCTCAGTAAAATCCTCTTCACTAGATTCCTGTCTGAATCCTGGAATTCATTTTTAACAAATAACTTTTCCACATACTTTAATTTAGCATCACAGATACAACTCTCATTGAATTTATGAAGGGAGAGATGACATTTGCTCTCCATAGGTCACTAAACTCAGTTGTTCTCTCTGTTGCCACTAGACGCTAACAGTGAGCATTTATCAGTAACTTAAAAGTCTCAGGAACTAGGAACAAAGTAATGTTTCCCACAGTCATTTTTATTTTCTTTTCAGAGCAGGTCCCAAGTTATGTTTTTGTTTCTCCTCACAGTCTAATAAGTACTGGTTGGATTTATAATTAGCAAAACTGAGGCCTGTGTGGTATATATACACAATGGAATACTATGCAGCCATCAAAAGAAATGAAATCTGGCCATTTGCGACAACATGGATGGAACTAGAGCGTATCATGCTTAGCGAAATAAGTCAAGCAGAGAAAGACAACTATCATATGATCTCCCTGATATGAGGAAGTGGTGATGCAACATGGGGGCTTAAGTGGGTAGAAGAAGAATCAATGAATCAAGATGGAATTGGGAGGGAGACAAACCATAAGTGACTCTTAATCTCACAAAACAAACTGAGGGTTGCTGGGGGGAGGGGGGTTGGGAAAAGGGGGTGGGATTATGGACATTGGGGAGGGTATGTGCTTTGGTGAGTGCTGTGAAGTGTGTAAACCTGGTGATTCACAGACCTGTACCACTGGGGATAAAAATATATGTTTATAAAAAATAAAAAAATTAAAAAAAAAATACACCATGACTTGGGAAGAGCTATGTGAGTGTTGGTATTTGAGGAGGAAAGAGACCAGGACTACTGTACAAACTTTGGTCCACCATGTTTTGAGGTTCCATTTACCATAAAGCCTCTATGCATTTCCCTATTTTTCAAATTCTTGGTTTGAAAATGGTCCATGTGATTTTGAAGCTAAGTTGCAACCTGCAACTTGAAAACATGATTTGCTGACTTTCTGGTCAACTTAGAATTTCCTAGTTGTTCAGATATTTCAGGTATTTGAGCCACTAAAGGTCCACTGTCAATGGACTCTACCTTGAAGAGTCGAAAGCATTTTTCAATGGCTGGAAGAGGTAGCAATTCAAATGTTCCAACAAGCAACAGTTTATTTTACTTCCTAAGGCTTTTTAAAAAATTACACTTATCATAATCTCCAATTTTATGTCAAATAAATGATAACAGGAATTAAGGTTTATTGTCAAATGTTCTCAGTGCTTCCTTGCTTTGCCAATGTGGAGTCATGTAGTCCTTACAATGTCCCTATGAGGTAGACTCAGTTGTTCTCTCTATGTAAAAGAAAATAGAAGGAAGAGGATTTTACTTGTTTTTTAAAAAGATTTGTTTATTTTAGAGTGAGAGAGAGAGTGTACATGTGTGGGGAAAGGGGCAGAGGGAGAGAATCTTCCAGTGACTCCCCACCAAGCATGGAGCCTGATGTGGGGATCAATCCTAGGATCCTGAGATTATGACTGAGCTGAAACCAAGAGGTGGGTGCTTAACCAGCTGAGCCACCCAGGCACCCCAAGAGGATTGCATTCAAGGCTGGATAAGCGTGACTTGCTGAGCTGGGTTATGTAAGGATGCTGACTACAGAGCCTGATTCTTCATCTTCTTCCATATGGCCTGCAAAGAATCTGGAGAAGTTTGAAAGAAAGAGTGAATAATTCTTTTCTTATCCTTTCTTTTTATAGTTTATAAAAGTTGACATCCATTCTTAAACTCCATAGATGTTAGATTTTCAAATGAAAAAAAAAAGTATCTGCTTTTTTTTTATCATTATAAAGCATGGATATAATATTATGTGCGTTTTGAAAACAAAAGTTAATGTCTTTAACAGATGTGGAAGCTGAATAGTGAAATCTAGAACCACTATGTATTAGTCTTGAGTAGAGATGTATTGTGTTCCAGTTGGATAAAAGAATCTAACCCTTGACTAGCTCAGGAAAATACGGGTGCTATACTGGCTAAGGAAAATTAAAGAAGAGTCAAACCCCCAATCTGCTGGGATTGGAGGCACACAGCTGGCTTCAGAAACATCTGAAACAAACAAACAAACAATTTAAAAAATCAAACCTGAAAAAAAACCCAAAAACCTTTTAGAAATTTATTATTTTCTGATTTTTCTCTTCAGTTAGTCTTTTTTCTTTCTCTGATTAGCTTTCTCTACATAGTGGGAAAATACAGCCAGTGGAGGCACTCAATTTTATATTTTATCACTGCTACAACTGGGAGAAGACTGATTGTCTTTTTTGGGTGCAATTTGAAAAATTTCAGGAAAGCACTCAGGATGCCATTCCTGGGGGTGGGAGGAGGTGGCCTCCTTGGCATTGCTGTGCACATAGGAGGCTTTTGGATGAAGCTGGGTCATAGCATCAGTGGAGATTAAGTGATATGAGAGTGGATCTGAATAGACCAAGCCCACGACAATGACCTTGCCTCCAAGAAAATAATAATGTGACGCAGTGGCAAGAGCAGAGGATTTAAGAGTTAAAGAAATAGTGATTCAAATCCTGGTTTAAATAATCACTTGGATGACTGAAGTTAGTGAATCTCTTTTTACATTGGTTCATTCATCTAAAAAATGTTATGATAAATAAATGGGATAATATATAAACATGTCATAGCTAGCATTAGGCTAGCTAGGTATCATTTTTATCTAACCCCCTGTATTGTCCATGTATTATCTAAGCCCTTTAATTAGTCCATATACTTCACTCTGTAAATCCAGTTAATAGCCCCCTTTCAGATGAGAAACTAAGACATATGAAACTTAAAAAAGATGTTCTATATTCATATTTAGTAAATCTAGGAGACAGAATATGTAGATGTTCAAGAAATATCAATCATTTATAATGTAAATTCAAAGTTCATTCATCTTCAGAGCATGCTTGCTCTTCCAGGAGAGCTCAATGTTCAGAGGTAGAACATGCATCATGTACTTTTCTGAATCTGACTTAGAATGGCCATAATTATAAAAATATCCCTCATTCTTCATTAATGATTGCTCATCACTGGTCTTGTGCATAATTCAGTATCATACCTTGAGATATGTGGTGGTTAAGAGCATGGACTTGGGAGCCAGTGTGCTTGGGTTAAAAGTGTAACTTTGCCATTTTTACCAAATATAGTTTCTTGACTGTGTTGCTCACCAATTTGTGTTTTAAGTCTCTTTCTTGTCAAAAATTAATGGTAATAATATCTACCTTTCAAAGGTATTACAAGGAAATCATTAACGAACCAGCACTTTTAAGGGCTCTGAATAATGCCTGTCCCTTAGTAAGTACTCAAGAAATAGCTACCAAAACAAACAAAAAAAGAAATAGCTGCTACCACTGCTACCAACTATTACCATCTCTACTACCACCACCACCTTTACCAACACCACCATTAATATTAAGGTGGGCTTTCTTCTTCAGAATCCACTGTTTCTGTTAATCATATTTTAATTTTTAGTTTCTACTTAATTTATGTGTCTCATATTTAATGTAGTCAAGAACTACATATCAAGTTCTAACCTATACTAAACTGGTAAGAAATGGTGTATAGTATATTAAGGGAACACATCATGTAGCTCTGGAATGAGTACCGTTATATGAGACAACAGATCGTATTTATATGGCAGCTTGCTAGATACTTTCATAAACATACTGTAGGAAAAGGTGACCAACAAGAAACACTGAAAAGTCCTTTTCTCATAGTGTCATTTTCTTTTTGCCCATACTTTAGGAAGACAGCAAACTAAATGATGTTGAAAAGTTATTGTTATTTATTGAATTTATTTTTCCTTAAGAGTATTACAGTGTCTTCTGATTTTATTGCTAATAAATACACACTTGTAACACAAAAAAATAGTCTCTCACTATGTTATTTTTTAAATTACTTTTCATACGTAAGTGGTTATGAACATAATAATAGAATCTTCAAATAGAGTCAAAATATATTGTACTGGATGCCTGACTAATTTTGGCTTTTGACTTGATTCTGTAATTTATTACTTTTGTGAATTTAGACAAATTACAACCACTGAGCCATGGTATCTAAGATCCCTTGAAGTTCTGGTATTCTTAGTTCTACATGTAAAACACAGAAACCCAAGTGCATTCTAGGGAAGTTAAGCTCATCTATTTATCAGCATATACAAAATGGTATATAAAAAATAAAAATCTTAAAGGAAACTGTCAGAAATAATATTTATGTTCTTTGGAAGGTAACAGAGGCTGTCAGGCAGATGTGTGAAATAACATGATTTCATCATATAAATAATGATTAAACTTACTTTAGTTATATTATGCAGAGTATTTTAGAATAGTTGGATATTGGGAAACCAGTAGCACAGATGTAGAATTTTTCCAGGACTTCCAAGGTACTGTGACTATACCAAAAGTTTGAATTTTAAATCATGAAAATAATGCAGTTTGAGCTTTAACCTAAATGAGCAGTGGGGGGCCAGGGAAGGTACAGAATAAGACAGGCATATTTATCTTAAATCTAAATCTCAAGTTTATGTTTCTGGATGAGAAAATGAAGAATGATGGTTCTATATCTTGGTGGTATAAATACTGGGGTGGGGAGTAATCCTGAGTGAAGCTGTGTGAGAAGTTGGCATGTGCATGCTGGCCCCTCACCTCCAGCCTCAACACTGTGCCTGCCTTCCAGTGCTTGTTACCTTTGCTGAGGGCCCTTGCATGTCCTTTGTAGGCTATGTGCCCTATATATTTCACAATTTTTAATCCATGCTTTCTTTGGATAATATTTTAAAAATTCAAGACACATATACATCCATGGTAATGTGTACCCTACCTACCCACCTCCCAACCCTTGATTTCTATTCATTTTGCAAAGCCAATAGCAAGATGTTAGTATTTCCAGGCTTATCCCAAGCAGAAGGTCCCGTGTGCTCACATGCCTGGAGAGTGAGGGGATGGGAGAGGCAAAGAAAAGAGGGAGTGAGGGCACTTTCAGGAACTAAAGTAGATCACAAAGCCAGGTACACAGTAAGGACAGGGAGAGAAGCAGGCTGAGCCCTGCACAGGTTTTGGATCTAAAGGCCCTCTAAACTTCGCTAAGCTGTGTGGATACCACCCTCAAGTTACTTGTAGAATTAAAGTCTTTTGAGCAGAGGAATGATACTTAGATTCATATTTTAAAAAGAGCATCCTGAAAAATAAACAAACAAACCATTCTGGCTACAATGCCAAAAATTTGGGGTGATGCAATTCAGCCCAAAAAGTAATAAAGGGGTGGGGTCAGGGGGATGATTGTTGGTGTTCTCCAGGTTGGGAAACAGTGGCCTGGACAGAAGCTGGTCATGGAAGGGGGACAAGAAGATTTCTGTGAAAGCACTGTTGATCAGTTAAGGGGGAACAGAGTAGTAAAGAGAAGAAATTTCAGAGGTTATCTGGTAAAATACAGTGACAGTACTTTTTCTCATGGGAAATTGAGTTGTATGAGCTCCCATAGGAAAGTATACCAAGGGAACAGAGAAGAGAATCTGATCTCTTTGCTTATAAAACAAGAATGGCAGTACATATATTTAACACCTGTTTATTGAGTGTCTGTTATGTGCTAACTACAAATACTGAATGGATTTCGGGAACTCATACTTCCAGTGTTGTCATAAAGATTACAGAACTATGTGGGAACAGGTGGCAAAATAAGTCATAGGTACTGAAGCAAAAATTAGATCATGAGGGTATAAAACCTTAGGTTCATTTGCTGTGGTTGCTACATGCTTCTAAGAAGTCTTGAATCTCTTCTTAACCTAATTTGCCAGTTTGTATCTAGGCACTGCAGAGGTTTATGTAAAAAAGACTGCCAGCTAACAGCAATCATTGTACCGCTCAGTACTTCTGCACACAGTTGTGTTGACATATAGGAGCATACAGACTTAATTGTCAGACAGGTAATTTAATAAAAGAAATGTGTTCACTGGTTTCAGTGTTTCTGAAAGGTTAGCCTAGGATGCTGAGTGAGTCTCATATGAATTCCTAATAACAAATAGATAAACCAACTGTTACAGCAGTGAGCATATGATACAGAGACACTCAGCTCAGTTTTATTTGCTACTGCCAAAAATATAAAGAGATCAGGTATTTAAGAATATCTTTATGTTAAGAAAGTGAAAGGGCAGTTTTATCTCACATACTTTAAAAATGATGAAATGGCAGATTGCTAAAAATTTCCTATTATAATCCTTCATTAATTATCATAATTTTCACATAAAAGCTTTCCTTCAACATAAAATGTACCTTTTAGGTGTGTCCAAAAACACTTTTGTTTTCTTCCCAGGAAACAGTGGTATCGTGGAAAGCAAAGAAAGAGACACTTTTAAGGTCAAATACTGAAAAATGAACACTAATAGTCATGATAGCGAAAGCCAAGGTCATGTCAATGACAACATCAACAATTGTTCTTAATGTTCACTGACGCTTATCACAGCACACTTGTAGAAATATGAAATGAGGGCACAGAAAGCTAAGTAAGGGCAATGTCTAGAAAAGAGGGGAAGCATGTTGGGATCTTCTAGTCTTTCCTGTTCAGAACCAGCAGGGTATTTGTTAAACACCAATTCCTAGTCCCTCTCAGAGGCAGTCAGGCAGAATCCTCTGGGAAGAGTACCTGGGAAACTGTGGTTGATAACACTCCCTGCTCCCTTCCCCCAGGCACTTCTAATTGGGGTATTGGGGAAACAGCTTTTTATGGGATAGTAAGTTTTAAGCAGTCCTGCATGAAGAAGAGCTATATAGCCCACAAGTATGTAGTTTAAAATGTTCAAAGGTCACCACATATTTGCTTTTTTAAATGATTTTTCCAAGGCCATGTAGGTTCTAAGTAGCAGAGCTTGGATCAAACCATCACTGGAAGTGATTTTATTTCCAACACAATTGAATATGAATAAATATAATTCAGGGCTTTTAGTCTCTTTTTCTTAGCATAAGAAAGGTATCTTTCAATTTTGGGCTGAATTGCATCACCCCAGATTTATGTGTTGAAGTCCCAAACCTCTGGAGCTCAGAATGGATTCTCTGAAAAAGTAATTAAATTAAAATGAGACCATTAGGATTGACTTTCATCAGTTGGTTGGTGTTCTTATAAAAAGAAAGGACTGGACACAGACACCCAAGAAAGACTATGAGAGGACACAGGGAGAATATGGCCATTTGCAAGTCACAGAGAAAGTCCACAAAGAACCTCCTCTGCACCCCCACCTCACAAAAGTGCCCGGATCTCAGACTTTTAGCTTCCAGGACTATGAGAAATAGATTTATGTTGTTTAGACATTGTTGCTGTGAACATTAGGTTGTATGTTCCCCTTCTTTTCACTACATCTGTACCTTTGCAGTAAGTATCCAGTAGTGTAATTGGGGGGCCATAGGGTAGTTCTATTTTTAACATCTTGAGGAACCTCCATACTGTTCTCCAGAGTGGCTGTACCAGCTTGCATTCCCACCAACAACGTAAGAAGGTTCCCTTTTCTCCAAATCCTTGCCAACACATTCGTTGTTTCCTGTTTTGTTAATTTTTGTCATTCTAACTGGTATAAGGTTGGTATCTCCTTGTGGTTTTGATTTGTATTTCCCTGATGACCAGTGATACTGAACATTTTTTCATGTGTCTGTTGGCCTTTTATATGTCTTCTTTGGAGAAGTGTCTGTTCATGTCTTCTGCCCATTTTTTGATTGGGTTATTTGTTTTTTGGGTGTTGAGTTTGGTAAGTTCTTTATAGATCTTGGATATCAGCACTTTATCTGTATTGCCATTTGCAAATATCTTCTCCCATTCCATGGGCTGCCTCTTAGTTTTGTTGACTGTTTCCTTTGCTGTGCAGAAGCTTTTTATCTTGGTGAAGTCCCAAAAGTTCAGTTTTGCTTTTGTTTCACTTAACTTTGGATATGTGTCTTAAAAGAAGTTACTGTCGCCAGTGTTGAAGAGGTTACTGCCTATGTTTTCCTTTAGGATTTTGATGGATTCCTGTCTCATGCTGAGGTCTTCCATTCATTTTGACTTTATCTTTGTGTGTTGTATAAGGGGATTGTCCAGTTTCATTTTTCTATATGTAGCTGTCCAATTTTCCTGAGCCAAAATGCCCTTCAACAGGTGAATGGATAAAGAAGATGTGGTCCATACATACAATGGAATATTATTCAGCCATCAGAAAGGATTAATACCTGCCATTTGCCTTGACATGGATGGAACTGGAGGGGATTACGCTAAGTGAAGTAAGTCAAGCAGAAAAAGACAATTATCTTATGGTTTTGCTCATACGCAGAAGATAAGCAATAGCACAGAGGACCACAGTGGAAGGGAGGGAAATCTGAAGGGGCAGACATTAGTGAGGGAGATGAGCCATGTGAGACTACAGAAACAACCTGAGGCTTTCAGAGGGGAGGGAGTAACAGGGTGATTGATATGAAAGAGTGCATGTGTTAATAATGATGAGCACTGGGTGTTATACATAACTAACAAATCATTGAACACTACATTTAAAAAAAAAGGAAAAGCAAATAAAAATAAAGTTTTTACATCAAAAAGAAAAAAAAAAAGGAGAGAGATTTCTGTTGTTTAAGTTAAGTCACCAGTACCTTTTTAGTATATCTATAGGCATGTATGGGCATAACGAATAATTTTTTAGAAATTTCTTGTAGACTGTGTAAAATAGTATTTTTCTGATGTTTCTGAAACATAAAAATCATTTTAAAAAACTAAAAATATATATTGGTAAAACTGACATCTAAACATAAGATGATGAAAAGCAATATGTTCCTCACAACATGAATGGAACAGATTGAAGCTTTATTTTTAATCATCTACTTATAAATTATTGATACAGCTTCAAAATATGAGTAAATAAGGCAGAAAATTATCCCATTTACATGCCAAATTACTTCCAAGGGGCTTTCCTTTTTTCCATTTGTGCTAGGCAGTGATGGAGAAAATTGTTGCCAAATTTCTAAAGAAACTGGCCCTACATGTTGAAGCTTATTGCTAAAATTGGAGTAGTAGGCTGAAGAAAGTATGAGAATGGGATTTATTCTTAAAGATGGGATTAAATACTTCTTAGAATTTTCCAAGTATTTGCTTTGTCAAAGGATTGGTAACTGGATTACAAGTTCTCTGATATGTAGTTGCTTGCACTGAACATAAGTTATTTTATTTTCATGGTATATTATCTCATAAATGATACTATAAAACAATTAGGTACCTACTGATACAGCCTACCTGAAATTGCTCAGACTGTTGCTATCACCATGTAAGAGTTCAACTGCTTATTCTTAAGAGACATATTTTGGTTTTTCTTGGAGCTCTTAAAAGAGATGAGGCGGATAAGAAGTAAATTGCAGAGGTCTCCTTCAATGGGAAGTGGAGTGGTGAGGGAACATATGTGCTTTTAATGTCAGGAACTCAGTCATCAATTTCCTCTAACTGTGAAATTAAATCCTGACTAAGAACCCAAGCCCTTTTGTAAGCAATTACATGTGAAATTCTAAATATAGATATTATCATCTCTTGTTTTTCCCTTCTCTAAACAGTCTCAAAATGATTTCGCTATCATTATAAAAAATGCATTAATTAAACTGAGGGAAAGGTTAATTTGGTCCAGTATTATTATCCTTTATTTTTGTTTCCTTTCAGAGGCATCAGATTTTCTCTTTATTTACTAGTGTGTGTCACATAGTAGTCATTCAAATGTCTATTTAATTAGTATCTATTAAGCTTAAATACATAGAACATGAATTTTTCTGCAAAAAGCACATAAAACATAAAGGATTTTTTATTTACTGAAACAACTCTTGTGCTAAGTACTCTACCATTGAATTCATTCTCTGTACTAAGATAATACTGTGGAAAGTGCTGTGGATAGAAAGATAAGATGTAAACTTACTATCATGGGGCTCATGTTTGGTCTGGTAGCAAAGTATCATTTATAATGCACTGTATCCTCAGTGGCCACCTTATAATGTGCTATGTGCCTATGGTAAGGTATGCTCAATACTCACTGATGACATACAGAATGCTTATCATATGACATCCTAGGTAACCATTCTATGTGCTTATTGGCCATCATATATTATGCTGTGCCCATCTTACAGTATGCAAAGTACCCATTGTATGTGTGCTAGGTGACTTTTTACGCTGTACTTAATGCCCATTATATGACATGCTGAGTGTTAATCATAGAGCGTGCTAAGTGCAATATGTGATTGCTAATTGACCATTATAATACATGCTAAATGCCCATTACATGGTGTGCTAAGTACCACTGTATGTCTTGCTAAGTGTTTTTGTATGGAGTGCTATGGATGGGGGTCAGTGGAGGGTAAAAGGCATATTAACATACTAACCTTGGGGAAAATAAAGACTATTTCAGAGAGGGAGTAACATGCTTAGCTGTGATGAATTAAAGGCATAGGATTGAATGTCAGACAAATCTAAGTTGAATCTCGGCTCTGCATATAGGTAGCTGTGTTACTGGTCAAACTATGTAGTATGTCTGAATCACCATTGCCTGATCTGTGAAATGAGCTAATACCACACAAGCCATATAGTTGTGAGAATGAAATAAGATACCGTATCCATTACACTTGAAAACATGGCTCTAGAGTTTAGTCTTCAATCCATGGCCTTCATCTACTAACTGTAATCTTGGACAAGTTATGCGAATTCTCAATGCGCATGAGTTATATGTAAATGGAGGACGACGTTTATAGTCTCGGGCTAAAACTAGATGAGCACCTTCGGGTAAATATGCTTAGAAACATTCTTTACACATAGGAATAAGTGTTAGTAAATATTTGTTATTATTAGTTTATGGTAGATATTCATGGATCAATAAAAAGCAGCCATTACCCATAGATATTCATCTAGAAATGTTTAAAAATAACGGGGAGTCGCCAGGCAGAGAAGCAAAATAAACTACATGAGGAGACACATGGAATATTTTGACTCTGTTTTAGGGTTCATTTGGAGTATATTAGAGAAAGGGCGTAAGGTAGGAATGGAAAATAAATCTAGATGATAATTATTATCATAATAATATTGAATGATTGATATTATTAAGCCATTTTTTAGTCAGGTGTCGAGGGTATGGAAAGTATATATTGAAGTCACATTTTAACAGATACTTTTTAATTGCCTACCTCCAAATTAACCTTCACTCTGATTGAAATGCATTTTTTTTTTTTTTAAATAACCGGAATCCTATTTTGTTCATGTGTCAGTGAGTGAGCAGAGCTCAGGGAATACAAGATGATCTATTCAAACTAAACAGAGTTACAGAATTCCCTATGGTAGTGATTGACCTGGAAAAGGACACGTGACTCAATTCTGGCTGAAAAGACATGTGTTAAAGAACACTGAGCATAAGAAAAATGGTCTCTGGTTGCCCTGATGACGTTGTACTGAGGGTCTGATGGCTGGTGCTGAAGCAGCATTCTTGGGTCAAGAGATCCATGGACAAATGTTCACATGCTGAGGAAGCTGTAGTGAAAGAGTACTAATCCTCGGCAGGAATATTCAGGGATATGGCTTATTTATATTATTCAGTAACAAACACAGTGATTTTAACTTCTGAAAGGGACATGTGACTAAACTTAGATGCAGAATAGCCAAATTAAATGGCTATGCCACATCATGTAGTTTTCTGAGGGTTTCTACAATGATAATAGATACAGGAGAGAAAATTTGAATGGAATGAAAATGAGTTTTTTTTTTTCCAGAACTGTTCATTAGATTGTATATAAATTCAATTAAAATAAGTTAATAATGAATACTAAACAGATTAGATTAATACATTCTTTCAAAAAGTTTAGTATTGATGGAACAGGAAAGGATGGAGTTAACTTGACAAGGTAGGGGTTTAAGAGCTGTTTTCCTTATATCACACAGACCCCAGTGTTGATGATTAACAAGACATTATTGTGGAGGAAGGTGTGGAATTGACACATTAGTGAAGAAACATTTGAAACCATTCAAAATAGTACCCAGGTTAGGCAGAAAGGCACATGAGAGCCAAAGACGTTCTATGAGGCATGAGGACCCGAAAAGGCCTGTCTACCAAGTGATGAGTGCAAGTGTTGCCTTGGAATACAAGATCCCAAGGTAGAATGCTTTGAAAGTAGTAACGGTGTCAGGGGTGTTAAAGGGATTTAGGACCTGTGCAGTCAGAGATACAAGGATGATCGTTAAGTCCTCTGGTACATAGAGACAATGGAATGGTGAAGGTAGAGAACTCTGATGTATAATAGAATATAGTGTCTTTCAGTACAGGGTAGATTCTTTAAAAAATAAAGAGAATTCTAGTGAGATGGTGGAGCAGAGATTCTTTTGATACAGACATGGAAATTGAGCCTGGTTCCCCCTCTTCAGACTTTGAGTTGTGTGGTCTATATGAGAGTCACTTTGGGCAGCAGTTTATGGTTACTTGTAATAGTAATAAGGTGGTACCAATATTATATTAAAATACATTTTTAGAACATCAAAGGGAAAATGAAGTCATAGTGAACTTACAGGCTTAATTAATAATCCTAAAAATAAAGTATATCAGATTTAATTGTCTTGAATGACAGGCAAGGGTTTGATTATAGCAGGTGGTCATTGTAGGTCTTTTTAATCAAAATAATTCTTCTGGTTTTCAGACAAAGAAGGGGGAGGGTCTGGAACAAAAGTCTCAGAGGCTTTTCCAGGTCTCAGTCCTCTTACAGCTGACCTGTCTCTGGGGCTAGCAGAGAGACTGCCAGGTCCAAACTGAGTCTTAACGGGTTGAATTCAAGGCAAAAAGTGAGCTTTCTATCACTTTTAATGCCATTTTGATTAGTTTTCTAATAACGTTTCATACCAAAATGCCCAAACCTAGTATCTTTATATTCCCAGTGTTATCTAAACTTATGAACTCTCTGACCAACAGTATACCATTAAGACATACTCTCTTCAGTAAAGAAAATGTTATCTCCATTTATTTTCATTGGATTATCTTCAAGTATGTTTTGTAAGTCCAGTTGTGATGGTCTGACCATGACTGCCTCTGTATGGCTACACACCAGTGCATCTAAACACAGCTTCCAATATCACTTCTGTATTCAGTAGGTGGCTTGTAAATTTATGTGCATCATTATCATGCTAAACTGGTGATTAGATTGGGGAAAGAGCCTAAAGAAATGTCTTTTACTGCAAACAAATGCTTGGGATCAAATTTTAAATTGCTCAAACTGGATAGCGCTGCATATTAAGTTTCTAATGTGGAACTCTAATTACCCTCTAATGAGGAATCACAACTCACAAAAGCAACAAATATATTGAGGGGGGAGAAGGATTTACACGGAGATACTATTTGCTTATCTCAGTATCAGTGCTGATGTGTTAATTTTATCTTTCTCCATTACTGACAGTGAAGGAGAATGAAGGCAAAGACATACACCAAGCACAGAGTAAAGGAAACAATGCTTGCGATTAAGGGATAAACACTTTGCTGTGTTTCAATGTATCACTCATAACAAGAGCTTCTGTCTTTAGATTTGAGCCTATAGCAAGAGCTTGTAGAAATTTAAAAGGAATATTTCCTTATATCATGCACTTAAGCCTCTAGCAGATTCTAAAATTCACAAGTCCTAAAAGCAATAATAGTGAGCACCTATATTCTTTCCAAAATACCTGTGCAAATAAATGTCCATTTAAATAAATGAAATATATATTGCTTCCAATATTTTATCCTAGATTCAATTCCAGTGCCATGACTTCTGAGTGATATTATGTTGGACAAATTACATTTTTTTTTCTTCTTCAATAAAGTGGAGAAAATAATTGAACCTGCCTTATGGAGTGTTGAAGAGTAAATGAGATAATAATGTGCCCAAGTTCTTACTACAATACTCAACTTATATATAGCCAGTGCTCAATAAATGTTAATTCTAATTACAGTTATAAAAACTTTTTTTTTTAAGATTTTATTTATTTATTTGACAGAGAGAAATCACAAGTAGATGAAGAGGCAGGCAGAGAGAGAGAGCAGGCTCCCTGCTGAGCAGAGAGCCCGATGCGGGACTCGATCCCAGGACCCTGAGATCATGACCTGAGCCGAAGGCAGTGGCTTAAACCACTGAGCCACCCAGGCACCCCTGTTATAAAAACTTTTAAATAGAGTTTTCTCTGGTCTACCTATGTGTTCATCCTGTTCTTTAAAGAACTCACAATTTTAACTCTATAGCATTATATATTCATGAGTTGCAAAATACATGTTGTATTCATGTCTCAGTTCAGTAACCTGTGACTGAATATCCACTTAACTATAAGCATAGCTGTGTCAGTCCAAAAGATAATGAAATTATGAAGAAAACCAATGTGACAAAGAACTGACATGGCTAATACCGAATCAAAATATCATTTCATGAAAATTGAACATGGTAGACAGCTCTATTCTTGGAAATTGCAGATATCTTAATGTATAGCACTGAAGTTATTATTCCTGCAACTAACATTTATTGGATGCTTACTATTTATGTTGTACTACAATAAATATTAGTAACGCAGGAATACATAGGCTAAGTTAAATCTCTCTTCCCTACCATTGCTTATATCTGTTTGATTAATTTAACATATAGGAAACCTGATCACAGAGCACTGAACATTGTGCTGAAAGTAAAAGAATATTTACGGGAGTTCTTGTTTCAAACTTTTTTGTTTTGTTTTGTTTTTTGTTTGTTTGTTTGTTTGTTTTGCTTTGTTTGTTTAGCATCTTTTTATTTTTTATTTTTTATTATTTTTTAAAGATTTTATTTATTTATTTATTTGACAGAGAGAAATCACAAGTAGATGGAGAGGCAGGCAGAGAGAGACAGAGGGAAGCAGGCTCCCCGCTGAGCAGAGAGCCCGATGCGGGACTCCATCCTAGCACCCTGAGATCATGACCTGAGCTGAAGGCAGCGGCTTAACCCACTGAGCCACCCAGGCGCCCCTAGCACCTTTTAAAAAATATTGTATTTGTTTATCGTAGAGAGAGAGAGAGCACACATAGCAGGATGGGGAGGACCAGGGGGCAGAGCAGAGGGGAGGAAAGGGGAGGGGGGAAAGAATCTCAAGGAGACTCTGTCCTTAGTGCAAAGCCTGAGGGGGGCTCCATCCCATGACCCTGAGATCATGACCTGAGCCAAAACCAAGAGTTGGATGCTCCATCAACTGAGCCACCCAGGTGCCTCTCAAGGGTTTATAGCAGAAGAAAGCCTTGGCTTTTACTCTCCAAGTAAAAGACAGAAGGCAAGTGTCTTAATCTGCTCTAGCTGCTATAACAAAATAACATAGACTATGTGGCTTCAACAGTAGTTTATTTTTCACTATTCTAGAGGATGAGAATTCCAAGATCAAGGTGCTGTTAAAGTAGATTTCATTCTGGGCTCTTCTCTTAGCTTCTGGGGAGTCTCCATCTCACTTGTGTTCCCATGACCTTTCCTTTGTGCATTCACAGAGAAAGAGAGAGAGGGCGCAAGCTCTCCAGTGTCTCTTCATGTAAGGGCACTCATCCCATTACGTGGACCCCACCTTCACGAACTCATCTAAATCGAATTACCTCCCAAGGGCCTCATCTCCAAATACCATGACACTGGGGTTAAGGCTTCAACATACGAATTTTTGGTGGGCAGACTCCAGCTCATGACAGCAAAGGTCTAAATAAATTTGAACTGAAGCTTCAGTTTAAATCCAAGATTTTTCAAAAAATCCAGAAATGTGTCCAGAAAAAGTATCAGCCTGTCTGCAAAAATTAACAGCACAAGGCTATGACAGTCTTGGCCTGAGTTCTCAGTGGCACACAAGATATTATTAGAAACAATTTTACCCACTCTCTGCCTGCCTTTCTGCCTACTTGTGAGCTCTGTCTGTCAAACAAATAAATAAAAGCTTAAAAAAAAGGTGGGGGCTCCTGGGTGGCTCAGTGGGTTAAGCTTCTGCCTTCAGCTCAGGTCATGATCTCAGGGTCCTGGGATCGAGCCCTGCATCAGGCTCTCTACTCAGCAGGGAGCCTGCTTCCCCCCTCTCTCTCTTTGCCTACTCGTGATCTCTGTCAAATAAATAAATAAAATCATTAAAAAAAAAGAAAAGAAAAAGAAACAATTTTACCCACAGACTTGCTCTCAGGATCTTAGGTTTAAATTTATACTATCCCTAGTGGAGAATTATTTCAGGCTTGATAGTTCTCCCAAATGTGATATGGTAAAACCACCCTCAACTGTCATGTATAGGTTTCTCAAGATAAAGAACAACCAAAAATTATGTTACATTTTTACATAATCAACAACTATAAATTATAAATTACAGGAGAAACAAACTTCTTTTATTAAATATCAGAAGAAAACATAAACATAAAGCAATACTGTTTTTCAAGAATTTCACCCAACAGTCCCTGGCAACCACCATTCTACTCCCTGCTTCTATGTGTTTGATGTTTATAGATGATGTATATAAATGAGATGATGCTCTCTTTCTCGTCTTTCTCATTCTGGATTATTTCACTTGGTGTAATGTCCTCCAGATTTATCAAAATTCTTAAAAACGGCAGAATTTCTTTCCTTTTTCTAGCTGAGTAATATTCAGTTGCATATTTATGCTACATTTTCTTCATCCAGTCATGCAGCAACAGAGACTAAGGTTATTTCCATATATTGCCTACTGTGAATAATGCTGCAGTGAACATAGGCATGCAGATATATCTGTCAGAGCCTGACTTCACTTCTTTGGCTATATAACTAAAAGCGAGATTGCTGGATCATATGGGAGTTCATATTTTTACTTTCTAGAGGAGCCTCCCTATTGGTTCTGTAATGGCTGTGCCAGTTTACATTTCCACCAACAGTGTATGAGTTCCTTTTTCTTCTCACCTTCAACAAGAGTTTTTATCTTTTTTCTTTACGCTAGCTACTCTAACAGGTGTGCTTGTGCTCTCAAGCTGTCTCTCAAATAAACAAATAAAATCTTTAAAAATCAATAAAAATGAAAAATAAAATTACTACTACAGGCATAAAAGAAATTGAAACGTTAACTAAAGAATAAGACTTTTTTTTTTTTTTTTTTTTTTTTTAAGAAGGACAAGTAAAAAACAAAAGAAACTAACCACCCCCTCCCAAATGGGGCGGGCGGGGGGGAGCAGAAGGACGTGTCAATATGAAAAGATTTTCCTATAACTGAAAAATACATTTATTAAAATTAAAAAGTTAATAGACAAGGTAAACAACAGATGAAACAGAGTTGAAGAAGGAATTACTAGAAGATAGATCTGGGGAAATCACCCTCAATTCAACCCAAAAAAGATAAATGGGTAGAAAATGAGTAAGCTCTAGTATTTAGAAGACAGAATGAGAAGATCCAACAAATACATTACAGTAGTCCCAAAATACAAAAGAAAAAAATGGGAGAGACTTGAAATTCAAAGGGATAATGGCCGAAAATTTCCAGAAGCAATGAGACAAAAAATCCTCATCTAGAACCAGCCCAACAAATAAAGTCACACGTAGATGCATCATAGGGAGACTACAGATCGCCAAAAAGTAAATCTTAAAAGCAACCAATGAATAAAGCAGATTACTTACAAAGGAACAGTTAGGTTAAAAAACTTCTCAACAGCTGAAACCAGAACAATAGGATAGTATCTTCAAAGTGCAAGGGAAAACAGATATAACTAAACTTCTCCAGTGAGGTAAAATATTATTCAAGAGATAAAGTGAAAACTACTCTAGCACTTGACTGCATTATGTTCTTTCATGCCTGTGAAGCTTTGTGTGTTCTGTTCCTTTTATCCATAAAGTCCTCCTTCACCTCCCAATATCCCTGCAGATCAAATTCAAATTCTTTGTAAAGTTTTCCTTCACGTTGACTAATATGTAGTAACAAAAGAGGCCCTGGGAAAGAGCTAAGAACACAGGTTTTGGTGTGGATAGAAATAGTTGTGAATAAGAACTGTGTAACTTTGGTCAAATTGCTGCTCTGAGGCAATATTTTACTTGTGTAGATGATAATTTCAATCCCTAAGGGCTTGTTGAAAATGTTAAGTGAGATATATGTAAATTCCTGATACAAAATAAGCACCCAACAATAAGAAAATCTACAGATTAACTATTAGGAAAAAAAAAAAAAAACAAACTTCAGAAGGTTGCTTAAGATTGTCCAATATAAACAACTCAATAGTATTTGAAAATGTTTAACATATAAAATACTGGATAAAAATCTTCTGATTCAGAAATCACAAGAATTAAGAAAGATAAATTAAAAAAATACATGTTTTGACTGTTTTATGGTAGGTTCCAGAATGCCAAAAGAAAAGAGAAAAATGTATTTAGTAGCCAGAGAATAAAGATCATACATTTTATAGTCATAATGGAAACCAGATATATTTTTAGGTATTTGTTTCAAGTACTTGTTACATTAGTGCTCTAATTTCCAGTACCAAAAACTGTATTAGTTTCCTAGGATTGCCATAACAAAGTACCACAATCTGGGTGGCTTCAAATAACAGAAATTTATTCTCACACAGTTCTGGAGGCTACATGTCCAAGATCAAAATGTCAACAGAGCCAAGCTCCTTTTGCAACTCCAAAGAGGAATCTCTCCTTTCCAGTTTCTAGTGGTAGCTGTCTGTGCTTGCCATTCCTGGCTTGTAGCTGTGCCACTCCTATTTCTGCCTCCACTGTCATGGGGCATTTTCCCTCTGGATCTCTTTTCTTATAAGGATATTAATCATTTTGGATTAATGACCCTTGACTCTAGTACAACTTTACCTTTACTAATGACATCTGCAATGTCCATGTTTGCAATGAGGGTCATATTCTGAGATACTAGGCATATCTTTTGGACATAATTCAACCCCTAAAAAAAGAATTCAATATAATAAACAGAGGACGTTATGAGAGCAGAGAAAAGAGAAAGCTTCTCCAAACTGGGATGCTTAGGAAGACGGTGTTAGAGGACATGGTGCTTAAATAGTTTAGCACAAGAATTTCTTAAGGCCAATCGATATAAAGAAAATAGGTATTTTCCAAGATTCAGTAGATTCTATAAAACATATGAAACTCAACATTGCTGATGGAGGTTTAATGTCAGAGAAGATGGTATCCTTGAATAGATGAGAACATGTGAGGTTGTTCTGACAGTGATTATGATATAAGTTGTAGGGGAACCACTGAAAGCAAATAAATCTCCCAGGTTAATCAGATGTGCTTAGCTAACTAGAGAGAAGAGAAAATGAAATTCTGGAAATTACCAACATGTGTGGAAAGGACAAAAGAAGGGGAACTTTCAAATGGGGTTAGAATAATCAGATGGGATAAAAAGAGAGAATATGTTGAACCTAGAGAGGATGGGTTGGGTATGAAGTATTCCAAAGAGATTAAGCAAGGGAGGGACATGCATGTGTTCACTGGATTTGGCAAATAGACTCTCTGTGACTTGTGGAAAAGACGTTTTGGTGCAATTTTATGGAAATGTACTCAACAAGTGTAGACAACAATTTCAAGTGTCCTTACTGTGGTGAAAAGAAAAGATAGAATGTGATAGATAGGTGACTATTTTTGATGAGAGATGGATGCCTGGGTAGTTCAGTTAGTTAAGCGTCAGACTCTTGGTTTTGGCTCAGGTTGCGATCTCATGGGTCAAGATATCGAGCCCCACATGGACTCCATTCTCAGCAGGGTTTGCTTAAAGATTCTCTTCCTCTACCCCTCTTCCCAGTCACACATCTGTTTTCTCTCACTCCCTAAAATAAATAAATAGATCTTTAAAAAAAATGAGAGATACTGAGGTATATATATGTATTTAAAAAGAAAAAAAAATGTTGAAAACTTCAAATTAAAAATATGAGGAAATTGCATTTTTTTTTTTTAGTATTTTTTCTAACTTTACTCTTTAAAGTAGACTCCACACCCAGCCTTGGGATCAAACTCATGACCCTGAGATCAAGAGCTGTATGCTCCTCTGACTGAGTCAGCCAAGACAGGCGATATTTGAATAACATATGGAGTGTTATTCCTGGAAGAATGAACACTGAGAGCGTGGGTGGGGGGATTCACTTTGGATTGGAGACTAAAAGGACCCAAACTTATTATAAAAAAGAATCCAGCGCTGATGGTGCTCTAACAGTGATTGTAGGAGTAATTTCAATTCTCTCCTGTTCTTTACAATGAGGAAGGATCAAAGAAATAGAAATGGTACCAGAGATTTGATCTTGAGTTGGGTGTTTTCTGTGATCCTAGTGAGAAACAGCTTTACAGGTTCCCTGCTGTCAGCCCAGTAGTCAGCCTGGAAATGAACATTACTGCAAGGTTCAGGCTGCCTGGCTGCACACTGCAGAGCAAGAAAAGTTTAGCTCTTCAAAGCAGTATTCCATCAACAGGAAAAAATATCAAAAGTGACTGAGTCTAATTCCTGGTTGTTTCACTCCTTTTAGCCAAGACTCTCTCTTCAGTGTCTCCTGAGTGAAGTCTGGTTTTATTTTATTTTATGTGTGTTAATATTTAAATTCGATTTTAGATCTAAATGGTGACAGTTCTTAAATAACATTCCATCAGGTGGTAATAAATAAATAGATAAATCAAAAATTAAAATATCACATAAAGGAATAAAACTATAGCCTTCTTTTATGTTTACTTTCATTTTTTAAGCATTTGTCATTATTTGTATTGGTATATTCTATTTGCATATTTAATAACAATTTTTTTCATAGCTACGATTACTATGTAACAGATGTTAAAATGATCATGGGGAAACAAGAACTATTTTATTGTTTTTCATATGTCTGTTCATGGATATATGATTCGTTAAATTCCACATAGTCTTTCAGAATTTTTTTGGCTTACTTTATAATGTTCCTGTTTAGGCAAAACAAAAATATTAAATAAAACATTGAACACTTGGAAAAGAGATTTACATTCCATCAAAATTAAAACTATCTCAAAATCACTAATTATCTTTCAGTATAAAATGCAGTAGTTAATTTCCAGATGTTTCCACTATAGGACTAGTTTTCCTCTTTGAAATCCTTCGTTAAAAAAATAATCTGTTTGGCCATAGATTCCACCATCCTGGCCAATTTTTATTTCTTTTTTTAACTTAATCACAATTTGACACCTCTTTCTTTACTAATTCTGCTAATGTCAGTACCCTTTGGAGTTATTTTACTTTCTTTTGCTTTGTGAGCTACATATTTTGTGAGGATTACTACATAAACTTCGCACAATTTCAACTAATCTCTTTCTCCTCTCTCATTTTCCTTGTTCTATTTCATTTTCTTCTTGCTGGGTCATTTACTTGCTGGAGCCTTGATTTGATATTTGTTGAATATTATTTTAGGTTTCAGCTGCAAAGAACACAGAGATGAAGAGACTTATCCCTGTGCTTTAAGAGCTCATGTTAAACAGTCCTATAAACCAACCAACAGGTCCCGTAATGACTGTGAGAAGTCCACACAAGTCACAGGGTGGGGGCTGTGAGGAAATTGTGATCACTACTGCCTTATTGAGGAGGAGATTGGGAGAATCTTTAGAATGGACTCACTTGAACTGTCGAATGAAAATAGGTTTTTCACCAAGAAGAAAGGGCACAAAGCATTTGGGGCCCATGGTACTTGTTGGAAAAGGATATGTGGAGAGCACCCTAAAATACCACACATCTGGGGAAAAAATAACTGCTTCAGAATGACTTTAGTTTCAGCAAGATTGTTGCCATGGAGGACACTCCAAAATACTGTAAGAAACAGAAACATTACCTCCTACACAGTATTAATGCACTGTATTTAGAAATCCTCCCAGGCAGTGTAGTGGGGAAGGGAACATAGCGAAGGGCAGTGGGAAGAGGTGTGAGAGGCTCCTGCATTCATTAGTATAATGAGAGAATAAAAGGCAGCATAGCTTAGGATAGTGTTTTCAGTCAGCCCACTCATCTTCATTCCTGTGCAGATGACAAGATCTGAGCCCCCATTTCACTGATAGAAGGTCCCCACACCACAAGGGCTTCCTGCGGCTTCCATTCATTTCTTCTGCACTCACTCGGCAAGTGTTTATGTGAGGATTACAGTGTTGCTTGCGCTGGTGTAGGTGTGGGAACATGACTGTAAACAAAGACTGGTACTTCAGGAGTTTATCCTCTAGCAGGGGAGGACAGTCACTAATTAAGTAAACATGCAAATAGATAGTCTCCTGGAAAGCACTTCAAGGTCTGAGAATAAAGAAAGAGGGTGAGAAAAGTGGAGTGAGGATACGCTGCTTTACATGGTAGGTCCGGGATAGACTCACGGAGAATGTCATGACTGACAGGGACCTGGAGTAAGTGATGGCGAGTGAACCATGAGTGTCCCTGGAGAAGAGATCCCTGGATAAGCCTGAAGTGATGGCGAGTGAACCATGAGTGTCCCTGGAGAAGAGATCCCTGGATAAGCCTGAAGTGATGGCGAGTGAACCATGAGTGTTCCTGGAGAAGAGATCCCTGGATAAGCCTGAGGCAGGAGGCTTTTTGTCCTGAGGCATTGTCAACTCAGTTATTGCATTTGATACTCAGGTTGGACAGGGTCACCTTGGAAACAACTGTACAGAAAACAGGAGCTCTGAGGACTAAGTCTCGGGACCTTCCGAAATATATGGACTGATGAGCTAAAATCTAACAGAAGAACCAAAAGTTATCAGCAGTGAGGAAAGAAGAAACCAAGAGAAGAGAGTGTTCTGGTAGTCAGATGAAGAGCCTGCTTCTGAAAAAGAGAAGGAACGATCAGCTATGCTGCATTAGTTCTCTATTGCTGCATATTATATAATCACATCTCCAGTGACTTAGTACAAAATACACTTACTACCTCACATTGTCCATGTGGGTCAGGAATCTGAGCACAGGTTAGCCAGGTTCTCTGCTTCAGGAACTCATGACGCTAAAATCAAGGTATTGGCCAGGATTCATTCTCATCCAGAGGCTTAGCGGGGGAAGGTTCTGCTTCCAACTTTGCTCAGGTTGTTAGCCAAATTCAGTTTCTTACACCTCTATGACTGAGTGTCTCAGCTATTTGCTGACGGTCAGATGAAGGCCACCTGAAGTTCCTTATGAAATAGCTTTCTCCAGCATGGTCACTCCCTCCATCAACCCTGCAAGGAGAATCTTTGGCTTCAGAATACTAAGGTGGGGTCTTATAAATACAACATGATCAAAGCAATGACTTCCTCTTTGGTCCCTACTGCCCATCAGAAGTCTTAGATACCTCCTGCTCTTGAGAGAAAAGTGTTGCCCAAAGACATTTATATCAAAAGATGGGGACTGTCTTCCTATACCCATAGAAGGGTCATCTCTGGGTCTATCTGGCACACATGCCAGAAGATGCAGAGGTCAGAAAAAATGGAGATCGAGATTGGGTCTTTGGATTATCAGTGAAGGAGGGATCATTGACATTAAAAGCTGTTTCATGGGTTTAAGAATTTTTTGTTCAAGAAAGAATGGTTGAGAAGAATTGTAGAATACACAAATCTGAACACTTCAAACCTCTGCTTTAAAACTTTTAAACCCTATCCATTTCCTGGAGGATAAAGTTTTAATTCTTTGGCTTGGTCTTCAGAGAAGCCTTTTTCATCCCCTCCACAGACTCTACTTTTCATGCTCTTCTGTCTCTTCCCTATAATCTACTACGTGCATCCTATGTCCCAGGCAGGAGTGACCTCTCACCACCCCCTGAATATATCTAGTACTTCGTGACTATCTAGTACTACATGACTTTGCTCAGTGTGACTTTTCCTCTAATTTTCTTTTCTCTTTTCTACTTGGAAAAGTACTACTAATTTCTTAACAACTGGTGTATGTATCACTTAATTTATGAATTCTCCCTCAAGTCCCCCAGGCAGAATTGCTCATCCGGTCCTACCCATATTATAAGCCATATATAGATTTTTTTTTCATTCATTTACAGACACTTGAGTGTTTACTGTAATGACTTGTATTTAGAATTAAAAGAGGTGTGACCTTTTCTTGTAAGGAGTTGTTCTCTCTGTATCTCAGTAAAACATTTATAAAGCATTCTTTTATTTTATGATGTTAGTTTATTTTTTAAAATATGTCTGCATGTTGTGAGGTTCATGGGACATGAACAATTTCCAACATAGATCTGCATGCTAAATCTAACAAGTATTGATAGTTAATAGGTCCTTTATAACTAATAAATGAATTAATGATAAATGTTAATGGATTGGCTGTGGGTACATTTATGCTTCTTTTCATGGCAGATAAACCTAATAGTAAAGTGAAAGCTAAAAAAACATTTATTTCATTGATAAAATTACAAATATAATAGATTTTTACACATGTACAACGTGGTCACACACATTTATTTACATAAAATCTATAGCTAATTACCTCCCAAAGACCCTTTCTCCGGATACAGTCAGGTTGGAAATAGAGTTTTGACATATGAATTTTGGGAGGACATAATTTAGTCCGTAGAAGACTATGGGAAAATCATGTGAACAGAAAACTTTCAGAGTTTTATTTACTTATTTTTACTCTATTCTCCAGTCTTTGTTTTTCATACCTGAGGTTTTTAAAAATGTAAGTATAGTTGATATACAATATTAAATTAGTTTCAGGTGTACAACATAGTGATTCAGCGTAATACATTCTAAGTCTGTCCATGTT
This sequence comes from Mustela erminea, assembly GCF_009829155.1. Classification (NCBI taxonomy): domain Eukaryota; kingdom Metazoa; phylum Chordata; class Mammalia; order Carnivora; family Mustelidae; genus Mustela; species Mustela erminea. The sequence goes on from NC_045629.1 coordinate 3,591,524, forward strand.
GTTGCAAATGCATATTTGCAGTAATATTTCATTGTGCACATATACCACATCTTTTTTATATTCTTTATTAAAAAGTTTTAAATGGCAGCAAAAAATTATATTGAATACATTTACCATAATTTGTTTAATCAATAATTTATATTTAGACATGTAATAAACATTTTTAGTATAAATTTGTTGTGGATATTCATATATTCTATTGCAATGTCTTACTTCCTTAAGTAGTAAATGTGGACTTACTGAACCAAAGGATATAAACAGTTTAAGCCTTTATATATATTGTTGAATGGCCCTCCCAGAATGGCTGCAACATATGAGAAGATGTCACTGACCTAGAAAACCGGATGCCTGTGCCATATATGCCAACAGTTGACTCCATTAGAATTCCCAAATATATGCTAAAATGACTCCAAATTATTTTCTTAAGAATCCATTAGTGAAGACCTGAAAAACAAGAGCACATTCACTAGATGTGTCTTGATACTGGCTGCTTTTTGAGAGTTCTACAAGGAGAAGAAGGAAGAGCCCTCATCATTTGTAGGACTCAAAATTATCTTAATGTACTCCACAATGGTGCTATTTGAAGAAACAGCTAATTATCTTTCATGTGCCCACTGTGCACATTCCCCAGATACCTGGCAGGATTGCAAAGCATCAGAGCCAAGAATGAGTCACTGAAATTTAAAGGAGATGAGACAGTTTGCAGGAAGATTCACAGTGATTTTAGTGATGAGTACCCTGAAATAGCTCAGTAATTTAGTTCGGTTTAGATCAGTTGGTTTTCTAAGTTAAGCTGAGGTCTTAAGATTTCCAGAAAACCTTGTAGTTTTGATCTATATTGTAAAGAAACCAATCAAAAATTATTATAGGGACCAGAGTAAAATGTCACACAATGCATGATGTCATTGAAATGATATATTATTGTATAAGGTCTCAGTATGGATTATCAGAAATCATCAATTAGTGACATCTATGAGGCAAACCTTTGTTCATTGCAACCCTATAAGTCAAGAAGTGACTTGAAGAAGTCAAGAAGTGACTAGTTCACATAACTAATTCAACAGTTGCTCCTGTAGTCAAGAAGAAGGCTACTTGGAGTGGAACAAGGGTCTCACTTTCAGAATTGCAGTGTGTCAATTGTATACATGTTTATAGTCTTCTAATTCTAAGTCTAATTCAATGCCACAGGAGATATTTTATCCCCAGCCAGATTCCTTGTTCTTATTCATCTTGAATGTGTGTGTGTGCCTATGTGCATGCATATGTAAATTTTTACCTCTTAAACAAAAACCAAAGTTTATTTCGTTTGTATTAAAATTTTAATGAAGGTCACTTGTGAATACATCCTCTTAATTTTTGCTTCTATAAAAATATTGCTTGTTTTTGTTGTTAAAATTAATTTTTCTGGAAATTCAGATTTTTAAATTAAAAAATAAAATTTATTATTAAAATAATATTTATTTTTAATATGGAGTTTCACTATGGTATTTTAGGTGTTGATGCCTTTTTAATTATTTCTCTTATTTTAATTTTCTTGATCCTTAAGGTTGATGATTTCAACAATTTTGGAAAATTATTAACCATTATTTCTCTATATAGTATCTCTTCCTTGTTATACTTCTTGAGATAAGATGATCTTCTTGAAACTGTGATTTAAACATCTTTATTGTTTCTAGAAATGTCTTAACTTATCATCCTTCTGAATATTGTTTTTGGCCAGTCTGTTTTTATACTCCAGAACTTGGACCAGATGTGTGTTAGTGCTTACTTAACCTTTCATAGCTTCCACATACACATTTTTTATTTGTTGTTCTCAGTATTTATTTGAGATCTGTCTAATTTACTGATTCTACTGCTTAACTGTTTTTTTAATATTTGATTTATTATGTATTCCATTTTTATAAGATCTTTATTCTTTTAGAGTTAATTAATTTTAATATTTTTATTCTTATAGTTTCTTTTCCAACTTGCCTTTCAATTATTTAAACATGTTATACTTAATGAAACTTTTTTTTTTTTTTACGATTTTATTTATTTATTTGAGAGAAAGAGCACTGTCAGGGGGAGCAGCAAGCAGAGGAAGATGGAGAAGTAGGCTTCCTGGTGAGCAAGGAGCCCAATGTGGGATTCGGTCTCAGGACTCTGGGATCATGACTTGAGTAGAAGACAAGGTTTTTTGAAAATCAGCTTAGTGGACTGAGCTACCCAAGTACCCCTAATGAAACATTTCTGTTTCATAGTTGCTAATTATAATTTTGGTGGTATTTGCACTTTTGATTCTATAGAATTTCCAATGGTAGTGTCTGTACTGCTTTGTTTATGAACATATGTCTTCACTAATAATTTCCTGTACCATTTGTTTGTGATTTTGATTGTGTTTTCATTTTCCTTTTACCTTTGCCTTTGGAATTTGTGGCATCTGATTTGATAAGTCATTAGAATTGCTCAACAATAATCTCTGTCTCTTATTGACCATCCACTAAGAGTTAGGTATGTATGTAAGATTGGGTTTTATCAATGAAATGTGAGTAGATGGTTTAGAACCAATATGCATTTACGGTGCTCTCTCTTCTCTGTGTTTCACTAAGAAACAATCCAGTCAGAAGCTAATCAGTAACATGAGTTCCAGAACTTCAACTTAACTGTAATGCACTTATTTTTTTTTAAAAGATTTTATTTGTTTATTTATTTGACAGAGTGTTAGAAATAATGAGAGACAGGACACAAGCAGGGGAGTGGCAGGTAGGCAGGCAAAGGAAGAGGGAGAAGCAGGTTTCCCACTGAGCAAGGAGCCTGATGTGGAGCCCAATCCCAGGACCCTGGGATCATGACCTGAGCTGAAGGCAGAGGCTAAACCCACTGAGCCACCCAGGTGCCCTAACTGTAATGCACTTATAAGCAAGAAATAAAACTGTTGTTTTAAGGTAGTGAGATTTAGTGGAAGGGTGTTTTTAATACCCAGTGTAACCTAGCCTATCCCGAATATAATATGGATATTTTTTGCAGATATTTGTGTTTACCTCTGTTGGGTACATCTGGGCATGTTATAATAACATATTAGCTTGAAGTTTTTCAAATAACATATAGAGTGTTACTTGCAGCTCCAAATCCAGGTTATTTTAGAATTACATACAGCTAAAAATTCTCAGGACTCACTTTTGTTTCTTGTTATCTTTTCTTGTGTTTAAATAATTTAATAATGAATAATAATTATTTAAATAATTTTAATAGTTTCTTATTATTTATTCAATAATATGTTTTATGAAGGAGATGGTAAATTTTGAAAAAAATAACAAAGTTAATCTAAAGTATAAAGAAACTTGGTTGCGGTGTTCTTAAATATGCCTTCTATTTAAAAGATAATTTTGATTTATTTTTAAATTTGTTCTTTCACTGTAAAGTTTTCCTTTTAATTCATGTTTTGGATAAAACTTGCTCAAGATATATGTTTTAATGAATTAATATTCATAGGTGCTAAATTATATGGACATAGATTGATGTCTTTTTATTGACTTTTGCTATATTCTTTTAAATCACTAAAGGATATCTTTCATTACATATAATCTTTTTTTTGTAATTATGTTCAAGTTGTCTGGTTCTATATCCTTGTGCTCACAACATTTCCAGAAGTATGCTTCTTTCCCCTTTTTAAATATCTGTAATTAAAAAAAAAAAAACTTGTATTAAGTATAGCACACTAAATCAAATTCAGATTCAAGTGACTTCAAATAGCTAATGATTGATTTTTTGTTTTATTTTATTCTAGCTTTATTGAGATATAGTTGACATGTAACATTGTGTAACTTTAAGGTATAAAAATGTGATGATTTGAATTGTGTATGTATTACAAAATGATTACCACCATATTGCTAGTTAGCACATGCAATCACCTCACATAGTTATTCTTATGAGTGTGGTGAGAACTTTTAAGATTTACTCAGTCAGCAACTTTCAAGTATCATGTTGTACATTAGATCACGAGGGTTTATTCATCTTTTAACTGGATGTTTATATCCTTTGAGCACCTTTAGTAATTTCTTCCCTCCCTTTTAGCCCCTGGCAACTACAGTCTACCCTCTGCTTCTATGAGTTCACTTTCTTTTCTTTTTCTTTTCTTTTTTTTTTTTTTTAGATTCTCTGTATAAATGTGATTATACAGTACCTGTCTTTCTTTGTATGATTCATTTCACTTAGCACAGTGCATAAAGGTTCACTGATGTTTTCACAAATGGCAGAATGCCCTTAATTTTTTATAACTAGATAGTATTCCATCATATGTATATACCACTCTTTAATCCATTTCTCTGTGACAGACACTTAGATTGTTTCCATGGCTTAGCTATTGTAAATAATGTTGCAGTGAATATGGAATGGAGTTGTAGACACCTCTTGAGAAAGTGAATCCATTTCTTTCAGATAATCCATCTCTTCCATTGTCATAGTGCCTATACCAATTTACATTCATACCAACAGTGTATAGGGTTGAGTAGAAAACCTTTTCATCTATCTACTCGCCTTTTGTATTCTTTCTTTGAAAAAATGTACTTAAGTACTGTAACCTTCTTTAAAATGGATTATTTGATTTTTTTGCTAAGGAGTTACATGAGTTTCTTGTTTATCAACTCACTTTTTAATTTTTGCTTTGTTATTTGTGCCCTTGGTGTCAAAATTTAAAAAATCATTGCCAAAACCAGTATCAAGGATCTTTTTTCCTATGTTTTCTTTGAGGATTTTATAGTTTTAGGTCTTACATTTTAGTTTTCGCTCAATTTTGAATTGATTATTGTGTATTATATAGGATAAAGGTCCAATTTCATTCTTTTGCATGCAGATATATAAAATTCACAATACATATGTTGAGGAGACTATCATTTCCCCATTGTGTATTATTGGCACATTGTTCAGAACTTCATTGACAGTATGAATTGTACAATTTTTCCTACATCAGACCTAACAGTAGTGAAAATAAAGGATGTAATATAATTTACAATATAGTGTCATCAAATTTATTACAGAGTTGTGAGCAAAGAAACTTGTGAAAATAGATTAAGATATTGGAGAATGATTCACAATGGATATGCATAACAACTATAAGTAATTTTCCCTTTCTCTTCTTAATACACCTCTCATTTCTTTGAATATTTGGGTGAACGAGTTAAATGACTAGCTATATGACATGGTATGCTAAATGACTAGCTATAAGAAATGGTAACCAGAAAGAATGCATGCCAGTGACATTGTACTCAGGTTTATTTGGGAAGTTAAATGACTAGTTAAATGACTAGCTATATGACATGGTATAGCTAAATGACTAGCTATAAGAAATGGTAACCAGAAAGAATGCATGCCAGTGACATTGTACTCAGGTTTATTTGGGAAGAGATATGCTTTTACTAATTAAGTTAATGGTAAATGGAGTAAATTTTTCTAATGGCACAAATTTCTATTCTGTGAAAGTGTGATATACTGTATGAATACATACTAGCAGGTATAACTCATTATAAGTTTTCACTGAAGTTTTGCAACAACAAGGCAGTTTAAAAGTGAAGTCCAGGGGTGCCTGGGTGGCTCAGCTGATTGTGTCTGCTTTCAGCTCAAGTCATGATCTCAGAGTCCTGGGATCAAGCCCTGCATCAGGCTCCCTGCTCAGTTGGCAGCCTGCTTTCCCTTCTCCTTCTGCCTGCTGCTCCCCCTATGTGTTCTCTCTCTCTCTCTCTTTCTCTCTCAAATAAACAAATAAAATATTTCAAGAAAATTAAAAAAAAAAAAGTGAAGTCCATGGTGCATCCCTATACATAGGACAGTGACATTAAATTACCATGTGCCACCATCTGCTAGAACACTTCTCTTACAGGAAATTTGTTTATGTGCTTCTCATACTCTTATAATAACATCACTTTTTGTCCGAGACAAAAATTTTGCTTAGTTTTCAGGTTTTGCTTTGCTAGTTTTTATATTATTAAATTATATACTGAAGACAAAAATTGAAATTGCTCATTTTCCTCCCTTAATATTGAAATGCTGAATAAAAGAGGAGTAAAATCACATTTCAGTAATGGATGGAATGATTCTAGAATTTTTTTTTTCCAGATGGGGTGATAGCTAGTCATTGGTGTAGCAGAAACTCATTCTGTGTATTAAGAAACTCATATTAATATGAGACAGAACTTTAAAAATGTCATATAGAAGCCATTTTCCACCAAATTTTCTGTTATTCTCTTATGTTTAAATATGTGTGTATAACTTTTTAAAAATTATGTGTTTATTTTTATTTTAAAGAGAGAGGGAGAGAGCAGAGGGGACCAGCAAAGGGAAAGAGAGTCTTAAGCAAACTTTGCACTGAGTGCAGAGCCCTGAGGGGCTCAATCTCACAACCCTTAGATCATGACCTGAGCTGAAACCAACAGTCTGATGCTTAACTGAATGTGCCACCCAGGCAGCCCATGTGTGTATAACATTTGCTCAGATGCAAGGTTTGATAAAATTTGCTTAGCTATTAATCTGCAAAAGCAATTTCGGGTGAACCAATACACTGTTTTGGCATACAACTCTAGTTGTGATCTGGTTTAATTTGGGAGTACATTTTAGTGTAAGTGAAAAAATGGACATGTCACATATTCCTGAGTAAAACTTCCATTAAACTTCCATTAAAACTTCCATTAAAACTTTTCTAATGACATACTATATGGCGACTAACATAACATAAAATAGTAATAATAATAATAATAATAATAATAAATTGAAAATTCAGTATTAAAAAATTTAAAAAGGATACTTTTCACTTTATTGGTAGTGGGAGTAAATGCCAAGACTGAGTTCCTAATAAAGAGTTGGAATGCAGCTATTCTATGTTGCCAATAAACAATGACATTATATACCTTAACCAGTATTTGAAAATTCTTCTTTAACATGAGATAACTGAGTCACCAGAAAGCTTGCTATTCTCTTTTGTGCAGCTTTCATTCAAAGTGTACCTTGGAGAGCAGGACCAAATGATACCACATTTCATCAGAAGCATTGGCAAAAGGATGTAACCACAAATGTTAAACATTAGCTTAGAAAATTAGCTTAGAGTTGCTTATATACACAATGGAATACTATGCAGCCATCAAAAGAAATGAAATCTTGCCATTTGCGACAACATGGATGGAACTAGAGCGAATCATGCTTAGCGAAATAAGTCAAGCAGAGAAAGACAACTATCATATGATCTCCCTGATATGAGGAAGTGGTGATGCAACATGGGGGCTTAAGTGGGTAGGAGAAGAATCAATGAAACAAGATGGGATTGGGAGGGAGACAAACCATAAGTGACTTTTAATCTCACAAAACAAACTGAGGGTTGCTGGGGGGAGGGGGTTTGGGAGAAGGGGGTGGGATTATGGACATTGGGGAGGGTATGTGCTTTGGTGAGTGCTGTGAAGTGTGTAAACCTGGTGATTCACAGACCTGTACCCCTGGGGATAGAGTATTATGCCTCCATCAGAAAGGATGAATACCCAACTTTTGTAGCAACATGGACGGGACTGGAAGAGATTATGCTGAGTGAAATAAGTCAAGCAGAGAGAGTCAATTATCATATGGTTTCACTTATTTGTGGAGCATAACAAATAGCATGGAGGACATGGGGACTTAGAGTGGAGAAGGGAGTTGGGGGAAATTGGAAGGGGAGGCGAACCATGAGAGACTATGGACTCTGAAAAACAATCTGAGGGTTTTGAAGGGACGGGGGGTGGGAGGTTGGGGTACCAGGTGGTGGGTATTATAGAGGGCACGGATTGCATGGAGCACGGGGTGTGGTGCAAAAATAATGAATACTGTTATGCTGGAAATAAAAAAAAAATTTAAAAAAAAAAAAAAAGAAAAAAGAAAATTAGCTTAGAAAATGCCTGCTTCAACCATCACTTTGCCCAATACTATCTCAAGTTATTGTATTGAAATTTTTAAAAACTTCAAATGGCCACAAAAGTTACTTATAGACTTAACTTACTTTATTTAACAAATTATTTAGGTTGCATTGGATATTGGATCTCCACCAGGCAGGTAAGGGGTAAAGCCAATTAGCTGGAAAGTACACAAATAAAGATGATAATTTAAGGTAGTGGTAATCTCTATAAGAAAAATAAAATATATTGACAAGATAGAGATGCATATAAGGCCAGACACTGTCTTGGTTAGGTTATCAAGCAGTAGTGTTTCTCTAAGCAAGAAATATTTCATCCAGAGAAATAATATTGTAGGAATAAGGAGCAGCAAGTGCAAGTGTTTGAGTTAAGACCAAACTTATCGTATTTAGGTAAAAGATGTCCACTCAGTAAGCCAAGAGGGAGTTGTAAGATATAAGGACTAGAGGTTTAGGCAATTTAATGACAAAGGGGTCATCTTATTTAAAAAAATGATTATATAAGACTTAAAGCTTCCAAATATATGATGCAAAAATTTGAAAGAAAAATAGGAAAAAATGGAAAAATCTATAATCACATTTGGAAATTTTGATGCATTTCAATAATTTATAGAACAGGTAGATCACATAAAAAAATAACATCAATCATCTAATAGACTACTAATAAAACATTTTAACAAATAATATAATATAAATTTTTTTTCAAGTTCTAGCATATAGAGCAAATGATTGACTAAAGAATGTTTCAATAAACTCAAAGGACTATAAATACAGAAATACTGGAAATATTAGAAGGGACATTCACAACCGTTTTTTGTTTGTGTATATGGTTTTTTTGTTGTTGCTGTTGTTTGTTTGTTTGTTTTTAGCCCAGCATAGCCCTGAATCCAACACTTGAAAAACACTATAGCAGAATGGAAAAGTATAAATTACTGACCTGTATCATTTATGAGCATGGACACCAAAATATTTTATGAAATATTGTCAGATCTCATCCACAATATATAAAAATAAGTGGAACTGCTGGATCACTGTGGTAGTTCTGTCTTTGATTTTTCGAGAAGATTCCATCCTGTTTTTATTAGTGGTTATGCCATTTTACATCCTTACCAACAGTGTGCAAGGGTTCTTTATCTGTTCCTCACCAACATTTGCTATTTCTTTTGATAACAGCCATTCTAACAGGTATGAGGTGATATTTCATTGTGGTTTTGATTTGCATTTACCTGATGATTAATAACATTGAGCACCTTTTCATGTACCTGTTCACCATTTGAATATAGTAGGAATGATGTCTATTCATTTATTCTGCCCCATTTTAATTAGATTATTTTCTTTTCTGGTATTGAGTTTTTTGAGTTCTTCATATGTTTTGAATATTAACCCCTTATCTGATATATGGTTACAAATACTTTCTCCCATCCCATAGGTTGCCTCTTTACTTTGTTAATTGTCTTTTGCTGTGCAGAAGCTTTTTAGTTAGAGGCAATCTCATTTGTTTATTTTTGCTTTTGTTGATTGTGCTTTTGATGTCATATCTAAAAAATCATTGTGAAGACCTGTATATAGGGTATTTTTTTCTGTTTCCTTCTAAAATTTTTATGCTTTTGGGTTTACATTTAAGTTTATGATCCATTTTGAGTTACTTTTTTAGATTATCTATTTATTTATGAGAGGAAGAGAGCAAGAGGAGAGGGAGAATCAGATTCACCACTGAGCAGGGAGACATGGATGTGGGGCTCGATCCCAATACCCCAAGATCATGACCTAAGTCAAAGGCAGACACTCAACTGAGTGAGCCACCCAGGTGCCCCTTGAATTAATTTTTATCAGTGGTCAAAGATGGGGTCCAGTGTCCTTCTTTGACATGTGAATACCCAGTTTTCCCAACACCATTTATTGAAAAGTCTATCCTTTTTCCCATTGAATAGTCTTGGTTGTCTTGTCAAATACTGGCAATATATGCATAGGTTTATTTCTAAGCCTTCAGTTTTGGCCCATTTGTCTATTATGCTGTTTTTATTCCAGTACTACAGTGTTTCTACTACTATAGCTTTATAGTGCATTTTGAAGTCAGAAAATGTGATGTCTCCACCTCTGTTCTTTCTCAAGATTGCCTTGGAGATTCAAGGTCTTTTGTGGTTCCATATGGATTTTAGAACTGTTCTATTTCCATGAAAAATGCTTTCAGAATTTTGATAAGGATTGCACTGAATGTGTAAATTTGTTTAGGCAGTACAGACATTTTAACAATGTAAATTTTTCTCATCAATGAACATGGATATCTTTCTATTTATTTGTGTCTTATTGGATTTCTTTCATCAATGTCTTATAATTTTCAGTGTATCGATCTTTGACTTCTTTTGTTCAATTTATTCCTAAGCATTTTATTGTTTGTTCTATAGTGAATGAGATTATTTTCTTAATTTCTCTCTCAGATAGTTTGTTGTTCATGTGTAGAAATGCAACTAATTTTTGTTGATTTTGTATCCTGTAACTTTGCTGAATTCATTTATTAGCTCTGTTTTTTTGGTAGAACTTTTAGGGTCCTTTATATAGCAGATCATGTCATCTGCAAAAAAGAGAGTTTTACCTCTTCCTTTCTGTTTTGGATAGTTTTTATTTCTTTTCTTGCCCAAGTGCTCTGAATAGGACTTGCGATAGTTTATTGAATCTTAAAGGACAAACTTTTCGGCTTTCCTGATCTTAAAGGAAAAACTTTCCGCTTTCCCATTGAGTATATCAGGTGTGTGGTTATCACATGGGGCCTTTATAATGTAGGGTTAATGTTCCTTCTATACACAATTTATAGAGAGATTTTATGATGATGAAAGGGTGTTGAAATTCATCAAATGTATTTTCCTGAATCAACTGAAAGGATTGTATGACTTTTATCTATCCTTCTATTAATGAGATATATGACATTGATTGAAGTATGTATGTTGAGCCCTCTTTGTGTCAATCAATCAATTAATTAATCAGAGTGTACGATCCTTTTTTTGTGCTATTGAATTTTGTCTTCTAGAAATTTGTTAGACTGTTTATATGTGTATTCATCAGGGGCATTGGTCTGAAGTATCTTTTCTGGTAGCATCCTTAACTGACTTTAGTATCAGAGTAATGCTGGCATTGTAAAAAGAATTTGAGAGTGTGCTTACTTCAGTATTTCAAAAGAGTTTGTGAAAAATTGGTATTAATTATTCAGTTAATGTTTGATAGAATTCACCAATGAGGCCATCTGGCCCTGGCTTTTCAGGAGGATTTTAATTACAGTTTCAAGCTCCTTAGTCATTATTGGAATGTTCAGATTTTCTATCTTTTCATAATTCAGTCTTGTTAAGTTTATGTTTCTAAGAAATTTATCCATTTTTTCCAGGTTTTCTAATTTGTTGGTGCATGAAAGAGCTTAGTAACCTCTGGTGAATTTTCGTATTTCTGATTCTGTGATTCCTTTGTATTTTTATTTCAGTTATAATGTCTTCTCTTTCATTTATAATGTTGTTTATTCTATCCTTTTTTTCTTCCTTCGTCATTTTTTTTTATTCTTTCAAAAAAACCAACTCTTAGTTTCCTTAACTTTTTCTATTGTCTTTCTATTCTATATTTCCATTTACTTCTGCTTTAATCTTTATCGTTTTCAGCACTCTGCAAACTTCAGGCTTAGTTTCTTTTTTCTTTTTCTAGTTCCTAGAGGTGTTAACTTAGGATGATAACTTCTATTGAGCAGTAAATTGCTCTTTTTCCTACCCTCAGAGGCAGATTGCAGTGAATCTGTGATATTCTAGGCTAGAACTGTAGAAAACATAGAAATCTCTGAATTTACATGATGTCTATTCATCTCTTCATATGTTGTTATTTTTAGTATGCCTCTAAGGACAAAACAACACATTTACTAAGCTGATTACCAGACTGAGATTCTTCAGCTAAAGAAGAATTACTTTGTTAATTACTTTGTTACTTTGTTATACACATCTATCACTGTTGAATACATTTTTTGTTTAGATTTCCATATTTTAATTATCTTAAAAATGAAGGCTAATCATAACTAGCCATTTCCTAAGTGGATGGCTTTAGTGGTTTTGAGCTCAGCTCTAAAAATAACTTTGATCCCTAAAAAAAAAGATGGGAAAGAGAAGAAACTAAACTAGAAGTTGGCCACTGGAGTTATGGGTTTGAACTGACCCACTCAGAAGTCCAGCAGACACAATGCCAGTTACACTGATACCTGTGCCTTTCAGTTCACATCCCACTTACTTTGTCATTTGCACATATTTCTTCCTCTGATTTCTTTAGGTAGAGAATCAGTCTTTACATCTCCAAATTTGCAAGACATTAACTCCCCTAAGGAGAGTTTTCCTTGGACCCTAAGAAGAAGATCCTTTCATCTGCTTCTGAATTCCCACGACACTTTTGACTTTTATGTCATTTATTACTTTCTGGTGTGCAGTATATAGACTTTTCTCTTCTACTTGATTATAATAAGCTCATTTGTGCTGTGGTTCATTTTAGCTCTGTTTGCTAAGGTGGTATCTGCACAATTTGGGGGAATGTGTTAATGAGTCTGAGAGGTCAAAGCTGTGTGTATAAGAATATTATGTTTTAAATTTTCAGTTGTGCTGCTTATATTTGCACAGTGATCTGAAAACACCTGTGGGTAAAACCTCTGGTGCCTTAGCACCAGGACAACAGTACCAAACTACAGAGTAGTCACAGTATTTTTCACTATTGCACATTCACAGTTAGAAAACAATGGCAGTTTATACCTAAAAGCATCATTTATGAAACAAAAAATATGACTTTATTAAGTCTCTACCCTTGAGTACACATCCTTTTAATATTCTGTGTGAAGAAATGGGACCTATACATACAACCTTCTGCATCAAACCAAAGTACATGGTTATCTAAAAGAAAAACACTTGGGAGATTTAATTGTGGCCTGAACACTTTTTCATGGATCTCCTTTATTCCTTGCAAAAAGAACTGACAGATGTAAGTTAGTTACTCAAGCTTGGGATTTTGGCAGACATTTTCTCAAAAATGAATGAAGTGAGTCTTTTATATCAAAGAAAACAAATGACAGTATTTGTTATCAATGATAAAATGTAAGCTTTCAAAAGAAAATTAGACTTGGGGAAACATATCTATTTCATCTGCTTCACTCAAAACAGCATTATCACAACAGCTACAATGCTGAAGCAAATAGGGCAATCTAGCTATTGTTTCATAAGGTAGACACATTAAAGAGGTTCACATAAAAAAGGTACAGCAGTGACACTCTTTTCAGTCATTTACTTTGCTATAGAAGGGAATATAGTTATTTTTTTTTAAGATTTTATTTATTCATTTGACAGACAGAGATCACAAGTAGGCAGAGAGGCAGGCAGAGAGAGAGGAAAGGAAGCAGGCTCCCCGCTGAGCAGAGAGCCTGATGCGGGGCTCAATCCCAGGACTCTGGGATCATGACCTGAGCCAAAGGCAGAGGCTTTAACCCACTGAGCCACCCTGGTGCCCCCAAAATAGTTATTTTTATAAGAAGATGATATTTAAGTTAACATATAACTGGCTGATTGTTATTTTTAACTAAATTGATAGATATCTTTAAAATTTCTGTTTAATTTCTAATATAGTATTTATTGATAGATGTGACTCACATACCCAATAACTCGTTAAGTTCTGAATACTTTTTAAGGGTATGAAGGGGTTTTGAGGGGAGCACTGGGCAAACTCTCTGACAACAATGTTCAGTAGATGCTGTCCCCATGGTTATGGAGCATGAACAGTACTTCCGTTTAACAAAATTAACAGAATTCAAAACACAACATAGACTAGGAAGTTAAAGTTTCTTATTTTTTCAACTGCACAGTTAATTAAGTACGTGAGCACATTTCTAAGTTACCCATGTTGATTCATATAGCTGTAGTTGATTACTGTTGTAACCAACCTTCTATTATAATATTGCATAATTTATTCTTCTATCCTCCCCCCCCCCCCATGGACATGTCTTTGTTTTTCTTAAGTGTTTTGCTATTACAAAAATGCTTTTGGTGAACAAACATTCAGCTATATTTTGATTTGCATGTGCAAGAGATGTTTTGTCCTTTTTTTAAAACGGATGTATGTCTGATAATAGAATTTCTGATACTTCAGATATAGAGTTCTGCAAAGTTAATAAATAAAACAAGACTATTTTCTATACTGATTTACCAATTTATTTTCCTACTAGAATGTAAAAATCAGTTGCTCCACTTAGTCATAAACATTTATTATCTATTGCTTTCCAGTTTGATGGTTACGGATGACATTGTGTTATGAATATTATATATCTTTGCCTGATTACCAATGAGCAGGAATGCCTTTTAATATGATTGCTGGCCATTTGAATTTTTTCTTCTTTAAAATTCCTGTCTTAGGTTCATTTTTATACTGATTGTCTTTTTTTGAATTGTTTTTAGAGAAGTTTTTTTTTTTTAATATACTTTATTCCTTTTCTTCAGTTGTATTTTGTTACACCATTATTTGAGGTATTTTTGACTTAATGCTTCAGATATCCTGTAAATCAGTCTTCTTGTTTTCAGTCCCACTTGTGACAATACTTTCAGATTATCTAATTTCTACATTTCCTAGCTTTCCTGTAATTCGGCAATATAAGTTGTCTAATTTCTGTTCTTGCCAGCTGCTGACTTAGGACAGCTTTAAACATTCTTTAGTGTTCCAAGCAAGGTACCCATTAACTATCTGATTTTTAACTTCAAAAATTTTGTTGTTGTGTCCCTTCCTGCAGTTTCTAGTTTTTGATTTATGTTTTTTTCTAATACCTTTACTGTAATCTCCATGGTATTTTGGTTGATGGAAGGAAGGAAAATATGTCTTTAGTCTATTGTTATGGCATACTATACTAGAAAATGTTTTCAGTATTTGATACGTGAATTTAAAGAAATAAATAAAATACTCACAATTATTTTGAAGCCTCAATGAAATTAAAAACCATCTGGTTACATTTGTTTATTTGACTCTATCAGCAGTTTTTATTTGCTAGTGGTGTCTTGTGATTCCAGGACACTTTCACAGACATGCTCTTATTCTCCCCCAAATGTATTATGTCCCACTGGTTTTACTAATTCCATCACATATGAAAGTGTACCACAGTTCAGAGGTCTTAATTAGCTTGATAAAGAATGCCACTGAAGAAATAGAACAAGAAATTAAACCAAGTCCTTCAGAATCCACCTGCAACTTCCTTTACTACAGAAAAATAAACCCAATTACCTAAAATAGACACTTAACCCAAAAGACTTACAACAAACCAGCTGGGAGCAATTTTAATTCAGAAGAAGAAGAATGTAGAAATGCTGCATGTTTGACATTTCTTCAGGACATATTGAACAATGTGTTTGCCGGGTTTTCTAATAAAAGAAAAATGTGCTCTTGAGCATTGCATTTAATTTCTGATGCAGTTTGCTCCAAGTCTTTTGAGAAAAATTTACTAATCCTTAGAGTTGGAGCAACTGTTTCTAGATATTCCTCACTTGGAGCCTTGTGGAATTGAATTCAATTTCTGACACATAGATTTTGCTACACCAAATTGATTTTCAATTATTACTGAAATTTTTGTATGAAATGATATAAACAATATCTATTATAATGGTAACTGGAAACCTTTTGCTGACTTCTAAGAACAACTGCAGTGGGAAAAATGCTATTGCTTTCAAAGAATTACCTCTTTCCAAGAAGAAAACATCTCAGTTTTCTTAAAGTTGTAGGGATTACTGAAGATATGCACTAATCATTAGAGGCTGTGACATGCTTTTCCCTTTTGTACTTTGATTTTTGTATTATCAGCTAGAGTAATTCATGGTGAATTCATGGTAAATGAAATGTAAACAAAATAATACAGTATGTTATTAAATTTCCTTGAATAACAAAATGTGTAGTTTGTACTTCCTGAATAATAATGTCTATGAAATTTTCCTTAGTAACAAATAGGTGTCATTTGTAATTACTCTGTAATATATTTTATGCATTTTGAAGTTGACATCACATTTACATGTATATTAGCCTATTATGATCCTTCCAAGAAGCTCTTACGGAAGTACAGGCTAGCTAGTGTATTTCTTCTGGAGTGTACAACTTGAACATGAATCATGTACTGGAGAGAACTTTCTATAAGGTTTTGGAAAACAAATGGGAACAAACCTATTTGCTTCCTGGCAGAAGGATATGAGACTAAAGGGCACAGAGAAAGGAGAGTCCAGGCAGATGCAACCACCAATGGAAAGTAACACTGGTGCAGAAAGAGGAATTCACATTTAGAGAATGACAATGACTATGGAATAGTAAAACTGAGGAGAAGATGAGATTGTAAATTCAAGGCTTACAAACATATTATTAAGGACAGTGAATATTACTATAAATGATATTGTGTCCAGAAGACAGGGAGATCCATGAAAGGTCTAGAAGCTGAGGACTTGCATGATTATACATATGCATTTTTAAAAGATTATATGTTTGTAATTTAGAAAAAAATAACTTAAGCATTAGGGGAACAGGATAAGTGAGGAGTTTTTATGTGGGACACCATGTGATCAGTATATTTATGGAAATCTAAGCATGGAATGATAACAGAATAAACCCAAGTAGAAGCCAAGGGAGGTGGAAAGACTTAGAGGGTGTGTAAGTTTAAGAAAAATTAGGAGGATATTTTAAAAGAACTTAATGGCCCACTGAATGTGGAGAATGGAAGTAAAGGAAGAAATCAGTTCGTTTTTGGACTTAGAAGATGTCTACCATTGATGGAGACAGGTTCTGTGGAAAGATGAGTGTGTTTGGGGTGGGAGAAGGCTAACTTCTAACTGCTATAGTGAGGAAAGAGTTCCCAAGAGGAAAAGTGTAGAATGATCTGGGGTGGGGGGATATGACTGACTTTGTACGGCGCAGAAGATAAAACCCTAAATTACATCAATAAGTAATATTTTTTTCAAAAACACGGTTCATTTTTCATTGTGCATTGATAAAGTATATAACCTTAGTTAGACATTCAAATCCTCTGTATTCTGGCCTCCACTGCTTTATAAGAATGAAGTAAAGAGGATGAACTCAGGGAAGGGGGAGACAGAATGAAGGAGAAGAGTAGCAAGGAGGGAAAAAATGTTACTTTGTTGAATTCAATGAGTTGTGGAAATTACAGACTAGAAAGTTCAAGAGCTTGACTTGGCTACCACTCACTTAAGAGGACAAAAGAAGTTTTTGAGAGAAATACATTAGATGAGAGAATCATCACCCTGGCTCTTGTCAGGGCAGTTCTGTGAACAGCCTTTGGGTGAGAAAGCAGTGTAACAAAGCCAGAGGGAAAATGAGACAGCACCAAGAGCTGACCATGAAGTCCGCTGGTTATTAAGAACCATGCAATAGCTAATAGGACTTTATCTTCCACTATGGTATCTGTCCTCAGAAGTCTAAAGCTCAGTTTTACCTAGAGAGCTGGGACATATCCGGGTACTAAGGCATATACTTAAAATGTGATCATAAAATAAAAATTACCAGGAAATTACCTTCTCCTTTTCACATATAAGCTTAAAATTGTTAAGAAGAATAAAATATTACTCTGCTGCTATTTAGATACTTCACCATGGTTGACATGACATGATGAACAATTATGAAGAACTTTGCACATGAACATGTTCTGTTCCAGTATCAAATTCTGAAAAGGATTACTTTTTATTAGAGAATACATAATTCTCAAATGACAAGCATGGATAGTAGATGACACAGCAAAACCCATTAACTGTTACTTGTCAGATTAAAGCCATAACTATGAGACATTCTCTCTGAAATGGTAGTTTAGCTATGAAAAGTCAAAAGATATTTAAAAGCAGATAGGATTTTAAGTAAACTACAAATAGACACATTTTTTATCACTAGGGGATTTTTGGTTGCAATACTTTTCAGTGCATTTAATATATCATATATATAAATTTCATTTTTTTAAAGATTTTATTTATTTATTTGACAGAGATCACAAGTAGGCAGAGAGGCAGGCAGAGAGAGGAGCAGAGAGACCGATGTGGGGCTTGATCCCAAGACCCTGGGATCATGACCTGAGCCAAAGGCAGAGGCTTTAACCCACTGAGCATCCCAGGCGCCATATAAATTTCATTTTTAAATTCATTTTCTGTGTTCTTCTCTGCAGTGTTCACAGACCCTAGAACAGTACTGGATTCTTAGTAGACACTCAAATATTTGGTGATGTATAAATAGAAATAGTCTCATGAAATATATAACTTCATACCAGCAGTTGGAAATAGTGTGTTTGGCCATCTTAAAAAGTATGGCTATATGTGAGAGGATAAACTTTGTTCTTGTGAATATTTCTCTGGCATTCTGGTCAAAAGATGGAGTCATTCCTATATTACACGTTTTTAGATTTGCCTTTAGCTTATTTCATGTGTGTCATGAATTAAGAAAATAACCATAGGAACTAAGGTTCCTATGGAACCTTAGGAAATCTATTGAATTACTCTAGGAACATAGGACCTAACCATAGGAAAAATCCATAGAAACTAAGCATTTTTTACTCCCTAAGGAAAAAAAAAATTTTTTTCCTCATTTTTAAGAAATGCTTGAACTTTGAGTCAGGTGTTTTTAATCTTTAGAATAGGATAGAGAGTTGCATTCTGCATTGATGAACTTCACAAAAAATAGCTTTGTTTACTGAAAGAAGTACAAATGGCCTAACGCTGCTCTATTTCATTAAGTGAAATCAATCTAATGTAAAGATTAGTCTTCATTCCCAACCAGGGATTCCCATTCATTTTGCTCTAGGAAATTCTTTACTTGGAAAAATAAACATTCTACATCACAGTGCAGTCAGCGATAGGAATGATACCTTAGCAAACTGATGTATGTATATATTGAAAACATTTTGTAGGCTAGTCATTTATTCAAAGCGAAAACCAAGAGAAGAATGCTAGTCAAAATACTCTCCAAAGTCTGTCTGATACAGACAGACTGTGTCACTGGTGTTTTTCTCTTTGTCTTATCCTCATACTCATCTCTAGATAGAGTCTCTTAAACTGGAAAGTGTACAATTGACTTATTATTGCTTAATTTAACTAAGTGAAATAATTAAACTTATATGACAGTTTTCATGCCCCACCAGGCATACCTGGTGCTTTAGGATCATCCCAAGGCGAAAGAAATATTTAGATGTAAATGTAACAAACATGCACAGCACCTGCATAGCAAGAGTTACTTCTGTAACTGTTGACAAAATCATTCAAAGAGGACTTAATTAAATGGGTGACAGTCCAGGCTTAGGGACTGGAAGGTAATAAGCCAGCACAAGCTGGACAGGTATTGCATTTTTAAATTTGGTTTTTGCTTGTCTGAGTTTAGTATATAGAAATGCAGTTTAATTTTGTACTTAGACCTGTAACTTCACTAATTATTAGTAATAGATTTTTTGATAAACTATTAGGGATTTCCTGCACAGACAATTATGTAGTCTGCAAATAGAGTTTTACTTCTTCCTCTCCAATCTTTAGACTGGTTAGAATTTAAACTACCATGCTGGAAAAAAAAAAAAAAAAAAAAAGAAGAAGAAGAAGAAGAAGGAAAAAAGCAAGCAAGCAAGCTATGTTTAATGGAGTTGTGACAACAGGCGTTACTGTCTTTTCAGTATTAGAGGAAACATCGTTTCTTCATTAAGTCTGATGTTAACTGTGGTTTTGGGGTTTTGCTATTAAAAAAAAAAGATTTTTATTTTATGTATGTATGTATATATTTATGTATGTATTTATGTATTTATTTATTTTGAGATAAGAGAGTGTGTGCCAGGGAGCAGAAGAGGGAAAAGCTGACTTCTGGCTCAGGGAGCCTCACGGGGGGACTTTATCCCAGCACCCAGGGATCATGACCTAAGCCAAAGTCAGACACTTAACTGACTGAGTCACCAAGGCGCCCCAGGTTTTGTTATTGTTGTTGTTGTTATGAGTCTTTTTATTTGTTTTTGTAGAGTGTCTGTTGAAGTTTATCAAATTATTCTTCACCTATTGATGTGACCATGTGATTTTCCCTCTTTAACCTGTGGAAATGATGGATAACACTGACTGACTTTCAAATATTGAATCAACCTTGTATGCCTGGAATCAAACTCACTTGGACTTGGTGGGTCATATAATTATTTTTATACATTATTTGATTTGGTTTTCTAATTTATTTTTGAGGGGCTTTTGTTTGTTTGTTTGTTTTTGTTTTTTTTACTTTTAAGTGTGTAAGAGATATAGTGTTCTCTAGTATTCTTTTTTCATATGTGTTGTACTTGTCTGGTTTGGGCATCAGTTAATCCTAGATTCATAAAATGAGTTGAAAAATGCTCCCTTCCTCTTGTAGTTTTAGGAAAAGTTTATATAAAATGGTTTAAATTCCTCTTTGAATATTTGGGAGAACTGTCCAGTAGCCATCTCAGGATAGAGATTACTTTTCAGAAGATTTTGATTACAAATATAAATGATTTGACCATATCAGACCATTTGGTTTATCTTTTCTTTTTGTGGTTGTTTGCAAAAGTTCAGTTGGTTGTTGTCTCAAGAAATTAATCCATTTCTTAGTGAATTCAAAGTGGAAAGTTTTTCATATTATTCCCTTATGATCCTTTTAATGGACTGCAAGGGATTTTTTTTTTTAATTCTCTATTTTATTCCATACATTTGAGATGTGTGCTTTCAATGTTTTTATCTTTATCACTCTTGCTAAAGACTTAACATTATTGTTTATTTTTTTCTAAAAATCAGATTTTACCTTGCTAATTCTTGCTAAAGTTACTGTTTTCAATTTCATTGACTGGCATTCTAATCTTTACTTTTTTTTTTTTTTTTTTTTTTTTTTTGCTTACTTTAGATTTATTTTGCTCCTTTTCTAGTTTCTTGAGGTAAGAACTTAGATTATTGATTTGAGATATCCAGTCTTTCCTGATATAAGCATCTAGTGCTATAAATTTCACTCAGAATTGTTTTGTGTGTATGCAATAACTTTTGATGTTATATTTTTTATTTTCATTCAGTTTTGTGTATTTTTTTTATTTCCTTTGAGACTTTTTCTTAGAACCATGGAATGTTTATAATTTTGTTTTTTAATTTCTACATCTTTGAAGATTTTTCTCTTGTCATTAAATTTGTTAATGTTTGTTTTATAACCCAGAATATGATCTATCTTGATGGATTGTTCCACAGACACATGAAAAGACCTAATTTTGCTAGGTAGAATGCTCTATAAAATCCATCATTTATTGATGGCTCCTTAGACTTCCACCTGTTTTAGATATTCTGAATAATACTGCTGTGATCTTGGGTATACAAATAAATCTTTGAGATTATGTTTTTCCATTTATTTGGGTATATCCCTAGAAGTGAATTGTTGGGTCATATGGTAATTCTATCTTCAATTATTTGAAGAATCTCCATACTGTTTTCCATAGCAGCTCTACCATTTTACATTCATACCAACAATGTA
Organism: Mustela erminea; assembly: GCF_009829155.1. Lineage (NCBI taxonomy): Eukaryota > Metazoa > Chordata > Mammalia > Carnivora > Mustelidae > Mustela > Mustela erminea. The sequence goes on from NC_045629.1 coordinate 3,612,933, forward strand.
CAGATATTCAAATTGCTCCACATCCTCACCAACAACTGTTATTTTCTGTTTTATTTTTTATTATCCTTTCTTTAATACCAGTGATCCTAACAAGTGTGAGGTTGTATCTCATTGTAGTTTTGTTTTCCCTAGTGATGTTGAGTATCTTTCCATGGGTTTATTGTTCATTTGTGTATCTTCTTTGAAGAAATGTGTTTTCAGTCTTTTTGCCCATTTTTAAATCAGGTCATTTCTTTGTTGTTTTAGTTCTCTGTGTATACTGGATATTAATCCCTTATTGGAAAACATGATTTACGAGTACTTTCTCTCGTTCTCTGGATAACCCTTTTACTCTTTAATATTGTTCTTTGGTGAGCAAAATATTTAATTTTAATGAAGTCTAATTTGCCCATCTTGTTTCTTTGCTAAATGTGCATTTGGGGTCATATCCAAGAAATCATTGCAAAATCCAGAGTTGTAAAGCTTTTGCCTTATGTTTTGTTCTCTCTGTTTTGTTATACTCTGTTAACTTTAAATAACTTTTGTTATTTCTCTATGATGTTTTGTTATACTTTGAGGTCTTACACTGGGGTCTTTGATCTCTTTTGAGATGTTTGTTTATGGTATTAAGAGAGGATCCAATTTCATTTTTTTGGCATGTGAATATCCAGCTTTTTCAATACATTTGTTGTCAAGACTGTTTCCCCATTGAATAATCTTGCCACTTTGTCAAAAATCATTGACCATACATGTGAAGCTTTTTTTTTTTCTTTTTTTTTTAAAAAACTGATCTTCATATTCAATTCCATTGGTCTACAGGTCTATCTGCCTTTCTGCCAGTACCACACAGATTCTTTTGACGGCCAAAGTTTTGTAGTTAAGTTTTGAAACCAGGACATTTGAGAGTTTTTCAGCTTTGTTCTTTTTTTCAAAATTTTTTGACTATTTGGGATAGTCTGTGATCTCTGTATCTGTGAGCTTGGCTACATATATATTTTAGATTCCATGTAGGAGAGATCTTAAAGTATCTCTTTCTTTGTCAACTAACTTTACTTTGCATAACGCCTTCAAGGTCCATCTATATTATCACAAATGGCAATATATCATTCTTTCCTTATGGCCAAAGAGTATTCCATTGTGTATATGTACCATATATTTTTTATCCATTTATCCATCAATGGATACTTAGGTTGTACCCTATCTTGGATATTATAAATAATGCTACAATGAAAATGTAGCTGCATATTTTTTCAGTTTATTATTTTCATTTTCTTTGCATAAATAACCCAAAGGTATATTGCTGGATTATATGGTAGTTCTATTTTTTTTTTAAGATTTTATTTATTTATTTGACAGAGACCACAAGTAGACAGAGAGGCAGGCAGAGAGAGAGAGAGGAGGAAGCAGACTCCCTGCTGAGCAGAGAGCCCTATGCGGGACTTGATCCCAGGACCCTGAGATCATGACCTGAGCCGAAGGCAGCGGCTTAACCCACTGAGCCACCCAGGCGTCTGGTAGTTCTATTTTTAATTTTTTGAGGAAACTCTGTATTTTCCTTAGTGGCTGCACCAATTTACACTCCCACTCCCATGCAACACTGCATGGTATAGAATGGTGTAGAATCTTTTTGATTCTAGGCATGGTAACAGATATGAGATGGTCTCTCATTGTGGTTTTGATTTCATTTCCCTAATGAATAATGAGGTTAACTATCATTCCATGTACCTTTTGGCCACCTATATGTCTTCTTTGGAAAACGTCTATTAAGGTCCTCTGTCCATTTTAATTTTTTTTTTTTTTTTTTTTTGCTATTGAGTTGTGTAAGTTTTTTATATATTTTGGATACTAGACCCTTACCAGAAACATGATTTGCAAAAATTTTCTTCCATTCAGTAGGTTGCCTTTTCATTTTGTTGATCATTTCCTTTGCTATGGAGAAGGTTTTTGGATTAATTTGGCCCCAGTTGTTTATTTTTTGTTGTTGTTGTTTTTGATTTTAGTGTCAGATTAAAAAATCATCATCATCAATATCTGTATCAAAGAGCTTACTGATTATGTTTTCCTCTAGAATTTTTATAGTTCCAGGTCTTATGTTCAAGTTTTTAATCCTTTTTGAGTTAATTTTTGTGCATGGTATAAAAGAGTGGTTCATTTCATTAATTTGCATGTTACTGTTCAATATTCCCACATCATTTATCAAAGAGATTGTACCTTTCCTATTAAATACTCTTGGCTTCTTTGTCATAAATTTGTTGACTGTGTATATGTGGATTTATTTCTGGATTTTTTCTTCTGTTCCATTGATCTTTCTTTATGCCAATACCATACTGTTTTTAATTACTGTAGCTTTGCATAATTTGAAATCAGGGAATGTGATGGCTTTATGTTTTGTATTTCCTAGTGATTTGGTCTTAAGTTTTTGTTTCTAGGAATTTGTCCATTTCATCTGAATTATTCCATTTCCTGACATATAATTGTTCATAGTACTTTCTTGAAATATTTTTTAGTTTTATTGATTTGGCAATAATATCTCCACTTTCTGATTTTATTCATTTGGGTCTTCTTTCTTTCTTTTTTTTTTTCTTTTTCTTTTTCTAGTCCATGTGGCTAAAATTTTGTCAATTATTTTAATCATTTCAAGGAATTTTGGTTTCACTGATTTTCTACTGTTTTTTCTAATATCTATTTTTCAAAAGAATTTATTTATTTTAGAGAGAGAGTGTGTGTGCAGGTGGTGGGAGGGGCAGAGGGAGAGAGAGAATTACAAGTGGATTCACCACTGAGCATGAAGCCTGAGACAGTACTCAGTATCACGAACCTGCGCTGAAATCAAGAGTCAGCTCTTAACCGATTGAACAATGCAGGCACCCATCTAATATCTATTTTGATTGTTTTGTGTATGATCTTATTATTTCCTTACTTCTTCTAGCTTTGGGCTTAGTTTGTCATTTTCCCTCCACTTCCTTAACTTGTCAAGTTAGGCTGTTGATTTGAGACCATTCTTCTTTTTCATGTAAGCATTTGCATCTATTGAGTTCCTCCTTAGCATTAAATTTCCTGGTCAGAGAAGATACTTTGTATGATATCTATCTTTTCCAAATCTACTGAGACATACTTTGTGGCCCACCATATGGCCTATCCTGGAAGATTCCCCATGTGCACTTAAGAGAATGCACGTGCCGTTGTTTCAGTAGAGTGTCTTGCATATGTCTCTTAGGTTTACTTAGTTACTGCGTTTAACTTGGCTCTCTCTGTACATTTTGAGTCTGGTTATCTATCCATTATTCATAATAGAGTACTGAAGTCTCCAACTGTTATGGTAGACCTATGTACTCCCTTCTGTCAGTTTTTGTTTTATATATTTTGATTGTTACTAGATGCACAAATGTTTATAATTATTTTATCTTCTTGATATATTATACCTTTTATTAATATACAATATGATCCTTTGTCTCATAAACTTTTTTTATTTAAAGTCTATTTTGTTTGATAATTGTGTAGTCACCATTGCACTCTTTTGGTTACTATTTGCATGGAGTAATTTTTTCCATTCTTATACTTTCAGTTTCTTTTCTTTGGTCCAGGATGAATATCCAGTAGGTAACACTTAGTTGAATTATAAGTTTTTATCCATTCTGCCAATCTCTGTCTTTTGATTTGACAGTTAAATACATTTACATTTGAAGTAAGGAATTTATTTCTATCGTTTTTCTATTTGTTATCTATATCTTATAGGTTTTTGTCCTTTATTTCCTACATTATTTCTTTTCCGTTTAGTTGATACTTTGTAGTGAAATGTTTAAATTATTATTTCCCTTTATGTATATTCTCTAGCTAATTTATTCATAGTTACCATGGGGATCATATCTGACATTCTAAACTTATAACACTCTAATTTGAATTTATATTAACCTAACTTCAATAACGTACAAAAACTCTGCTCCCTTACACATCTACCTGTATTGTTTTTGGATGTTAATGTCACAAAATTACATATTTATACATTCTATGCCTCCCCAAACATAAACTAGTAATTCTTTTAAATGCATTAGTTTCTTATATTAGGTAGAAAACAAAATGTGGAATTATAAACCAATCTTAAAACAATGCTAGCTTTCGACTAATAATTTTTTAAAAAATATATTTGTCTTTTAAATCATGTAGCATGATAATGTACTTACAGTAATACTAACTTTTTAAAATTGCCAATGTATTGCCTTTCTTGAGAATTGTTTTTATAACTACAAATTACAATTTAACGTTCTTTCGTTTCACCCAGCAGGATTCCCTTGAGCATTATTGCAGAGCAGTTCTAATTGTAATGAACTCCCTCAGCTTTTATTTTAGAAGAATGTTTTAATTTTCCCCACACTTTTGAAGGGCAGTTTTGCCAGATACAGGAATCTTGGTTGACAGCTCTTTTGTTTTGTTTTTTGTTTTTGTTTTTCCAGCTAGTACTTTGAATATATTTCCTACTGCTTTCTGGCCTTTGAAGTTTCTGTTGAGAAATCTGCTGATAATCTAATTGCGAATCAATTGTATATTGTGTGCCAATCTTCTGTCTTTGACTTTTATTAATTTGACTAAAATGTGTCTTGCTTTGGGTCTCTTTGAATTCATTTTGTTTGGAGTTCATTGAAATTTTTGGATGGGTATGTTAATGTTCATGAAATTTAAGACATTTCAGCAATATTTCTTCAAATGTTCTCTTTATCCCTTTCTGTCTGTCTTTGCCTTTTGAAACTTCTATTGTGTGCGTGCTTGTTTTCTAGGTGATGTCCCATAAGCCCCTTAGGCTCCGTTTACTTTTCTTCAACTTTTGTTTTCCTTTCCGAACCTCAGATTCAGTAATTTCCATTGCCTTATCAAACCTGCTTGTAAATTTATTTATATTTTTCACTTCCAGGTCTTTGTTTGTTTGTTTTTAGGCTTTCTTATTATTAATATCTTCATTTTGTTTATACATAAAACTTCCTGACTTCATTTTCTTCTTTAGTTCTTTGAACATCTCCAAATCAGTTATTTTAAAGTCTTTATCTAGTAGATCTGTCCGTAGATCATTTTTCAGAAACAGTTCCAATGATTATTTTTTTTTTTGAAAGGGCCAGACTTTCCAGTTTTTTTGTATACCTTGTGATTGAGTATGTGTGTTTGCATGTGCATGTGCATGTTGTCAAACTGGATATTTGATTCTAATAATATAATACTTGAAATCATATTGTCCTTCCCTGACTTTTTAATTCTTAAAATAATTTTTGCTTTAGTTTGTTGTTGTTGTTGTTGTTTTGTTTTGTTTACTTTTATACGCAGTTGCCGTGCCAAGTATTCATCTCAGATTTAAACTTAAGTTCTTCTCAGGCTTTTTCTGAATCTTTGCCCTTTTCCTGGACATACACAACTGCTTTCTGTCACTGTATATACACTTGCTTGTACATGTCCTGGCCTTTGAAGTCCAACTCCCAAAAGAGAAAAAGAGAAAGTGAATGCGGTGGTAAAGAGCATGCAATCCCCTCATAAGTCACTTCCGCTGGAGGGGAAGGGAATTACCACACTGGGAGGAGATGTAACAACAATGGCCTCTTATCCTGCTGTCTGCACCTCTGTGATCATAAGACACAATCAGTGATCAGAACATAAATCCCCAGTACTTGGAGGACAGGGTCATTTTTTGCTCACTCTGGCTCCAGAAATCTGAGTGCAGGCTGCTCTAGGAACATGTGCACAGCTGCCTGACATTGGGCTGGAAATGAAAGATATGCAGCTATTACTGTACTAAGAGCTAAAATTAACTACAATTTATTGTCTAAGTCTTCTTCTGGAAGTTTCAGGCCTTCACATATAGTCCCAAACTCCCAAATTACATTAGACATATTCTGACAGCGCAATTGTTGTTCAGGTGAGAAAACAGATTCCCTGCACTTACTATTCTGCCATCTTCCCAGGATCCTCTCCTTTTCCTTGCTTTTTCGAATGTCTTCTCAAATGTCCAGGGCCTCACATGGGACAATTAGTATCTCTATGTGAACTCTCATTATTCAGCAGGCTCTTCTAGGGTGTTCTTTCCACTGGAAAAGTTCTGAGAGAAAGTGGAAATATGCAAAGCTTCTTGAGACCTGGTTCTAGTACTAGCATATGTTTCCTTTTGTGGAAACTACTGATCAAGCCCAGCATAGATTTAAGTGGTAAGAAACTAGTCACTCTTACTGGGAGATGCTGTGGGTCAATTGCAAAGGATCAGAGTACAGGGAAGAGTTAAGAATTATGACCCTTTTTACAATCTCTGTCACGGTTTTGAAAGACTGATTTTTCCCTGTCTCTATTATCCTAAACGGATTGACAAATCAGCTCATTGCCTTAGCACAATAATCTCATAAAATGTATTTTAAAATGCAAGTCAAGAAAACATCACTGAGTTACTTACTATGTTTTTGTAAATATTATGAAAATAGTTAATTAAAATTTATTTTGCCATTCTTGAAGCAAAACCCTAAATTCCCATTAATAATATTCCTACGCTCTGTAGTGTAGAATGCTTGCTACTAGCCTGCAACTTGAACATATATCCTTAACCTTATGATTACTGTGCATGTTCTTAACTACTGCTGGCAAGTTTAATTTGAGGTTGTCATTCTGTTACAACATGCTTTATATTGTAACAAAAGACTCCTGTTTGGAGGACACAAAATGTCTTTTCTTAGCTATAACAGGGTTCTGGAGTAGTTCTGCTGACAGAATTTGATTTTTTGTTTTGTTTTGTTTTGTTCTGTTTTGCTCTGTTTTGTTTTTTCTCTTTGTAACATCAAAGCTGATAGAATTTTTCAAATAGTGACAAACATTCCATTTTAAAAGTTCTGATTTGTGAAGTCCTTATTGTTCATAAAATTGAAAAAAGTTGTTTTGAAAACATATCAAAATTTACTTGCCGGTTTAATAATGATGCTTTCTCTTACAAGTGTATGAAGAAACCCTATGTTGAAACCCAAGTAGAATTTGGATAATGTTGTGCCTCATTAAATAATGATTGTTTAAAATGTCTATATAGATGAATAATGTTCCAAAATTTTTTAGAATTCATTTATTTAATTTTCTTTTTTTAACTTTTTAACACTTGTGAATTTGTTTTCTTCAATGGTATTTGTGGTACACTGTTTTCAGTGCATAACAATTTATGAAAATCCAGTATAGGGCATACAGGCAATATGATTAAATCTGTATTAAATGACATACCTTGAATAACTGAAGTAAGAATGGTTTTAAAGTCGTAAGTATTCTCTTACATTTCTCATTTAAAAAATTTTCTATTAAATTCCTAAAACAAAAATTGAGTTGGATTTCTGATTTTGAAGAAATTGGAGGAGGGGAAGTTTTATCTATTTCTTATACTTAAGTACAGCTTAAGATCCTAGACATCCTATGTAAAACATGTTTACTATGACCTGGAAGGCAGAGATAGAAAGACAGACCAGTCAGTCAACTTAGAACCTGAGGAAGGAGATGGTAACAAGGTCTCCAGATTTTCTTTTTTGTCTTGTTATTTCCCAGGTGGCAGAAACACCGAAAACCCTCTTTTCTTGGATTTTCTTAAGCAATTATTCTACTTTTAAGTATTGACTTATTAGCATTAGCAAATTCAGAGGGGTTTTTTTGTTACTTGATTATTGTTTTGGTTTTTAGTTTTTATTTGGCTTCTTTGTTTCACTCATGATGTTAACATTAGAGTCTCTGTGGAGCCCCCAACTGCTGCTTAAAAGTAAACATCATTGGGTGGTTGTGGAATTAAAAATGGTGAGTATGTGAACAAATGACAAACTGAGATGTCTAGCCATCGGGTTTCTTTTCCCTTTTTCACTAGTCGTTGCTACTGCTTGCCCCTGTAGATGTGAGAATGGTTGCTTATGGCTGTGTAGTGCTAATACCTGTTCCCATATATAATTATAGAAACCAGGTGTGGAGCTGCCTGAGTGATGACAGCATATTTTTCTCTAAGAAATGTTCCTACTCTTAAACCTCAATAGGGACCTGTGGAACATGTTTTATTTGTTTTTCATTGGAGAGATTTGATGTATATTTATTATTCCTGAACTAAAACCCGTGGGATTCATCTATAGGGAAAGAGAAATGCAGAAAATGGGATAGGGTTAAGTAATTAGTTCATGGAAAACAAATAAAGAAACAATAAAGGCTTATATTGTATGTACCTTGAGATACTGTGTGGAGAATTGTACTGCAATTGATATTATTCTCACTTAATATATAATTCTGAATCATCAAATTTATGAATTAAAAAAATATAACCCCAGTCATAGGCAGGGTTTCCCAAGGCTGCAGTCGTGTATCAGTTGGGGTATGTTCCTGAGCTCAGGGTCTTTTTCCAAATCCATATCGTAATTGGAAGAATCCAGTTTTTTGTATTTGTAGGACTAATTTCCTTATTTTTATGTTGCATCAGCTGGTGGCTTCTCTGACCTCCTACAGGCAGCCTTCTGAAGGTGTTAGGTATATATGTTCTTCCATATACCTAAGGATAAGGCATAGGCAAAAGGATTAGGGTTCCCCTATCAAGACAGCTTACTTCTTCAAAGGAGGAAAATCTTTCCCAGTTTGAGTCTCTGACCCCTTGTAAGACTCCCCTCCTTTGGCCAACTCTGGCTATGCCAAGATAATTTCCCTCAAATTGGTTGACTCAAAATTAACTGATTTGGGAAATTATGGCTACAAAATCCCTTTGCATTTGTCCTCTAATGGAAACCCATCACAGAAGTGAAATATATCATAGTCACAAGCTCAACCCACAATCACGAGATCATGGGGAAGGGATCATGCAGGGTGTATACTAAGGCATGGGAATCTAGGATCCAGTCCAGAATTCTTCCTACCATAGTCCAGAAGCTTATATTCTAGTTTTGGGTTCTCAACATGGCTAAGGTTCAGATTTCTCTATGGACTTTTTAAAAAAAGTCATATATTAACATTCATGGCCTCTGTATAAATCTGATTTGGATATATCTGTTGAATGAGATTTGGATATATCTGTTGAATGAGATATATGTCTTTAACAGGCTATGCAAACAATTTCTATGCAGCCAGCTGTATGCCTCTGGAACTTCTCCCAATAACCACTGCTCTATCAAATATAACATTTCACCTGCCTATCATTTTAATAAAGTGTTAGAGCATTTTGAAAACTACGATTGAGTTCATGGGAGGACAAATAACATAAATGGGATCATTAAAAATGAAGTGCAAAGGGAGAAACATCATTCGAGCCGTTGGAAATTGCAATCTGTTGCCAGGCCTTGATGTGTAGAGGCTATCCCCCCTCTCCCTCAGTATAAAACTGAGTTAATAGCTATGTCTCATTAAAAATAATGGCATCAAATCAATACACTATTCCTCACAAGGAGTGCTTTTAAATAATATTAATAATTTAAACTTGGAATCTAATTCTAAAGGCTGTGGTATTGGCAGCTTATATCTAAATGCTGACTACTGGCAGATAAAGTCTTGGGAAGATTACCAAATATGCTTTTGTACTTTTTTTTTTATAAGCCAATTTCCCCAAAATGTGTTCTGCAGAACTCAATCTTATGACAGTAGCCGTTTGGGAAATACCATCATATTATTTTTCCCCTTGGTGATTCACAAGGTTTTGAGTTACTCCTAGAAATTCACAAAGAAATGTGTTGAAAATGTGTATGATATAAACATAAAAGGGATGCATGTCTTCCTTATGGATAAAGTGAATAAATTTCAGTGTATAGATTTTATTGCTTCTATTTTGAATGCTCATAGGACTTTTACTTTTGCTTTTTGCATCTAGACTATTCCCCCAGAATGTTGAGATTGCCAGAGAAGTGACCTCTGAAAAAGGAAAATATTGCTCTACCTAAATTCAAGTAAGACCATTACTTTTCAAAAAGTCATTGTGAGTAAATAAATGAAAAAAAATTCATTTTTCTACATTTCTATTATAAGTTGTTTTCTTCAATATTAGGGTTTATGAAGCCACTTTGCTCTAGAACAGTATCATTTTTTTTTCTTTTAATTTCCTGGTGTGGGAAGGGGAGCAACACTCTGAACACAAGTCAAGATTCAGTAGTTAAACTGCATTTGGACATATCCTTCCACCACATTTACTTAAACAACCATATTAAATGTATGTTGTTCTTTCATGAGCATCATTCAGAGCAAAGAGCAATATAAATGGGGTTTTCTAAAGCTTACTTTATTAAGGGAGGGATCCATGACTCCTGATCAGGATGAGAACTGGTGTCACATACTTCTGTGAACTCTGCAGTCTCAGAGAAAGGAAAGATATGTGACCATACAGGGGAGGGCGGGCTTGGCTAAATGTTCTAAAATGCTTCACAGCACTAGGGCCTAGAGAACTATCACATTTTCTGTTGTTTAGTCAGAGCAAAGGGTGAAAAAGGGTAATGAAAATTAGTAAAGTCAATCAAACTGCCTTCAGAAAGGGAGCTTGAATCAGTATAGGCGAAGCAGGTGGAAGATTAGACGAGGTCTCTGACTTTGGCGCTAGGACAAATATTACTTTTAGAAGGATTCACACTCTATTTGCTTGGAAGACCAGAACCTGGTCACTGAAGTTTAGGACTGAAGTAACTAATTTTATTTTCCTAATAAATCTTCACAGCATTTTTGAGTTCTAATTTCCTGTCACGCAAGGACTTATATTATGGTCTTAGTGAGAATCATGAAACTCATTGTCATCTATTATGTTTAAAGGAACTTTAACATTTAAAAGTGTGTTGTGCACATATTGTTGCATTAAATTATATTTAAATGTAATGTTAAAAATGCCAGGAATTCTTGAGTATATACCTGTGCATTATGAAAATCATAGAGTTCTAGGACTAAATGCATTCACACAGATAACCTAGTAGAGGATTTCCTGGACTGGGTTCTCAAGGAGTATGGCAAGGTTCAGAGTCACTTAGGATGATAAACAACTAGATCTAAAGTTGTTCTGGTTACTCAATATCTAAATTATTTAATAATAAATATTTAGAATGGAACCCATGTAATGTTATATTAATCCTAGTAGCACTCAGATAGAGATGGATTGCTAATAGATTCACTCTTCTTTCCTCACTGAATCCTGATCCCTAACCACCTGAATGCAGTTTTTGTCTTCATGTTAAAATACAGATCATTCTTGGGGGGCCTGGACAGCTCAGTGGGTTAAAAAGCGTCTGCCTTCGACTCAGATCATGATCCCAGGACCCTGAGATCACCCACATCAGGCTCTCTGCTCGGCGGGGAGCCTGCTTTCCCCTTCCCCCCAGCCCTTGTCTCTGCTTACTTGTGATCTCTGTCTGTCAAATAAATAAATAAAATCTTAAAAAAAAACCATAAATCATTCTCATCATTTGAATACACTTAGAAAATTCTAAAGCAAATTTCCAAGGAATCAAAAGGAACACATCCCAGTGCATCAGAAAATTGTATCTAAGGTTTTTCACTGATGTTTCATCACTATACTGTTTTCATAGTTGGACCTGTCCAAAACAATATCAGAGAAAAGCCCAAAAGACAAAAGGGAGGGGGGGAGAAAGAAATTATTGAAACAGGAATGGGCGCTGTAGATCCTTGGTTTCTCAACCTCTGAATCCATTCCTCATTCCCCTAAACCCTGCAAACCTGACAGACATTACTGTTTCCTGGAAGCCTGTGATTTTTTTGGCTTCCCAGTCCTTTGTTTTGAAGCCGGTGTAGAAGCATTAACTTAAACAGAGATAGAGAGTGAAACATAGAAGTGAGAATTTCCAGAATTACACTGTGTTAGCCAGAAATGGAAAAGTGATTACTGTGCAAGAGAGATCATTCATTACTAACTTAGGTTTCCCAGTGTCAGGTGTTGCTGTCTGTGCTATAACTTCACCATCGTGCAAAGCTCACTCTACATGATTTCAAAGTATCATACACTGTCAATGCTGTTTGAAACCCAGAGAGGTACATACAAATGAAAACAGGGAGAAAGGCAGTCTTAAGAAGAGTAATGGAAATTCATTTGAGGATGGCTATTCTCATCCTTAAAACGCCCCACAAAGAATAGTTAATATTTTATTTAAAAAGTATCTCCAGATGCTTCCCATATTTGTTTGTTTTAGTTTAACACACTTTATTGATAAGCAACATGTCTGAATTGATAATGCTTTTTTTTTTATAATGTTTTTTTTTTTGAAGATTTTTTAAAATTTATTTGACAGAAAAAGAGAGAAAGAGAGAGTTACCATGATTGGGGGGAGTTGCCAGCAGAGGGAGAAGCACACTCCCACTGAGCTGGGAGCCAGAGGTGAGGCCTTGATCCCAAGACCCCAGGATCACGACTTGAGCTGAAGGCAAATGCCCAGCAGACTGAGCCCCACCAGGTGCCCCTGAATTGATACTGTTTTGAGACAGGTTGAGTAAAGAAGAGAAATACTAGACATGGTCTAATGACACATGGCCTACCCACATTGCCTATTTTCTGATACTTGGCGCATACGAAATATGTCAGAACAACATGTCTCAGCATATACTATACTGGGTTCCTTTCCCTTACAGTTCCTGACCTGACCTGTAGAATTTTACTTGTGCTTTCAGTGTTTTACTCGTGCTTATATTTGTCCACATTTAAAGTCAAACTGGCTTCATGTTCGAATGGAAAATAGCCCCATGAGCAGGAAAAAACTAGACGTCCGCTGGGTGAGCAGGCATCGGGCCTGCTCGCCTGTCCCTACTTTCTGCCGACTGCCATCTTTACTTGGCTAAAGGGATTTCCCTGGGCTTTTTCTATTGCCAGAACAAGATTACTGTAATATAAATACTTAATATTTGGATGTGTAGAGTTTTTTCTATTACTGCTTCTCTATGCTTTGAGGTTATTTGTGGCATCTGACATTGTACTTTGATTGGTCTTCCTGTGGTCTGTCCCCTACTGTTACCACTGCATCTGCTGGGGGGGTGCAACTTCTGTAGACCCATTTGCCACCAGGGTTGTTATTCAGATCTCCAGTCCTTTCAGGTGTGCTTATGAGTTTAGTCATTGGCTTCAATGGTGAAACATCTCTCTTTGGTTTTGCTGGCTGTTTGTCCTGGGTAAAGCGACACAATTATCAAACACAAAGAAGCTTAGCCTTGAGCACAAAACTGGCTTAACATTCTAGGCAACTTTCTTAATGTTTTCTGACTGAGCTTCACTCCCCATCTACCTTGTTTAGAGTAATATGATTGAGTAAGTTGCCTGTGGGAATTGTAGCTCCTGGTCCAGATACAAACAGCAGTGCAAAGAGCAATACTGTTCCCTGCTGACTTGTGTTTTAGTTTTTGCTTATTGTCTGTTTTCATGAGAGTTTGAGGAGAAAACTATAGTTACTCTTTGTGACCCCAGGTGATACCATCATGCCAATGTGTATAGGGTCCCAATAAATATTTCAAAAAAAGTAATAGAGTGATGAAAATATTTTTGGAGCTGTAGTCTGTGCATTTAATTTATTCATTTTAGAGAGAAAGTGTGTGCAAGTGGGGGGAGTAGTGGGGGGAGAAAGAAAACATCTTAAGCAGACTCCCTGTTGAGCACAAAGCCCACTGTGGGACTCTATCTCATGACCCTGAGATCATGACCTGCACTAAAATCAGGAGTTGGCCATTTGACTGATTGAGCCACCCAGGTGTCCCTGCATTCTGTGCATTGTAGACATTCTCTCATAGTTGAAAAAAGAATGGCTAAATTAAAAATATATTACATATATAAAATTAATATAAAATACATATATATGTATATATGTGTCTATAAATGTATAAATTTGTATATATGTGTGTGTATATAAATATATAAATTGTATATACATATATGTATGTGTGTATATAAATATATAAATGTGTATATATATATATACACATTTATATATTACTCTGATTCCTCTGATTTCTCTCCTTTCTATTTCCTAGTCAGTGTGTGTAGATTTCTGGTAGCTCTTGGTATTGCTTTATATCATGGGCAGATTAATGTAGGTTGCTTTAATCTTGATAATTCCATTCCGTCTCCTTCTATTCTGGAGTATTCTCAGTGAAGAGAAGCAAGGATAATTCTGGCTGGATGAAGACTATTAGCAGCCTCTCAAGACCCAAAGTATATTTGCATGTCTGTGTCTGCTGTGAAGAAGATTCACAAACTCTTCAGGTTACCATCAGATACTTTGGTGATAAAGAAAACAACAAAAGTTCTAAAGAAATCTCATAAATATTATCCCTTTAAATGTTAGGCATTGTATCAAAGCTACAGAGCAGAACTGGAGAATGCTGGAGCTTGACAACTAAAATGATGCTCAGAGATACAGGTTGTGCCCAACAAAAGTACAAGGGATTCTAGGTTCACTAGGCAAACGTGGATCAATGAAACGGGATCCGGGATGACTTTGTGGGAGGGAGAAGTGTGTTCTCAGAGAAGGCCTTGCACACAGAAGAGCCCTACTTTTGATCTGATTTACATTAAGTTCTCAAGATCTGTAGGTATTTTTCAAAAACACAGAGTCATGTACCTATTGTTAGAGTATCATACAGAGGAGTTTCAGACCCAACAATATTCCCTGTGCTTGGCCTGCTTAGCCCTCTTCCTTTCCTTCTGAACTCCTAGAAATGATTTGTTCTGTTTTAAATTATCTCCAGAATTTTGCCTTTTCCCAGATGTCATGTAACAGGAATCGTACAGTGTGTAGCCTTTTCGGCCTGGCTTCTTTCACTTAACAATATTCATTTAAGAGTCAGTGTGTGTGTGTGACTTCCGTGGAACTTTCTTTTTATCTGAATAGTATGTCATTCTATAGAGGTCCCACAATTTGTTTATTCATTTACCTACTTAAGGAAATTATGAAAAAATCCTCTATAAACCTTCCTGTGAAGGTTTAACATGTTCTTAAATCAGTTGGCTGAATATCTAGTAATGCAACTGCCATAGTCATATGGTAAGACTACAGATAGTCTTGTAAAAACTTATAAAACTCTTACCATTTACAACTCCTACCAGCAATGGAGAGCTCCTGTTGCTCCACATCCTTCCCAGCAAATGATATTATGAGTTTTAAAATTTCATTTAAAAAAAATTAACTTTTATAGTATCTTTTTAAAAATGAGGAACCAAAGTATTAATTTAAAAATAAACTCTTATAGTAAATAGAGACACCTTTTTCCCAAAACAACAAAGTTTATTAACACAATATCCAGCAAATATACATCATGAATGTATTTGGTGGGATACATATATATTAAAGAATTAATAACAAAAAAAAGTACTTACAAATTCAAAATGAATTTAAGACCTAAATGTGAGACTTGAAACAATAAAAATCCTAGAGGAGTACACAGGCAGTAACCTCTTGGCATTAGCTGGAGCAACTTCTTTCAATGTATGTCTCTTGAGGCAAGGGAAGAAAAAGCAAAAATAAACCATTGGGACCTCATTAAATTAAAAAGGTTTTGCACAGTGAAGGCAACATTCAACAAAAGTAAAAGGCAACATATGGAATGGGAGAAGATATTTGCAAATGACATACCTGATAAAGGGTTAATATCCAAAATATATAAAGAACTTATAAAGCTCAACACTCAAAAAACCAAAGAAGACAGACGCATGAAATGATGTTCAACATCACTGATCTTTAGGAAAATACAAATCAAAATTAAAATGAGGTATCTCGTCATATCTGTCAGAGCAGCTAAAATCAACAGCACAAAAAACAATAGGTGTTGGCAAAGATGTAAAGAAGGGGGAACTCTCTGACACTGTTCGTGGAAATGCTAACTGGTGCAGCCACTCTGGAAAACAGTATGGGGGGTCCTCAAAAAGTTGAAAATAAAAGTACTCTATCACCCAGCAATTGTGATGAAGTCCCAGAACCTAAGTCAGGTTCGGTGGGGTGAGGAGGTTCGGAGCCAACAACTAAAGAAAGAATTCTTGAGACGTCGTTGGTGTAAAAGGTGATTTATTAGAGCACGGGGACAGGGCCCTTGGGCAGGCAGAGATGCGGCTCCCCGGGTTGTGAAGGTGGGCATGTTATATACCCCACGGTTGGGGGGAGGTGGTGAAGGAATGGGAGATTTCGACAGAGTTCTCACATGCTAGGGAGGGCCTACAAGGTGCCGGGGGGAGTCTTTGCCCTTATGGCTTGATCAATGTCATCTTTAGGTCAGGCACTAACATCAAGATAATTGGGAGATTCTTGGTGGGGTATTATGATCCAGCTATCATTTACATTCCCTTCTACCTCAGTCTCGTCCAGTTTATGGTGGGAGGGAGACATTAGGGCTTCAGGAACCAAGAGTTATTTGCCTCTGGAAATTTGTGCTATTGATAAGGTAACCTCCCTGTTTAGGTCTCTAGGACATCTGTAGAGCAAGGGAGATTCCTGTTCTGCAGGATTGCGATCCCTGCAAGTTAACTATTTATCGTTTTATGGCGATCAGGGGTGCCTGAGGAATGCTACACATATGGAGGGGAGCAGGTGAAGAGGGGGTGCAAGGCGCCAGCTTTTGCTTTGTCCTCAGTCAGCCTCCTGCTCCCTCATCATTCCCCCCTGAACAATTTTGACCCTTAAATCTTTAAGGTGGTTGAAGGTGGAAGGTCTCATCTTCTATAACTTCTTCCTGCTGAATAGGGGCGTAGAGCTGTCCCTACCTGCTCGGGTCAATATTGGTCAGGGTAGGAACGTACAAGGGAGTTACGGAAGGTGGAGGCAGCTGAATCCAGCGCTGACAGTGAAGAGGCGTCCTCGCGCGCGACAAGGATAGTCCGCCGTGGTGTAGTCATTGTAGCAATGGAGTCTCGGCACCAAGTAGAGAAACATGGAACAAAGCAACATATTAAGATTAATAAGGCGATAAAAATGAGAAGCCCAAGAAAGAGATTTTTAATTGTTGGCCATAGTCCTCCTTCAAACCAGGAACTTATCTATTCACTGAGAGAGAGAGAAGGACCTTGTAGAGCCTTAATCTGGTCATTCATATCCTTTATTAATCCTGTGACATTTTGTGATAGTCTGGGATGTACATGCAACATTCTGTCTTGATATTGCATGTGTGCCACCCTGGGCTGCTGTCAGGACTTCTAAGGCCATCCTATTTTGTAGGACTGCCTTGCGTATTTGTGAGACTTTGGAATTAAGTAGGGAGATGCTATTTAGTGAATCACTAAGTGCCTTTGTAGTATATTTATTAAGGGCTTCTACATGCTACATGACATCCTCTAGTCCCACAGATGGAACAAAAATGGATGCTAAGTGATCATACCATTTAAAAACAGATCGTGTCCATCTTTGTTTTAAATTGGGGAGATTAGCTGGAGTTGTAATGGTTTTAGTAATGCGCCCATGAATCCAGGCAAATCCTAAAGTACAGCGACCTACCCATCCTGGAGGAAGCCAGGGCCACAGGTTGGTTCCACATATCCAGTGGGTTCCGTTTGGAGCTGGCCATCTGATGCCAGGTCGCCTTGCCCAGTCAGTAGCAAACCAGTCAGTAGTCTGGAGTACTATTATTTGGGAACACATTTCTAATGATAGCCATCCTAGATGTCATGTGTTATTTGCCCAAATACCACTCGTATGATTCTTTTGTTCCCAGCATAAAACTGCCTTTTGACTGAGCCATCCAATCGTGGGTGTAAGCCACAGATGTGCATCCCAGATTTGATATATACCATCCTTAGTATAGTGATAAGGAGGGTTTCGTAACTTAGGCCCATATTTGATTGGGGAGTTATGGCTTGACAGCAATCCCCTTTCCTTCCAAATAGCTCCATGGGCATGTAGTACCAAGAAAGCATATTTGGAGTCAGTGTTAATGTTTATTCTTAGGCTTTGGCAATTGCAAAGTGCTAGTGAGCACTATGGCACACCTAGCTTTTCTTATTCTTTCTATGAAAATTACTGTCATCAGAAAACCAACTGTCGTTCGTATTTTTAACAGGGGCATCTTAAATCTGTCCATATAGAGTAAGCAAGATCAATAACCTCTTTTGCTCTATAGAGAAAGAAGTACAGTGGTCAGGTTCAGGCATACAGGTAACTAGGTTTAAAGTTTGACAAGTTTTAAGTATTATTTCTGGCATATCTATAAGTATAGTCCAATATTTAATTAGTTGGCCTCCATCATCCATTGGTGGCCTTTGGCTTCTAAGACAAATCTGGACCTGATGTGAAGTCATTACAGCCAGGGACTGTTCCATAGTGAGCTTTGAGGCTCCTTTTATGAGGGCTGTTCTATGCTTAGCTAAAGCATCTGTTTGCAATTGCACCTCAACAGAGGTGGCCTCTAGGATAAATATGACTAAGGGATGAAACCAATAAGAAGACCTTTGAGTGGTCCAGCCTTAACAATATCCTGATTACAGAGGATCACTGGCAAGTGAGAAAACTTGTCAAGAGATAAGGGGAGTTCCCCATGCATCATTCAATCCAATCATAAAGAAAGTGGGGTCACCCATTGTCTCCACAAGTCCATGGTTAATCCTATGGAGTGCGGTATGCTGGCTTTCAGGCAATTTCATTAACCCTGCCACACACAAGGTGTTAGTTAAGTTATATAATTGTAGGGGAATCAATGCCATTTTTCAGTTGTTTAATCATGCGCTGTGGGGTCTGCTAATATCCCCACAAAATAATAAGATCGACTAAAGAAGCTATTTTACAACTTCTCTGAAGTTTACCTCAAATTGTTTACTTTAGGTAAACAAACGTTTAAAGACAACTAAGTCTAGAATTTAACATCCATAAAGGTGTGTTACTAAAACAGAATTTTTCTCTCTAAAAATAACCCTCATTTCCAGTGATAGCCAAATCAGGACTAATTCACTTGTGAAACAAGTCCAGTTTTAACAAACTTGGCTCATTATTTACATAAGCTCAGCAAGAACAGTGAGTGTAATCAATAGATCTTTTAGAATCTGCTTTGCTGGAACTTTGTATAAGGAATCTCTAGGTTGAACTTTTAGTAGCCTCTCCAGGCCAGAAGCCAAGCCCTGTACTTGCCATCAGGCATGCCTGCAATACCTTTGGGCGAATTCCTCTTCCTGAGACTGCACCTACCAAGGAGTGACATTCTTTACTCACCTGGTGAGGCTGCTGGGAACTCTGTAAGCAAGGTATCAGGCCAACAGTCCCAAGGGGCTTTATGGCTCCAGGTTTCATAAAGTCAACCTTAGTTCCTTTAAACTGTCTGGTCATATCTGAGTCTTTTCAAATATGACATCCCAGTCAAAGCCTTGGTAAAATAACCAGTTTCCAATGGTGTCCTGTTAAAAGGAGAACAGATTCTTATTGAACTTATGCAAATGACTGATTGCCATGGAAGAAAGAATACTTAACTGAGACCTTTTGGTTTCAGAGGGTTCAGATAGAGAGAAAAGGTTGAATGCTTTGAGCACTTTTACAAATGAGCGCTTTTACATCTCTGTAAGTTACAGATAACTAGGAGGGAGTATCCCTAGTCTGTAAGAGCAAACATTAGAGAGAACCAGCAATGTATAAAGTAAGACAAAACATTAAGAGACACAACACTATAAATCTTTTAGTTCATTTAGTCCCATGTTACTAATTCTGGTGAATGCGGCTTTAGTCAGTTTTGGAAATTCTTACCCATTGCAGTTTTAGGATTTTCAAGTATATCAAATATCTGTATTTGTCCTGAAAGTCCTTTATAAGAATCTCCTTGAAGATAAAACTCATTAAGAATAAGAGAATTAAAACAATTATAAATGACAAAAACTCAGAATGGATATGGTTAGAGCTAAAGAGACACGGAAGTTTACAATTTAGCTGCAAGGAAATCAGGTGATTTCTGTGATACATAACATTTCCATAATTACAGTATCAAGCGATGATCTCTGAAAACGTTAAAACTTTAGGAAGTGCGTAGAATCTCTAGAATAGTTATAGCATTTTCCCAAATGTAACCCAAGGTTTAACATTGGTTTAGTAGTACTTCATGAGCAACTTCACATACCAAGGAAAAGCCTGAGTTAAAGAGATTTACGATTTAAATCTTGTCAACATTTGCTAAAATCTTAGAAAGTTTTGAAGCACATGCCTAAATATAATTAGGGTTGTTAAACACCTGATAAAACTGATCATAGAAACTGGTTTTTCTGGGCAGGCAAAGAGAAAACCATTTACATTTTCTTAACAGCAGATCAATTGATCTAAGAAAACATTGTCCTTTTGAACAGATACAATTTCAGTCTTGTACCAATGTACCTTTAAAACCCATTCATTTCAATCTTAATCCATTCTTGACCATAGCTAAAACTCCTTTTCTGAAGATTTCCCTTCACAAACCTTCTACAACTTTCCTTTGCATTAAGGTTTTGTCCCAAGCCATTTCCTTCTAAACAACCATCTCATTTAGGACAAAATTACCTTCCCTTACCTTCAAGAAAATGTATTCCCATTCCTTAAATCTTTCTTGCATATCTCCTACTTTCCTACATATAGAGTTTCCCTTTATTTCCATCAGTCTTAGTTACACTAAGCAGAACTTTATATTCTTAGAAACACCTTTAGTTATTAACCAATTGTGAACTGCTACAACAGAATTCTTCAGGTGGCAATTTATGAATCAGTTAAGTGGAAAACAAGTTTACCAGCAGATTTAAATACTCTTAGTTTCTTTGCAGTAAGAAGTCAAAAGCACAAACCTACATCCAGTAATTAACGACTTAGCATTTTATCCTGTTTGGTTAAGACCTAGATGTCCACAATTTAATTCCATTTGTCATCCAAGCAAAACTTTAAAACTTTCAGGTTACCAAAGACTTTGAAAGCTACTTCAGCAATTACCCATTAGGAATTTGAGACAAACAATTAACCATCAGTTTAGTCATTTCTTTGCTAACAAATTTTAACAAGTAACACAAGCTTATTTGACCTTCAGTAAACTTTGAAGTTTCACTTTTACTCCTGTTAACTTAAAAGACAGGTCTTATCTTAATTAAACCAACAAACTTAACTTAGTTCCAATACTGATTTACTTTCCACCTGGACCCACTCCACTTTGAATGTTTACCTGAGATATGCGTGGGAAGATCTGGAGTGGGGGTGTTAGGTCCAGGGGCTGCTCTTCTTGCTCCTTGACAGTGAAGAGAGAAGGAGCCATGGTGCATGATCTAGAGGCCAGTCATGCAGGCTGCACACACGTTGGTGCAGAAACAGAAGGGGAAAACAGAGGAAACAAAGTGCTGCCAGGAGGTAGAGAAAGGATTCCCAGTTTTAGAGCTCATAAGGCCCAACAGAGGAGCAGACACCATGCTTTCCCACCAGCAAGGGGGGAGGCAGTCCAAGTCAGGCCAGAGAACACAGGGAAACTTCCCAAAAACAAAGAGAGTTTCAGCAGCTGCTTTGGAATATTCCTTACAGTCTCTGTCTTGAGTTAGACTAACCCCAGTTGGCTCCAGTTATAGCCATTAACACGGGAAGTGAGTGAGGGAGAAGCCCCCACATCTATTAGGAGAAACAGAAATAAAGCCAGAGTTCCCTTTGCTAGGGATGGCCCAACAACCTGGGTTTACTAGAAGAAGGCTTATTTACATAATTACCATCGAATATGTCAGGAGAAAGTTTACTAGCTGACTCATTTGGGCAAACACATTCCACAAAAGCCCCTTAGTCTGGGGTCCTGGTGTAGAGCAATGAAGGCCTAGGTATGAGCAATGCAGGCACCCTAGGTCCATTTGCCCTGCTTCCTGCAGAGGAGATCTAACTGATAGATCCCACTGAGGCCGTGCAGTGTTACAGGAGTTCAGTCCTTTCCTAAGTTTTGCAATCCAAATCATTTCCAGTGGGTTAAAAGGCACCCCAAGGTAGAGTCCTTGGGAACTGAAGAAGCCTACTGAGGCCATGCTTCCAGAAAAGTAATGAAGGTCCATTACCAAATCCCCTGACTCCTGGGTGGCGTCCCACACAGGGTATGTCAGAGGTTTTAGGTGTCAAAAGCGACCGGAGGCATCCCTCAAGATACGCTATTGATCACCATCCTGCCTTAAAAGGCCCTGGAGGGGTGCCGGCGTCCCTCCACTTCCCCATCGCATCCTAGGCTACAGATGGGTGCCTGGTGAATGGACTAGGAAATTGTGCCATGCCATTGTCTGTCCTGAAAACTGCATACTGTTTTGCCATATTAACCCATGGAAATACTAGGAAAGTTTGTCAAGGGGAAATTACCCAATTTCATAGCTTTAGGCAGTTTGTAGAAGACACTGACAAGAAACAGTAAAGACTGAAATTCATCATGGTCTATGCGACATTCCAACACATGTGGTCCTTGCAGCCAACTTCCCTAGGAAACGGTCCCCAGTTGTGTTTTAAAGATTTTTATTTATTTATTTGACAGAGAGAGATCACAAGTAGACAGAGAGGCAGGCAGAGAGAGAGAGGGAAGCAGGCTCCCTGCTGAGCAGAGAGCCCGATGCGGGCCTCGATCCCAGGACCCTGAGATCATGACCTGAGCCGAAGGCAGCGGCTTAACCCACTGAGCCATCCAGGCGCCCCCCCCCCCAGTTGTGTTTTAATTCAATAGGGTACTGGTTTCGGCCGGCTCCCAGTGGAGGTTTCGCGGCCAGAAGTGGCTAGACCAGGGATGTGGAGGGGATCACATTAGATCAATCAGGAGGAAACCTCACATGGGAGTCTTAAGATTGGCAGCCGTCCTGGTGACTTAGGTGGCTGTCGCGTGCCCAAGAGAGACAACTTTCTATAAGAACAGGAATAAAGAGAGGCCATCAAGTTTCTGGGTCTTATGGCCATTCCGGCCAGGGTACTAGCTTACAGCCAAAAGGCAGATGCTCTCCTCCCCACAGAGTAGCCATGGGCTAGAGGATTACAGCCTGAGCAATTGACATGCAAGTGTTCCAATAAGACCATACTCCTTGAAAAAGCCCTGGAATGAGAGTAAAGGAAAAGGAGAGAAAGTACTCACCAATTTTGCACCGAAGCTCAGACTCCAAATGTAAAGACTCACAAATCTCCTGGCTAGCTCGCCAAAAATGATGAAGTCCCAGAACCTAAGTCAGGTTCAGTGGGGTGAGGAGGTTCGGAGCCTACGACTAAAGAAAGAATTCTTGAGACGTCGTTGGTGTAAAAGGTGATTTATTAGAGCATGGGGACAGGGCCCGTGGGCAGGCAGAGATGCGGCTCCCCGGGTTGTGAAGGTGGGCATGTTATATACCCCACGGTTGGGGGGAGGTGGTGAAGGAATGGGAGATTTCGACAGAGTTCTCACATGCTAGGGAGGGCCTACAAGGTGCCGGGGGGAGTCTTTGCCCTTATGGCTTGATCAATGTCATCTTTAGGTCAGGCACTAACATCAAGATAATTGGGAGATTCTTGGTGGGGTATTATGATCCAGCTATCATTTACATTCCCTTCTACCTCAGTCTCGTCCAGTTTATGGTAGGAGGGAGACATTAGGGCTTCAGGAACCAAGAGTTATTTGCCTCTGGAAATTTGTGCTATTGATAAGGTAACCTCCCTGTTTAGGTCTCTAGGACATCTGTAGAGCAAGGGAGATTCCTGTTCTGCAGGATTGCGATCCCTGCAAGTTAACTATTTATCATTTTATGGCGATCAGGGGTGCCTGAGGAATGCTACACATATGGAGGGGAGCAGGTGAAGAGGGGGTGCAAGGCGCCAGCTTTTGCTTTGTCCTCAGCCAGCCTCCTGCTCCCTCATCAATTGTACTACCAGGTATTTACCCAAAGAATACAAAAATACTAATTCAAAGGGATACACCAATGCTTATAGCAGCATTATTTCTAATAGCCAAAGTATGAAAACACCCCAAGTGTCCATCCTTTGACAAATAGATAAAGAAGAAATCATACACATATATACATACAATGGCACATAGCCATAAGAGAGAATGGAATCCTGCCCTTTGCAATGACGCGGCTGGAGCTAGAGAGTATTAAATTATGCTAAAGGAAATAAGTTAGAGAAAGAGAAGTACTGTGTAATTTCACGCATATGTGTAAGTTAAGCAAATGAATAAAGGGAAAATAAAAAGAGAAGTGGAGGCAAACCAAGAGACAGACTCTTAATGAAAGAGAGCAAACCAGGGTTTGAGGGTTACCAGAGGGAAGGTGTGTTGGGGGATGGGTTAAATAGGATTAAGGAGCACACTTGTGATGCGCAGTGGGTGTTGTATGCAAGTGTTGAATTACTAAATCGTACACCAAAAACTAATATTACATTGTGTGTTAACTAACTGGAGTGTATATAAAAACTTAAAAAAGGAAACTAAAAAATAATAAATCTATGTATCTCAAACAGGAAAAAAAAAGTAGCTATAATTAGTTGGAAGTTCTATGAAGGAAAGGCTAAGTAGCTAGGGGAGAAACCAAAGGAGATTTCTTCTTCTTTCCCTTCCCCTGCCCTCTCCTCCCCTGTTTTTCTCCTCCTTCTCCCTCTCCCTCTCCAGCCCCCAGCGCAGAACAGTAAGGCTATTTTAGGGGGTTGCTAATATTTAAGTATTGAAATGAACAAATTTGGAAAAGGCAATTAGAAACAACACAAATTAATGCATGAAAGAACAGAAACAATATGAAGTGTCTTTATCAAATCATAGTATATACACCAAGTCAGTTCTTAGTCTAACAACTTCCTCCACCTCTGAGAAATTAGTCATATAATGAATCGGACATTTCTTACTCCTAAATATCAGTTATTCGTAACATTTGCAACCATCCATTCTTCCTGCCTTATGACCCATTCTCTGATGGTTATTTTTGTTTTTCCTATCTTGATCTATTTTTGCTTTATTCTTAAATTTCATTTTTCTTCAGTGCTGTTAACTCTGAATGTACTAATTCTTTACAGGAATGGCCTTTATTCTAATAAAAGCCTTCTCATCATATAAGAACCAGAAACAGTTCCCATCACCTTACTCAAATTTTGCAGGAGGCCCAAACCTAATTAATTATTTTTTTCCTATATCTACATAAAGACATTTTAGATTTTTTTTTTTTTGCCTGTTTCTCCTATCAAATTGTGAAGTCCCAAGGAGAAAGAATTGGATTTACTTTATTACTAATACTTGTTCAATCCTATTCATTTCATCCAGCCTGTCAGAACCAGGACTTTCCAGTCTCTGTTGGTGGAAACTGCCCTGGGCATGATTTCCAATTAACTAACTCTGGCTCGGATTCCATGTCCCTATACATCTTCCAGTCTCCAAACTCATTTTTCTGTACCTTGCACCCCTCAAATACTGCATCTGGCTGTTTGGACTTGATCTTTGTATTTGATTTTCCTAATAGACTTCAACATAAATGTGACCCCTGGTTCTGTTAATTATCTTGATGTAATTCCAGCATTCTTGTCTTTGCACAAACTAAAGCTCCAGGAACAACCATTTGGCTAGCAGTTTCATTGTTCTACCTCCATAAATAGGCAGAGAGGGAGGCTCAGGAGAGTTCAAGAGGTGCTATTTGCACACTGTACATTCTCATTATGTTTTAACTGAATTGAGTTTAACTGGTATTTACAGCATTCATTGATTCAACAAGTTAACATTTTGAGTAATTTAAGGAAGAAAATAACGCTAGTACAATGGATAATGGTTAACAGGTTTTTAATTTCTTTTAAACTATTGTGATTGCTAGTATGAATATAAAAGTGCTTTAAGGTGAAAAAATGCTTAATTCCATCTGTAAGATTTCTTAGTGATGGATAATACTTAGTGATGGATATATAAAAAATGAGATGCTTGTGAATTATATTACGTTTTAGTCTTTTAGAAGTCCTCTTTGGATGTTTCCACTTACTATATTTTGAATAACACTGGAGGAAAACCAACAGTTTGAGAAGAGGCCAGTTGGCCAGATGAAGAAACAACAGTTCTCCTGAAATGAATGTCATGACACAATACAAGAATTATTATGCTACTTAAAAACCGAGCCAGATTTTCAAAATTACCCTACACCTGTGTGTCACAATATATAATTCCTGAACTCAGTGGAGCAAAGGGTTAACAGCTGATTAAGAACATAAGATTGTTTTCTAAAGTTAGATCAAAACTAACAAACCTTTTATTTTAAAAAAAGAATGATATTTACAAAGTGAGAATCCTTTGTAAGCTTTTTCAACTGTGGCCTAAATTCTTATGTATTGAAGAGACAGAGAGAAATGAATATATAATAATAACTTGTCATTTGTATAGTATTTCACATCTTTCATTTTTTGTTTTGTTTTGTTTTGTTTTGTTTTTCAAATTTTAGTGCAGCATCCAGCTTTTGATATATGGATGGTAGATTCTATTATTGCCAATTGCATTTCCCCTAATTTATACATTGTTATAATGGCAGATCAAGAATTGTCTCTTTGGGATTCCAGTCGACTGATCCAATATCTTTCTCACTACATGGCCCAAATAAATTTATTAGTTTGTGGTATGAAGAATCTAAGGAATGAGTCCTCAGTAAGATAATAATAATTAAGGAAGATGAAATGAAGAGAAATACATAAAATATGGATAGATATTACTAAATGCAAATTATTTTATGATTATGTCTACTGATGACCCAATGTATTAGTGACAAAAATAGCCCTAACCATAACAAGAAGCATTTTTCAAGAAAATAAAAAACTTTCGAGAGTGTGTGTCTCTGTGTCTGTGTACCAGACAGCTCTTAAGAATGACTTCACATTCTCTCTCTCGATCTCTCTCTCTCTCTCTCACACACACACACCCACACCCACACCCACACCCACACACACCTCTTTGGGTCACTTTTTCCAATTTTATCACTCCCACAGTGGTCAGGTCTACCTGGATTTGAAATACTTTATGCAGGCCCAAGTCACCAATTCCTCGTCTTATTTCTGCATCTCATACCTTTCAGTTATGTTCTCTTTCCTGGAAAGTACTATAAATATTCCTTTTACCTTCTTGCTCTAATTCAAACCTGGAGGTCTCCTGTGAGTAATACTTTCTCTCCAGGCTCCTCAGATGTGGTTGCCTCTGGTACAACTTCAGAACCACTGGACCTGGAGGTGGGCCTGTGTTCTCCATTGCTCCTCTTTGCTTACTGCATATGGAGTTTGTCTTTCTGTTCTCATAAACTGCTGTTCCTCTGCAGTGCATTCCAGCAGATGTTTTGGCTCATCTGTAGGATGGCAGCATCTACAAAAACATGGACCCTTGCTCATTTCCTAGAGATATTAGCCTCTGCCTAACGGTGTTTTTCTACGCTACTTATGGAGTTTCCATGCTTCAGTATTTATGTAGAAGTTTCAAAACTCAGCTTTCAGTTTACAGTTCTTCCCTTTCAATTGTTTTTCCCTTCTTACACAACATTCCATTCCTGTTAATTTCTTAAACTACATTATTGCCTTTTACTGAAATATCTTCAAAATCTGTTTTTGGGCTCTTTATAGCTCCCTTACTTTAGTTAGTCCACATCACTGTTTATTGAGGACTTCTAATCCATCAATGTTTTACCTAATCACCATCTGTAGCCAGTTATGTCTTCATATTCTTTAATATAACTTGGATTCCATAGTGTGTCAGTATAATTTCTATCACACATTTTTTTGCCTTTCTTTCATTTTCTAATACTTACCTGGAAAAACCTTAACCAAGGTTAAAACATATTTCTGTTTGCTTGCCCAAGTAGCAGAATAGACTTAAGGAAAACACAATTATGCTGATAAGTCAACTTTTAATTTTGATCCCAAACCTCAGTCAGGTCATAACAATTACTTGTTAGTAATCATTTGTCTTAGCTGGCTATTTATTTCTTCATTCTCTCCAAAATCTTCAGCAAACTTCGCCATCCATCATTTATATCTAATAATCTTGCTTTTACTTTACTCCAATAGAAGCAATAAGAAACAAATTACTTTTGTCTGTGTATGAGAAAATCTACCAAACTACCTGCATTCTTACCCATATTTCTCTTGTTACTGAGGATGGAAGGTATATGCTCCTATCTTAGGCAAAATCTCTTCACTTTTACATTAGATTCCATCTTTCTTCACCCCACTTAAGGGCTTTACTCCTGAAATTGCATCTTATCTATCCAAGTTTCACCAATTTTTTGATGTCTGTTCTATTTCTATATTTCCATCAGAATACAAACATGGCTATATATTAAAACTAAAAATAAAATCCTTCCTTTAATTCCACTTATCCCTCTAGCACAGTCTGAAATTTCTGTTTTTCTCAATGTAAGACTTATTGAAATAGCTGTGAATATTCCTTGTTTCCAAATAGTTACATCTTAGTCATTCCTTAGTCATTCCTGAAACTGTTATTCACTTATTCATTACTAAAACACCATTCCATGGATACCCTTCTTTTTGAGGTGACCAGTGATTGTCTAAAATATGTTTCTGCCCGTTACTCTAATTTAAAATATCCTCCTTCACATCCTATTAATTTAATACCATTTATATCACTTTTAAAAGTTGTATTAAACAATACACATTGGAATTCCAAAGTAAAAAAAGAAAATGGCTATGGTTGCTTTATTATTTGACATTTTGAAAAAAAGTTAAAATATTCCTTTAAGTATCCTTTTCATGTAATTTATGAATCATCTTTTTCATTGCAGTTATTTATTCTCATGAGGCTCTAAATTTTTACCAGTGTTTTAAAATTATGATTGTTCATTTTTAGCAAAACCAAGAACAATTTGAATTTTTTTTCTCAATTGGATATTTTGTAACATTAATTTCTCTGATGATGATGAATTCCTTTTATAAAGGGATGAAGTTCTAGAGTATGCTTAGAAAATATTTGCAGGTTGGTATGCCTACGTGGCTCAGCTGTTTAAGTGACCAACTCTTGGATTTGGCCCTGGTCATGATCTCAGGGTTATGAGCCGAACCCAACTTAGGCTCCATGTTTGGTGCTGAGTCTGCTTGAGATTCTTTCCCTTTGTCCCTCCCCTGCTTGTGCTCTCTTCCTCTGCGTCTCTTAAATGAATAAATAAAATCTTAAGGAAATATTTGCACACTGTGTTAAAAGTTATACCTCTAAACTTAGACTTCAGAGGTTAAAAGTTGATTCCGCCATTCACCAGCTGTGAGACTTTTGACAATTTCTTAACCCTCAGTCTTAGTTCCCACATAGATAATTGCCATAGAAAGATTAAATGGATGATACATGTGAAGTGCTTAATATAATATCTATCAAATAATAAGCAAATATTAGTAAGTAAATTTTAAGTGCTGAATCTTTATTTCATTTTAAAGTTTATAAATAATTTTTCCAAGTGCCATATTTAACATTTTATTTAATTTTTGCATAGGCCTTGTTAGGATATGATGTTCTTTGGCTCATTTTATAGCTTATAAAAAATATCAAATTGTATAAAGCCATTTTGGTATAAGTTCAGAATGTAATTGTTTCACAGAATTAATAAGTTTAGATCATTTAACACACTTCTTTTGCTATGAAATGAGTTCTATGGTCAAAAGCAATGCTGAATAAATACCACGATGTTCGAGAAGGCATTTTATAAGTTCATGAATGGTAATTTGACAGAAGTGTCAGGGAAGGTAAATTAGTATCTGTAGCAAGTATCTACTCCACAAAGAACTAACTGCTGCCCCTTCCATAAATGGCAGTGATCCAATGTAAACAATCTGCCACTAGGCAGCTGTCTGATCACACCAGGAAAGGAAGCCATATTAGCATTGGTTGTATCCAGTTCAGCCTGGGGGAGTGGAAGTCCTTTTCACTTAGCCTGTGCATACCTTTCATCCCTACCACCATGACCATTTTGTTCAGCAACCCCTGGCTGGGAAAAGAGACTGACTGATACCAACAGAATGAGTCATCTCACCCTTATAAAATATTCTGCTAAGGTCACTTGTTGGAAATCATTCACACATCTTCACATTCTCTGCCACTCTGGATTGGACTACCCTCATTCCAGTTTCCTAGACCTCCTTGTTGCCAATATTTCTGTCATGCTTCTTCAGATTCTTAACTATTCAGCCAAGTCATTAGCCTTAGCACACAAATCAGTCAGATCATAAATCTTCTCTTCTTCCAGGCAAAGTGAATAACCAGGTAGGTATACTGATCCAGATTCTGTCCACAGGTTGTATTTTACTTCATGATTGTCTTTAGGACTGTTCTGGAGTAAAGCTGTGGTGTCCTCTCTGTTCACCTGTGGATGGTACCTGCAATATCATAGAACTACACCTCTAAACCAAGGCTGAGTTTTTTCATCCTCAGCCAATTAGTCAAAGGGAACTCCTCCTAAGATCATAGATGCAGGCTGGGAGAGAGAAGGCAGGAGAGCAGGAGGGGACCGTGGGCATTCAGGCCCACTCCTTTATGCTATCTCAAAATAACTCCCATTGTGGCAATGGTGTAGAGTGCATTCCGATAACAGGGGACTGGATGAGGAACTTCCAATAGCCTGGGTCCAGCATGCGGGCAGGTCAACTAGGCCTCATGTGCTTGCTTTCTGTCCTTCAGCTTGCTATTATGACCTTCAGCAACAAGGTATACTATAAGATCATGTCAGAATGTTTGTGTTAATTCTTTTTGCAATGAAAGAGAATGAATTGACATTGGTAGCAGATCTAAGAATTGACATTCTTGGAATCATCATCCTAAATTCTAATCTAAGTTAAATTCTAATCTAAATTAATTTGCCTCTAGAGCATGTTTGATCAGAGGTATTTTGTGAACAATGGGGAAAGATTTGAGTATGTTATGGATGTTTCTGAATTTGTATTTGAAAATTAAATTATCCATAACAGTTATTTGGTAGCTGTCATTCATTCATCCATGCAACAAGTATGTGTTGAATACCCACCAGGTATACTAGGTTCTCCATTAAATACAGGTGTTCAAACATGAATAAGATAAAAATCACTGCCTTTATGGAGTTTGCAAACTAGTGATTTTAACTAAGTATTTATAGAGGAAGACCAGCATTCTAATTCTGATACTTTCTAGAACAATTTCAAGTTTCACTGTATAAGATGACATGTCTAGTGCAAAATTCAGCTGTTAACTGTGTTTTACAGTCTTCACCTTCCTAGACTGAGGAAGTCAGTTAGAACAAAGAAGAGTAAGACTCATGTTCTATGTGTTCTGCTCTTACAATTACAATCTAGATCAATTTTTATTCAATGTGTCAAATAAAAAATTAAATGAATATTTTCAGTTATCTTCAAAACATATGTTTTTATGTCACAAATTCAAACTTGTCCTACCTGCTCTACTGAATTCAGAGGGTAATAGCTATGTGTATAATTAAAATTAAAGGCATACTGATTTAAGTCAGCTATTAACAGCATCGGCAACATCAATAAGGGTATGACTATTTCCAATCAGCTTGAAATGTATAGCTCCAGTTGATTTAAATTGTTTCTCTTTGATAAAAGGAACAGAGAATTGGCTGTAACTAACTAACAGGTCATAAATCAAATGGATATTCTTTTCCATTTGAAAAACTGAGGAAGGTATAGTCACAGCAAGTACTCTATTTTCCTTTTTTTACCAGTGCCTTTTAAAGGTGTATTATTTCAATCAAGCTTCTTGCACACTCTTGGAGAAGATTTGTAAGCCATCTTAATGTCTCCTGTTGATAAACACAGCAAGATTCTGCACACATCACAGAAGTGCTATGCCTGGTCATTTGAGGCAAGAGCTATTAGCAAGGCAGTATGACAGGCTCCAAGTGATGAAGCAGCCACCTGTTTACTCTTTCAGTAGGTGAAGCAAGGTGGCTAGAATTTCTGTAGGAGAAAGGTGCAATGACAAGATAATAAGACTAAATTGGGCTTAGATGGAATGGTGCAATTATACTACAAACAGCTTGCTTTTCATTGCCAATAAGCCATGCTGGGTTAGAGTATTTTCTGGATAGGCAGCTTATTTTTCTGTTATTGCTCTTATTTTCAGATTTTACCTTTTCAGTATTTTGTTTTCATTTGTCTTGCCATACATCATAAATGCACATTTCTTTGAAACCTCACAGTTTTATGAAATTTTTTTGTCAAAAACATTAGCATGTTTTGTATTACATATTAGACTGTGATTTTTCAGGGGACAAAAGTCTCTCTGATGTCAGACA